>NC_137888.1:143671126-144258747 GCF_963455335.1 Martes martes
AGAGCTAGATATATAGAATGGTGATTTTAGAACTGAAGGAAATCAGTTCGAAAGATTGAAGGAGGAGGAGACTTTGAGGATAAGATGTCTGGGGACACTCCAGACTTACTTCTATTGAAATGCATGTTTAAGAGATACTATATGTGGACACCGCAAGGGATTGGATTCAGTTACTTCTAATGGCAGTTACTTTATAAACAGTTTTTAGTTTTTACTTTCCTTCTGCAAGAAATGGAGCTACTCTCTTCTATTCCTGGCATGATGGACCCAGTTGTGCCCTTCTCCTTCTCCAGGGACTGGCACGTAAATGATGATGAGTTAATGTCTGAAACAATACCTTCCTGTGGTCATCTGATTGGACGTAAAATTCAATAAGGGAGTGAATTACGTATCCCTCTCTAGGGTATACGGTTGTTGAGGCAGAGCCTCGCCCAAGGGCTGAAGGGAATGAAATATTAGCAGTGCTGTGGATGCCATTCTCTATGTGGATATCTTCCTACTCGGGGATATGGTAGGATATGCTTGACTCCACCCACTGGCCTTGGTACTTCTGGGCCATTAGGAAAAAATGTGTCAACATGACACTCTCAGGGTTTGGTTCCTTTATTCTGGTACAGATCTTGCTTCAGTCCCTGACTGCTGTTTTCCCTCAGCGCACCTTCCATTCAATTCAGGCTCCAGACTCTCATCCTTCGATGTTTTTACACCCACAAATCCTGCTTCTCTCTTTCTCAAACACTTGAATTGGATTGTCACTGATTAAAACCTTCCTCTTTGACAAGTTACAGACCTTCTTTATAGATTGTCTTAAGATGGAGGTTGGGAGATCTTACCATTATAACTTCCCTGTTGCTGACCCATAAGCTGTCCCAGGAAATATCCTGCGCCTATCTCTAGATAATGATCTTCATGGGGCTTTAGCACTTCTGAGAGGCTTAGGTATCCTCTTGCAGAGGGAAAAAATCCCGGCCTTAACATGGGATGATTTTTCTGGCCCTTTTCTCAGTAATCGAAAAGATGTCCCCCACTCAATTTACTAATTTAATTAACATATCAATCATTGTTGAAACATCAATCAAATGGTTCAAATAAAAAGCATTCATGAAAGGACTTTCATAAGTGTGGGCTGCGGTATAAAAAAATAGAAAATAAGCAATGATGTAATTCTCATAATAAAGGCTATTGCCACCACTAGAATCGAAGGAAAAAGGGTAAAAGACAGTATTACTAGAACCAGTGAGAGTGGACAATGTGGAAGAGCCATGGGGTGAGGCAGAGAATCATGGAGAGTCGACCTGGGCTAGGCATCAGGGGAATGAGTAGAAAGTAACAGTACAACCAGCTAATTCAACAATAGCAAAAATCTTACTGGAAAGTGATAATCTGCTACAGCTCTTTTCCTTCTTGCCTAAAGCATATTTTTTGTTCTGTTTTTAAGTTTCGGTGAACTTACATCAACAAAGTCCATCAATTACATACATATTTGCTGAGTACTCTTTTCTTTCTTTCTTTCTTTCTTTTTTTTTTTAAAGTAAGCACCACTTCAGCATAGAGGTCAATGTGGGACTGCTTGAATGCACAACCATGAGATCCAGACCTGAGCTGAGATCAAGAGTCAGACACTCAATGGAATGAGTTCCCCAGGCACCCCCTGGCAAGTACTCTTTTACATGCAAGGCTCCCTGTCAAGCATTGAGAGAGTTTCTATTGCCAGAGTCTGATGTCAAAGGATAGAAGTGAAGAACACATAGTTGTTTACAAAATGTTGATCATTTTATGTTCCTTAAGATGAATAAAAACTCTATGGATGTATAAACAAGAGGAAAAGTCATATTATTTTAATGGGACACAGATAATCTCAATGGATAAGTAGAGGTTTTAGAAAATTTGATTTGTGGGCATGGTTGTGATAGGCAGGGTATGGAATAATAGAAAGGGCATTTCTTTTCTTTTCTTTTCTTTCTTTTCTTTTTAAAAGATTTTATTTATTTATTTATTTGACAGAGAGAGACACACACACACACACTGAGAGAGGGAACACAAGCTGGGGAGTGGGAGAGGGAGAAGCAGGCTCCCCGCCCAGCAGGGAGCCAGAGGCTGGGCTCCACTCCAGGACCCCGGGATCATGACCCAAGCTGAAGGCATATGCCCAATGCCTGACCACCCAGGTGACCCTAGAAAGGACATTTCTGGAAGAGGTAGGAGAAAAGACATTTCTAGGAGAGGTAGGAATGTGTAAGTCATATTTGGGAAATAGTGAATGACCTCAAATATTGGTCAAAAGATGAGAAGATAGGGGCACCTGGGTGGCTCAGTGGATTGAGCCTCTGCTTTCGGCTCGGGTCATGGTCTCAGGGTCCTGGGATCGAGCCCCACATGGGGCTCTCTGCTCAGCGGGGAGCCTGCTTCCCTCTCTCTCTCTCTGCCTGCCTCTCTGCGTACTTGTGATCTATCTCTCTCTGTCAAATAAATAAGTAAATTTATAAAAAAAAAAAAAAAAGATGAGAAGATAAGCCTGGGAGGTTGGTTTTGACTAGATCATGGAAAGTAGAGAAACTAACCGAGTGATTTTGGAAAGAAAGATAATGGTAGCAAAAATTAATGAAATTTGTTTCATCTGAGTCTGGAGTTGTTCTTAAATTTCTGTTTCATGCTAGAAAAGAAATCAGGCAGATATCAGTCTAGGCTAATTTCAGAAAGCAAGAACCATGAGAAAAAAAATATAGAAGACACATTTAGACCACTATGAAGAAACATTATCTAAGCAGCTTTCCAAATGCAATAGATACTTTGAAAATAGTATTTGGAATGTTCAAAGCAGAAGGAGCCAACCGCTTATAGTGAATGATGCAGAGCTCCCTCCTTATCTCAAAAAACTAAAGAGATGGCCTTCAGGATTCCTTCCAACTTAACATTTCTATGTCAGAGAACAAGATACAAATTATGGTAGTGAAATTTTATTATCTGAACATTTTATAGCCTTAATAGAGGGCTAATAAATCAGAAAAAAAAAAGCATAAAGAATATTTATTTATTTACTTCTTCCTGGACAAAGTTCAGGACTGAATGCAAGTCAAAGGGCACGGAGTCCTGAGGGAAAAAAGTGGTATCTTAAACAAGAAAACCTGAATAAGAATCCTTTTCTCTCTTCACTTAACAAGTTTGGTGAGGCTGGGACAGATAATGTCTCTGAGCCTCCTTTATCTCTTATGTAAGGCAAGATTATGATCATGTTCCTAGAGGATTTGGGAAGGAAAGAAAAAAAGTGATACATGTACATTTCCTGCCGCATAATAGTTACATAGTAAATGTTAGTTTCCATGTGTTACATTTTAGGATTGTTTGGAAACAACTTTTCTATTTTAAATAATACAGCAAAACCACAAATTCAATAAGAAAGTGTGTAACGCTGTTTATTTTATGAATGACAGGAATATTAATAAAAATAAAATTAAGGGGTGCCTGGGTGGCTCAGTGGGTTAAAGCCTCTGCCTTCGGCTCGGGTCATGGTCTCAGGGTCCTTGGATGGAGCCCCATATCGGGCTCTAGCCCTGCATCAGGCTCTCTGCTCAGCAGGAGCCTGCTTCCCCCCCCAACCCCCCGCCTGCCTCTCTGCCTACTTGTGATCTCTACCTCTGTCAAATAAATAAATAAAATATTTTTTTTAAATTAGGAATATTTTCAGTTAACAGAAGTAATGCTGTGCAACAGGCATTGAGACGACGACCCATCAAATCCAACAGCTTGCAAAATACAGCTGGCTCAGTCTATCACACCTTTTTAGTGTCTCAGTGATGAAAAACCTACTTAGCTTCTTCACCTGGTTTAGAGTTGAAATCTGCTAATTAACTCAGGTAATTAAGACTTCCAGTGTTTGCTGAGAAAGAGAACCTATTTATTGTTCATGTGCTCTTGGCATTTTAAAAAGTGATGGTTTGGCTCTTTTTAAGTTTCAAGAAAAAAAATTTTATTTTAATGAGTAGATTTTGAAAACTGAGAGAAATGTGCTAATGCAAAAATATAGGAGAATGTGACCAATTTTTATTTTGCAATTTTCCCCAAAGTACAAGACAAAAATGAACCAATCAACCAATCAATTAAACAGACAAACAAACAAGTAATATAATTGGAGAAAACAAAATTCAAATTTTTTCAATGTTCGATTCTAAGTTTTTATTGCCAATATTATTCCTGGAGTTTTAATACTACAATTTTTGTTGTTTTGGAGGGTGCTGAAAGGAAAAAAAAAAAAAACACCAAAGAAAAGCTGATATTCTTTTTGCTATTGAGGCATGAAAAATCACCCCAAAACTTAATGGCTTAAAACTATATAGATGATTTATTTTGATTATGAAACCGCAGGATTGGTGGGGCTTTCTGAAGATGAGATGCTCTACTTGGCTAGGATAGCTTAAGTGGATTTTGGGGGTGGATGTTGGGGTATGGGAGGTTGACTATGGAGATTGCTGAGGGACTGGTAGGTGGAGTGCGGATAGGTTACTGAACCTTACATAAAAAGCAAAGTCAACAGTTACTCACAGGGAGAAGGAAGATGGAATAGTGATTGGGAGCACAGGCTTGAGAGTCAGAGAGACCTAGGTTCAAGTTCCAGCCCTCATAGTGATGTAGTGATATGATATTGACTTAAACTATCTGAGCCTCAATTTCCTCATCTATAAAATGGGATAGCAACAGTTCTTCTATTGAGAAAGCAGGTAAGGGCACACACATACCATTAACACCATGCCATTTGTTACAGCAGTAGACTGCCAGAGCACAAATTTCTTTATGCATGGGTCCTGGGTTGGATGATCCATCATGAGTACCCCAGTGCTCTGTCCCCACAGTGCTCCAATAACAAAGAAGGGGCATGCATGACATGGAGCCTCTTGGTCAAGAAGGTAATGTTGTTGGAAAAGAGAAGCCTGCCCAACTCACCCTATGTTCTTTATGATGAGCAAGCTCTTTGTTAAGCTGTTGAAAGCAGATGGAAACATGAATCCAGCATTCCCTTTATTTGTTTCTATTCAACCTGCTTCATAAGATTGTTGCAATGGCACCTGTAAAATTCTTAGCAAAGCATCTGACATAGGATAAACTTCAATAAATGTTAACTATCTTTGCATTATTATTATTGGGTTTCTCCTAATTTCTTATGTATCCTCTTTCAAATATAAATCGATGGCATTCATAGAAGAAATATGGTGTATAAACATATGTTCTTATGAATATTGTTAGCTAGAAGGGCTGTATCAGCTAATGATTGCTGCAAACAACAACCATTTATATCTACGAATCTGTGGGTCATTTGGGGTCAGCTGTGGTTGGGGAGATCTAGGGGAGATCTTAGTTGGGCTCATCTCAGCTCTGTACCAAGCACTTCTAATCCCTTTCTAGAAGCAATAATAAGCCTTGGCATGGTCTTACCATGATGGCAGAAGCAACAGGGAACAAGCAGAAATGTATAAGAACTCTTAACTGCTAGACTCAAAACTTAGGCATTGTCACTTCCACAATATTCTACCAGCCAAAACAAGTATTCTGTTTGGCCATATCCAAAATCATGGGGAGAAAAACTAAAGTCCACCTCTTTAGTGGGAAGATCTACAAAATTATGGAGGAAATAAGTGAGGACATGAATGCAAGCTACTACAATGATGGACTTGGAAGCTTTCATCTGTCTGCACCAGAAGGATAAATGTGTTGTCAAAGATCTTCACGCAGCTTCTACAAAGACAAGACATCTTGATACCTAAACACTTTATCTTGCCTGGGCTGGGTTGAATAGTGTACACCTCCCAAAATTTATCTCCCCCAGAAACCTATGGTTTTGATCTTATTTGTAAGTAGGATCTTTGCAGATGTAATCAGGTTGAGATGAAACCATACTGCATTAAGATGTCTAATGAATAGTGTCCTTTTAAGAGGGAAATTTGGATACCGAGGCACACAGAAAGCAGGCTGCTGTGTGAACACAGAGTAGACATGGGGAAGAACACCCCGTGTAGACAGAGGCAAATGGAAGTGATATGTTTATAAGCTTAGAAACACCAAGACTGGCAACCGCCAGAAGCTGGAAGAGAGGCCTGGAGCGGATTCTTCCTCACATTCTCCCGAAGAAACCAAACCTCCGGACGATTTGATTTCACTTGGACTTCTAGCTTCCAGGACTGTGAGAGAATAAGTTTCTGTTGTTAAAACCCAGCAACTCTAGGAAACTCATACACTGGCTGTAGCTAGCCAGGTGACAAGAAAAGCAAAATTCTTAAAATATCCCAACCTTTGTGTCACTTTAGGCTACAATTTTCTACAGAGTGGTTTAAAACCCCAGTTATGATCTCAGATACAGCAGCATTTTGTCCACAACTAACTTCCATCCTAATCTTGTTTGAGACAATGTATTTAGGTAAATAGAACACTGGACTAAAATCTGCAAATCTTGGTCACCCTCTTTTCTTCTCCACATCTCATCATACACCAAGACTGGTCATCTGTTTCCCGTAAATGACACTGAATTGGCCACCACTACTACTGCCTTCCTACAAGCTCTCATTTCTGACCATTGTTATTCATTGGCCCAGTGCTGCCATGAATCTAGATATGGCCATATCATTATAGGACTGATTGCAACTTTTTAAAATTTTGAGCATGACAAATGACACCCTTCATGATTGGACACTGTCAGTTGCATCAGCTGTCACAGCCTTTCATGGGTGTCACATCATCAGCACATACCAGAGCTATATCACAATATAGATATCCAATACTATAAAACACACTTCTGACCTTTAAAGTTTTGCTGAAGAATGTGTCTATGGTTAGGATAGCATAAGCATTAAATTTTTGTTTTAGAGCTGTGCATATTTTAAATTTATGTTTTAAAGTTTCGATCTTTTGTTTCTACATTGGATTAAGAGATAGTTAACATTTCTTCCACTTTATTACAATTTTACACATTTTTGGCTGTTTTCTCTTTTGTTTATGCTATGCCACTATGCTATTTTGTTAAAACGTTAAAATGAAACATTTGTTCAAACTCAAATAAAATTAATGTTTTCTCTTTAGAAAATATTTCTGTAATGTTTCTGATCCTATCCACACTTCCATAATTTTGCCATTTCACCAAAAAATGGTTAGAGTCTATATTCCCTTCTCTTGAATTAGGTGAGTCTTTGTGTCAGTCTCAATGAATAGAATGAGGCAGGGATGATAGCTTATAGAATGGGATTCAGCTTTTATCTGCATCATTTTCTTAGAGTGAGATTTAGAAAGCAGTCGCCATTGTATGAGGCAGCCCAGGCCACATGGGGAGGCCAAATTAGGGGAGTACTAAAATCCCATCCCTTAGCTTGACAGCAAGCATCAACTTGTCAGCTATCTTGGAAATGAATTCCCCAATTTCCCTTCCCCTAATGCCACAGAGACCAGTCCTACTGGTCCTTCTCCACACTGTCCTACCCAAATAAAAGATTTGTGAGCAAAATAGTGATTGTTATTATTTTGAATCATTAAGTTCAGAGTGGTTTGTTACAAAGTAACGGATAGCCAGAAAATTGCTATAAATAAAAATAATAAGCAGTATTGAAAAATAATCTGGTCAATACAGGATAAACATTAAATAAAAATAACACATGAAAGCCTTAGAAAAGTCAATGTCTAGGCAATACTTTCAAAGGCCCATGCTGGCAAATAGTTTTTTAAAAATGGGACATTTTGTCACTTAAATGTACGTAAAAATGTATTTCTTACACACACTTGTATAAAAGTCCACACATTTCAAAAGCAAAAACTAAGAAAATATATAAATTGGCCCATCTGGGGTTGTGCCTGTCTCTGCATATGGCCCAGGAGATAAACAGAAAAATATAAAACTCTCACTTGTCTCAGAAGTGGCTGAGTGATTACAATGGGAATTTTTTGATCATCTGAGAATACCTGTCTGATATTTGACACTGCTCTTAGGGGTCAGCAAACTATGGTTTACATGCCACATCCAGGTCACTGCCTATTTTAGTAAATAAACTTGTATTGGAACCCTTATTGTCTCTGGCTGCTTTCACACTTTAACAACGCTGTTGATTTATCATGACATCGATCGTACAGCCTACAAAACTGAGAATATTTACTATCTGGCCCTTTATAGAAACAGTGTGTTGACCTCTGTCCTAGGTGAATAATTTGAGAACTGTAAGGAGGCCAGGCAGATAGTTTGGTTTAAGGAGAGCTCATTTCCATCATATCCAAAATTCTGTCTCAGAAAAGCTCACACTTCTGGGGAGTTCTGTTCTGAGTCGTTTACTGTCTCCAGGACCGAGAGATGGAGTAAAGGTCAGGAGAAGGCAGGAAAGTCTGCGTGTATAAGCCTGAATGTCAGGAAGGTGTGATTTAATGGGCAACTTAGGAAGGGACTGACATATCTCAGAAAGTGAATCAGAAATTCTGTGGCTGTGGGGTGTCTTGGTGGCTCAGTTTTTTAAATGTGGGACTCTTGATTTTGGCTCAGGTCTTAATCTCATGTCATGAGATTGAGCCCCACAATGGTCTCCAGACTTAGCTAGAGATCTGCTTGAGAACTCTCTCCCTCTCTCCCACTCCCTGCAACCCGCCCCTCCTCATAATCTCTCTCTCTTTCAAATAAATAAATCTCAAAAAAAAAAAAAAAAAAGAAAGAAAGAAATCTTGTGGCTTCAAGTGACAAAATCCCAACTTAAACACCTAGGAGTTGTACTTGGATTTAAGTCTAGCTGGAAACAGAGGCTCAAATAATTTCACAAGCACACTGTTTTTTGGTTCTATCTCCTTTTCTCTGACCTGGCTTTATTTTCAGAATCCCCCCAAGCAGTTCTAAATTTATGTTGCCCTTTCCTCTGATTCATGTCTCCTCTGGCAACAACCAGTTTGTTCTTTATTTAAGAGTCTGTTTTGACTTGTTTGTTTGCTCCTTTGTTTTGTTATTTAGATCCTACGTATCAGTGAGATCATATGATATTTGTCTTCCTCTGTCTGACTTATTTCAATCAGCATAATACCTTCTAGGTCCATCCATGTTGTTGCAAATGGCAAAGTCTCATTCTATTTTATGTAATATTCCATTATGTACATACCATATCTTTATCCATTCATCGATCAGTGGACTCTCGGATTGCTTCCATTAATCATACATTAATTAAAAAAAACAAAACTTGCATTATTCTGACATTTAGCAATCCAGTGAGAGACGAAGAAAAGAACATCTCATCAAATTTCATCAAGAGTCTTAGGGGTAGAGGGGATTCTCCATTTGGTCCAGCTTGGGTCACATGTTTATCACTGAGTAATCACTCAGGCCAAGATGATGAAACCCTCTGATTGGCTGTGTCCTGACCATGCCCAGCTTTTGATCTTAATCACACTACTTAGGCATGAAGAAGGGGCATTTTACTAAAGACATACTGGGCAAATATTTTCTTTTTAAAATATATTTATCACATTTATTCATTGGTTGTAGCTTAAGACTGCCAGATCAACAGAGAAACCCCAGTTAAAATCGAATGTCAGCAACAAATATGAAACATTTTTACTATAGATATGTCCCAAATATTACATGGGACATACTTACAAAAAAAATTCATTAGTTAACCACAAATTCAAATTTAAATGAGTATATTTTATTTCCTATATTTCATTGGCAATACTATAACCAGTTCAAAGATTTCATCATTGATACTGACTTAATTTTGGATTTTTCTAGATTAAGCTCACAAGATTCTTTTGGTGATTAGTCAGGTAACAGTGCCAACAAAACACTTGGCAAATTTTAAAGTGCTACAGAAACACAAGAAATTACTAGTTTTTCTGGGTTGAACTCCTAAGGTTTTATTTCAACCTTGGTGCTGTTGAGAGGCAATCATATACCATGTCTTTCTAAGCTGGAGGGTGTTTCTCTCCCTGACAATTAAGGTGATGAAGAGAATTGAGCTTACATATATGATTTAAAGTGATCGTAACTGAAATGATTATTCCTTAGGATCAATAAAACAATCAACATTCCTTGAAGACAAACATAGATCTTTTCTCAATAATTCCAGGGAGATTCAAGTGCGGTATGGACTGCTACGACTTAGAGTGAATCTTAACCTCTGTCTCAAGTTATATCCAAGAGATTTGGCCCGTAATTCTGGTTTAGAGTTTAAAATGTCTGCCTATGTCCCTACTGCCAAGTTTTAATTACTTCCTGCAGGGAGATCCTTCTTTTTTGGTCCCTGAGATTATTCAGAAGAGAGACATCTGCTTGCAGCTTAACTAAAATGCTACTTCCAGCCACAAAGATTTTTTTTTTTTTCTCTCATTTTATTTTTTTCCCTTCAACCAGTGGAGAACAAGGTCTATTTTCTTTGAAGGGGAAAAAGTTACCTGCTTTACCACCGGAGCAATTAAAGCCCTTTACCTAGCTTCACTAATCCCCAAGAGGACTCTTAATGTTATTCTCTTAGAAAAGTGGAAGGTTTAATCTGCATATAATGGCCAAGGTTAATTAAATAAAACCTCATGGCCAGATTTCCCTGGAAAGTTGAGAAAATGGTATCTTTTCCAGCCTGGATCAGTTAAAGAAGTAAAGTGATGTAAGTTATTCTATTGCAATAGAATAACTAATTAAACTCCAACTACACTCTTGAACCCCAACATTGCATGCAGACATGACAAAGAACTGGGTTGTTTTTCACAGGCAATTGGGAAATAGGACACTGCATAATATGTTAATTACTTCAAAAATATAATCACTACAAGAAAGGGAGAGGTGGACATGGGATAGAGTCATAAAAGCAAAATTCACAGAGCACTGGGGGGAGGGACTTACAGTCCCCTCTCTAATGACCGTGGCTGAATGACTGTGAGCAAGTCACTTAAAACTCTGTGCCTCAGTCTCCTTCTTGCTGGAAGGAGTTGAGATGATGGCTGTTTTTAAGTTTATTGCAGAAATAAGAGCTACACAGCCTTGATAGCTCTTTGAAAACTGCCCAGTATATAGCACATCTGAGCTCTGGATTATCTGTAGCTCTCCATTTCTGTCTGCTTGGGATTCTTTCTCCTCTGTCAAAGACTTTCTTCAAATAGTTGACAGTCATTCTTACTTAAGAGCCAGGCACTAAAAAGCTATTTGGAAGCACTGTGTGCAGACTTGGTCTTTAAAACAAGGTAATTGCTTTGGATCAGCTTTTGACTGAGAGACACTCAAAGGTCAGTCTGAAGGTCTTTACTCAGGGGTCTTTCTCTTTTTCCAGAAGATAGTACCAACTCCTGCCTGAGTGAGATTGGAGTGGCATATCCTTAGCAAATAGACACTTACTCCTTATGGGGTTAGTCTTATGTTCCACGTCCATTCTCTGTTTCCCCCCATGTCTCAACTCCAGTACATCTCTAGTTCAGCTGCTCTGAAGAATAAAGTTGGAGTCTCTTTTGGGGAAGGAGGAGGGTAATAACCTGCCTGATTTGGGTCAGAAAAGGATCTAAGGTTATAAATGATTTATATAATGTCTTAACCAATGATTTCGTGCAGTATGGATTTATTCAGAGCTTACTCACACACATGGGAAATATTATAATTGTTTTTTCCCCCCACAGTTACCATTTTAAGAAAATCTTTGTCCAGATTCTCATAATTGCTGTCTTTTTTATAATTTTGGTCTAGGGGAGGTAAGAAGAAGAGGGATTTCCAATATCTGTGGGAAAGTGAAGAGAATAGCCACAAATTAGCTCAAAAGACTTGTAGAAATTTGGAGAAACATTTTACTTTAGGCCAGGATCCAAGTAGATACACTCTCAAATTCTTTTTTCTTTTTCTTTTTCTTTTTTTTTTAGTGGAGAGACATCTCTTTGTAACTGTTTTTTACTTGGCCCAATTACATGCTATGATGCTTTTATTTGTCTGTAAAATATTTGACATTTTTCCCATCAAGAACCGGAGTGAAATTCTCTTCCCCTTGAATAGGAGCCGCCATTCTCGACATGGCTCTCACAAACACAAGATGAAGGAAATGACACTTGGTGACTTCAGAGGTCAGGTTATGAAAGGTGATTATAGGTCTGCCTAGCTCACTTTCTCTCTGAGGCATGCAGATTTGGAGCATAGAACTATTCTGGAAGAAATCTGGCTACTGAAGCCGCATGTGTGACAGACCACATGGGACCACCAGAGAGAGATATATAAATATAGGGAAATGTCTGGGAAGCCCCAGCTATTCTGGCCTCCATCTACTTATATCTTTTCAACTGAAGTGCCAGATATGCAAGTAAAGATGCTCTGAAGATGACTCCAACACCAGTTGTTGTGTAACAAGCAAGAGACCCTAGGTAAGAACTTTCTATGAGCCCAATCAACTTACAGAAACATGAGAAATAATACTAATAAGTAATGGTGGCTGTTTTACCTCACTAGGCTTGGGTGGCTTGTTATGCAGGAGTTGGTAACTGGAACTAGAGTGTTAGTCCAAGTACCTCGACCTGTGAAGAATAGGGCATAGTCATGGAAACCAGGTTTCTCTGAGGAGGGCTTGCTTGGCTCTGCCCCATTAACTTTGCAATCTTAGAGAAGACACTTGAATGAATTCTTCAAATCACAGATTTCTCATTTGCAAAATGTGAATGATGATCCCCTGTGAGCAGGGTTTTAGTGTGATTAACTGAGAAAAAATAGGGGGAAATTCTAGGTACTGCAAAAACAACATAAAATTGTGATTTATTATTGTCATTTTTATGATGAGAAGCACTTCCCATGAGTGAGTTCCTTGGGAGTTTTCAAAAAACTTGGCTAAGGCTGTATCTTTGGATGGTTGAGGTTTGGGGGAAGGGAGTCTACTTCTGCCCAGGTCATCAAAATTAATATCTTAATGTTTTATTGCATTTTTCTAAATGCATTGACATGTAAAAAATCACAAAGGGAAATGATGGTATCTTCTCCATACTAAGGAAGATTTCAGTAAGACATAGGACTGGAAAGAGGAGAAATGTTGTTACATTTAAGATGAAGGCCCAGTAAAGAGTTGCAGTTGAAGATTAATTTTTTTTAATGAAATATCAGCATTCATGTCACCATAATATGCATTCCTAACGATCAGGTGACTTGCTCGCCGTCAGATTCACACATTGTTTGATTGTTTTGTTTTTCAGTAGCAAGGTGGGGTTTGTGATGATTCCATGACAAGTTACAGGACTCAGCAGATTTTATGACCAATAAGTAGGAGTGGCAATACAGTGTGGCAAGTACGTCAATCTACAAAATCAGATGTGCTAGAAGCAATATCTTATTTTTCTCCCACTCAGTTTAATTTTCGTATGCGCACCCATTCTACCCCTCACATGGTGGCAGAAAGTTAATTACAGTCCATTTGTGGTTTCCCCTATCCAGGAACACACCTGATGTCGGGGCTGTTTAAAATACTGGGAGAGTAATGCAGTCCTTTATGTCATCGGCAGTGGACAGACTTTGTCCCTCACATTTGAGAAATGACATCGCTGCCTAAAATGCAGTGATTCTTAAATTTTAGTGGGCATCAGAATCATCTGGAAGCTTGTTAAAACATGGATGGCTGGGTTTCGCCTCCAGAGTCTCTGATTTGATAGATCTGGTGGGGAGAAGGGGTTGAGAAGTTTGCCTATCTACCAGGATTCCAGACGATGCTCATGTTGAGCATTCACCACACTTTGAGGACCATTGACCTTAAGATGAAAAAGTCAGACCTGCCTAATTTATGAAGACCCTAACTTATTTTAGGAAAAGTGTTCACCACAAGAATCCCCCTTGCTCTGTATCAAACATCAGCCAAATGAGAAAGGTGTATCTCAGGAGGATTTCCAGGAAAAGACTAAGTGCATTTCAGGATTTTAGCTTTAATGTACCTTAGGTCATTCATTCATTCGTTCATTCACTTCAGAAGCTATCAAACAACTCAATAAAGTGTTACCTGAATCAAGAGAAAAGCTTTGTTTTTCCTCTTTATCGCCCTACTTACTCACAGAATGGATCATATGTCCCATACTGCATTTAGAAAAAATAGAGGTTTTTGCCTATGATTTGGACAATGAAATCTCTCATCTTTATCTCCTGGATTTGAAGCATCCACCACCAAATGTAATTTATTGTTTTGCTTTGTACCTGCAAATCTGATATGAATCTTGAACAATCTAGGTACAAAAGATAGGTAGATAGGTAGATAGATAGATGATAGATAGATTGAGATAGAAAGATAGATCAGATAAACAGATCGGATATATAGCTATAGATATGTAGATTTTTTAAAACTCTCTTCTTTTAAGGTGGGGAACACTGGTCACCCATCTGTCTGTGAGTGTTTTCTCTCTGTTTCATTCTCTTCTAACTCAGTCTATGAGTTACATATTTTATAATTCCATTCTGAACACCCAATCCCTTAATTTGTTGAGGTTTCTGTGGTATCTGTTAGGCCTACATTGTGTGCTTTACTGGTTTGAAACGCACTCTATTTAAAGATGTTCTTTTGGGGAGACAAAAGAGAGAGGTACAAATACTATAACTGATCATGAAAATTTTCAAAGTGTACTTTTGAAATAAAGAACAAGACCCCCTACTTTAGATAAATACACATACACACAGGTGGGAGTTCCTTGGTGCTCAGTTTTATGTTCTCTTCTTACTCTATTTGGCCTTATTGCTAGGACTGATGACTGACATACGTCATATGACTTGGTTACAAAAAAAAAAAAAAATCACGCAACATCTAGCATCCATGTGTTCTAGAGGCAAACACATTAATGAAGTAGAGCTCTGGCTTTGGAGTCACACACTTGGGTTAAAATTCTGGCTATACCAAGTGCAAACTATGTGAGCTTGGGTAAGTTAAATAGTTTAGCCATGTCACTTCACTTCTCTTGCTTCAGTAAGATGGGGATGATGGTAATGACAATTTTTGTCTCCCAGATGTGGCCATTGGTAACATATATAAAATACTTAGCACGGTATCTGCACGAACACTTAGCAAATCATAGCCGCTTTACTCTGTGTCCTTTTGCCCTTTCTTTCCTGCCATTTTTCAATTTCCACAGAGATTAAAATCTTTTCCTGGCCACTAGGTGGAGAAAGCAAGCCTTCTAATTGAATTAAACACAAAGACAAATCATCCTGACCTAGATACTACAGACTTTTTTTTTTTTTTTTCCTGTTCTTCAGAACTTTAGACGGCATGAACACGGAATCCAGAGAGATGTTTGGGGAATTCTTGAGCAGTTCACAATGAAAGTGTTGGAGTTTTGAGCATGGTTCTGCCTTCAGGCTCTAGATTTCACTCAATGATGGTCCTATGCAAATTATAAAGTTCACAGTCAGCTTCCCAGCACCTTCCTATCCTCCATGCCCTAACCTCTTTGCACTTCAAATAAGCACCTATCCAGTATTCTTTTCATTCTCAAGTATTATGTAGCTACTGATTTCTAGGGACATCTGCATTTTGAAATGAAGTTCCTTAATAGGTTTCCTTTCTTTAACCTGTTTTATCGTAGTAAAGAGAATCCATTGTACTTACTTCATAGGGCTGTAGTGAGGATCATTTAGTTAATACATTTGAAATCATTTGTGAACTTTAAGTTCCATACAAATAAAAAATTTTTCTTATAGTGAAGATATAAATTCTGCTTTGAAAGAAAAAAAAATGAGAAAGCCAAAAGATTCTTGAGAAAAAAGTGCAGGTTGCAAGGGGATGGAGTGATCTGAAAGTATACAGTTGAAGCTTTGCTGTTAATCAGCTGTAGGTCTGGGTGGTAAGGGGAAAGGGATCAGCACTTACGGACCTTTTCATGCATTTCAAAGTTTTCCGGAAGTTCATCGACATTCACTACTACATCCCCACCCAACTGCGAGTCTACAGGCATTTTTAGGTAAAACCATTATAGCCTCTTGCTGAAAAGGCTCAGGCACTGCTCCAAGCTCCATATTTCCTTGGCTTATGCTTCTCATCTTCTCAACTCGTTCTGAAAGTCTCTTTTCATTTGCTTTTATTCTTATTTTTGCCCTTTCTGCATTGACTCTTCAGATGATCAGCTATTTGCAATGTTAACTCATTCTAGTCTTTGGCATCTCCATGAGAATGATCTCATTAGCTCCCCAAACTGCAGCTACCACCCACTTCCTTGGCCAACTTCTTATAATCCATACTATTCCAGCAAGAACCTCATGATTATCTTTTATAAAAGGATGCTCAGGCAGGAAGCACCCAAAGATTTTTCATTTTATCCATATTTTTACTTATAGTACAGAATTTTCTGTTTTCTATAATGGAAAATAACTAAGTTGCACACCAAATTTCCAGCCTGTAATTCACGTAACTGTATTGCAAAAACAAAACCAAAATTAAAAAACATCTCATGCTTTTTAAACAGTAGTCTCATTTGCCTTTCCTCTAGTGCTCTTCTTGGTACTTTTGTTGTTCTTTTGGTTTTCCTATGTGATTTAAGGAGTGAAAAGGCTAGGGAGAAATTTTAGTTTAATGTTCAGTAAATTTCCACTCTAGGACCTGCACAAAAGTTCCCACAGGCAGCCAAGAGCATTGCGGGAGCCCTGGCATGCTATTCCATTTAAATATGGTTTGAAATAGCACACTATTTCCACTAAATTTACTTTTAATGCATCTCATAGAATGATCATTTTTGCATAACACACACACACACACACACACACAAAAGCATCGAGGGCCTAAATATGAGATATAAATGTAAATCCCATAGATTTTCCCTGCAAGATTTTCTAGTTCTCAATTTATAGTGTTAATTTGCAATCCTCATGTTCTATATGCACAAGACATTCGTATACGATATTTTAATATCTTATGAAGGGCTTCCCCCAAAACAGACTCTGGGGCAAAGATTTGAGCGTAAGCATTTTATCAAGATTATAAGTAATATGGGTAGGTGAGGGAAAAAGAGATACAGGGAAGGGAAGCAGACAACAAAGGGTATGTTATATAGCCGGCTCCCACATGGACAACTGGAGTTTAATATTGTGGAGAAACTCCAGAAATGATGGAAAATGCAATCTTCAGTTTTATATTGTGAATTTTTATCCGTAGACCTATCAGTCATTGGTCAAGGACTTCTGTAGGAGAAGAGATGTAAATTCTCAGCCTTTCCTATCATCCTCACATGTGAGCCAAGTGGATTTTCAGTGGGTCTCCAACAAAAATGCAGGTGTTGGCCATTGAAAGACACGCTGCTAAGCCGAAATGGTGAGGTGGACCACAATAAGAGGGGTGGAGCACTGACCTGTCTGTTATTCTAACCTCCTGGCAAAAATTGCTAATCATGTATCACAGTCCATATCCATGCTTACATTTATATCAAATCCCTCAATTAAAAATCCAGACATAGTCAATTCTATCTCAATAAAGCTGAGAAAAAATTAGTACATAATCTCCTCTCTCCAAAAATTCCCAGACCCGCACAGATGGTTTCATTGGAGAATTCTACAAAACATTTTCAAGAGCACTAATAACAATTTTATAAAATCTCCTCCAGAAAATAGGAGGAAACACTTCCCAAAGCATTTTGTGAGGCCATCATTACGTTAATAACAAAACCAGACAAAGAAAGTACAGAGAAAACTGCAGACCAATGTAACTCAAGAACTTAGATTTTAAAAATTCCCAACAAAAAATTAACAAACTGAATCCAATGGTGCAGTCAAATGTTCTTCCCCTGAGCTACACCCCCTAAATCCAATAATGAATAAGAATTACACACCATTGTCAAATGGGATTTATTCCAGGCATGCAAAACTGGCTCAGCATTTGAAAATTGATCAACGTACAGGCTAAGAAGAATCATATAATCACATCAATTGGTGCTTTACGCTTATAAACCCTTGACAAAATCTAACATCCATTCATGATAAAAACTCTCAGCAAGTTAGGAAAGGAGGGAATTCCTTCGACTACAGAAAGACTAAAAAAAGTATCTACAAAAACCCTGTAGTTAACATCATTTTCTATAGTGAAAGACTGAATGCTTTCTCCTAAGCACAAGAACCAGCCAACGACATCTGCTCTCACCATTTATTAAATATAGTACTGGAAGTTCTTTCCACTGTAATAAGGAAAGAAAAAAAATTAAAAAGCATGAAGATTGAAAAGGAAGAAGCAAACCTATCTCTATTTGCAGATGATTCGATCCACATAGAAAATTCCAAGAAATCTACAACCCCCCCAAACCTGAGAACTAATTAGTGTGTTCAGCAAACTTGCCAAATAGATCAACACACAAAAATTAATACTTCTATATAATAAGAGCGAAATGCAGAAGTTGAAATTTAAACATGATGTGATTATAGTCATTCTCATACTTTGGTATACACTTTTAAAAAGTCCAGGTTCTGTATGCTGAAAATTATAAAATGCTTTTAAATTAAAGAAGAGAATAAACTGTGTTCATGGACTGTAAGGGTTCAACACATTTAGGATGTCTATTCTCCAAACTGCCCTCTAGGGTTAGTGTAATTCCTTCCAAATCCTAGCAAGAGTTGGTTGAGATTATTGTAAAACTTATATGGAAAGGCATGGGCCCAAGAATAGCTAAAATAATCTTGACAAAGAGGAATGAAGTGGGAGGAATCACTCTACCTCCTCAGGTTAAGACTTACTGTAGAGCTATTATAATCAAAAGCTTGTGGTATTGGTGGAGGAAGAGATCAATAGAACAGAATAGAGAACCCCTAAATAGATCAATAGAACAGAATATAGAACCCATAAATGAGCCCAAACAAAAATGCATGACCACTTTTTAAGTGAAAGTGAAAAAAATTAATTGGAGGAAAAAGAGCCTTTCAGCAAATGGTGCAGAAACAATCAATCAGACATTCAGAGGCAAAAAATTTTTCTTAAAAAATGTAATTTAAAAAATCATGAACCTAAAGGCAAAATGTAAAACTCTAAGTATTTGGGAAAGTTAAAATAATTCCTCTGTTTTATGTTGTATAACTAAAATATGTCATTTTCCTGTCTCTTGACAACATTTTATTTCATTTCATTTCTTTTGAGAAGCACAATAGGGTCATGGGTGACTCTGCAGTTCGTGGAGTTCAAATACTTGGGTGTGCATTGTGGCTCTTCTACACACCATCTCTGTAACTCTGAGTTTGTAAGTCTTCTGTCCTTCAGTTTTCTAATCTGTGAATGGGAATAATAATACCAGCCTTGTTCACAAAAGGAGCTCAAAGGAGTTATGTCAGTCAACATGAAGGCTTATAGAATACTCCCCAATACTTGGAAAGAACTCTGAAAGTCTTAGCTGTTTCCTAATATGTAATTTTGAATATTTCCTTACATTATTCACTAGAAGGATGTTTCCCAAACCCATATGTTAAAGATCTATTGACTGAAAGAAATAAGAACCCTTCTTTTTTTTATCGCTTGCATACACAGGGAGGTGATGCAACATTTTTGGATGATTTTGGTATCTTTTTTTCCCCAACGAAAGCTGTTTCCAAAACTGTTTTGCCCATGAAATAACATATTTGGCTTATTAGAAGAAAATAATAGATATCCGTCTGAGATCTCAGCTTGGTACAGAGGGCAGAATTGGTTTGCAACAGAAATCAAAGTGAAGATATAAAGTGAGAAAAGATTAAATATAGATAATGTAATTATGCACTGCGATGAGAACAATACCAATAATGATAGTGCTTTAGAATATGGACTTTTCCCCACTCATATTGAAATTCATTTCTAAAGTTTATAATTCAGAACATACAGCTCCCAAATTAAATATTTCTTTCCTGGTTCCGAGAAATAGTGTTTTTAAACCAGGAGTCTGTTTCCTGAAATAAACTGATCTTTACAGTACCCAGTCAAAACTAGGAGAAAATGTAATTTATTCTCATCACATGGTGACTTTCAAATGATTGTTCAGTCAATGCATTTACGAGTTTGCATTTTATTTCCTTTGGTATCTATTCAAACTGTATGCTTTGCTTTCATGTACACTCTAAAACCAAAGTTAAAATTGATTTCTATTTTGCATAATCAACCTAATGCCTAGTCCTTGGTGGTCTTTTTTGGCATTTGCATGGTGTTTCTTTCTCTAAAATCCTGATCAATTTCAAAATTATCTTTGATTTAATTCAATAATTCATTGAATTATTGAATTCAAAATTCAATTCAAAATTATCTTATAAATCTTTTACTCTACTCATCTATACTATTATCATTGCTAGCTAAGAACAAGACTAGTTTGTCTTTTTTTTTTAAGTTTATTCTTCTATATATGCAATTTTTGGCTTCTTACAGATATTTTAGAACGGGCATTATATTAATAGTAATTAATTAGTTTGATAAGTCTTGTTGCTATTGCAATTCCAAGACATTTGATTATCTCTTGTTAATTTGGCACCATCACTACTCTCTAAGGATAGGAACTGTATTTCCCAGGATCCTCTTCAACTTATGGTTCCAGGTTGGTGTTTGCCAATGAAAGGAACACTTGTCTGATTTGAGAAGTGGAAGCAAAGCAGAAGCCATTATTTTCTGGAAGCGGGCATAGCCAGATGTTTAGGGAGACGTGTTTCACAGCAGCTTCCTGGTGAGCTCCAGAAGATGAACAACTTTTATTTTTCTAAAAGATTTTAGGTATTTATTTGACAGAGAGAGACACAACGAGAGAGGGAACACAAGAAGGAAGAGTGGGAGAAGAAGAAAGCTCCCCACTGAGCAGTGAGCCCAATGCAGGGCTCATCCCAGGACCCTGGGATCATGACTTGAGCTGAAGGCAGATGCTTAAAGACTGAGCCACCCAGGCGCCTCAATGAACCTTTTTTCACTAAAGCAAATGGTGGGATCCTCTCAGTGATTCTCAAGAGTTACAGCAGCATCTAGAAAAATATTGAAGGATTACCAAATGTGGTGCTTCAGCCTGAGGTTTTCAGTATCAATTTCTCTGCTATCTCCCCTGTGCTTTCATAGTAGCTTTGCTGACTCACTCTCCTAACTACCACACGAATCCCTGACCTGTATTAAATCTGTTATGTCTGGAATACATAGAGTCACTCTGTTTTCTTGACTGAACTTATGGATACTTGAAAGTAGTATCCCAAATATATCCATGAGTCCTCATCAAGTATCCCAACTGAGTCCATAAAAAAATGTGTTCTTCCTTGTAGTACCTGCCATGTTGTTCTTCACTTAAGGTTACCATATCACTTCCAAGATTTCCAGGGCCCACTAGGATGCCATCTCCCAATTGCTGCAAACTGCTGAGGATGACATCTTAAAATCTCTAAGGTGCCAAGGCTGAGTAGTAATCCATGTAGAAGCAGGACAACGCCACTATTCCTCTGTTTAAAGTAAAATGTCAACACTTAAACATCAAATTGAACATCAAATGTCAACACATAAGCAACGTCTATGGCCAGTGTTTCACAAAGTCACTCATGATAATATCACCTTTGACATCTGCCTGCTGCTCATCACTTTTTTGGACTCAACATGTATGGAGACACCATATTGTATCCTCAGCCCTCTCTCCTTGGCAGAATTCCCACCTTGATGCTTTTATCCTTGAAAGCTATCATGCATA
The DNA here is from genome assembly GCF_963455335.1 of Martes martes. Lineage (NCBI taxonomy): Eukaryota > Metazoa > Chordata > Mammalia > Carnivora > Mustelidae > Martes > Martes martes. The sequence continues at coordinate 143,692,694 of NC_137888.1, forward strand.
GTGACTTTGGTCAGATTAGCCACTTAAGTTGCTTTGTTCTGCCCAGCATTGGCCAGAAGTTCAACTAGAGTGGTGACTTCACTAAGTGAATATAGATCACTAATTATTTTGACATCAGTGGTTAGAAAATTCAGGAGCAATAGTGAAAAGAAAGCTGGAACCTGCCTCTTGGGAAAAGCATAATGGTTAAGGCTAGAAGCTTAAGATAGACCCCCAAGGCTTATATGTTACCTAAACAACTTTACTCACTGTGTGTATTGGTTAAATTACTTAACCTCTTCGTGTTTATCTGTAAAATTCACAGAATAAGAGTATCCACATAATAGGGCTATTATGAGGACTATCTTAATTATGATGGATACTTTTTGTGTGTGTTCACATTAAGTAATTTTGGCAAAATCCCTTTGCATGGTTATGTTTCAGAATCCTCAACAGAAGTTTTATTAGCCCTTCTTACTCTAATATTCTATGGATCTGTGTATACTCTTTTTGTCTATTACGGCTATTATCAAATTGGAAAACAACAACAACAATCCAGACGGATTTTATCCATAGCCAGGGCATGCTGTATTGAAACCACTGATCTCATCACTGAACTGCATGATGGGCAGTAAATTTTGAGAGTAGATCTTAAATAGTGGGGAAACAAAGAAAAGAAAATAGTCCCTCAGTTGAAAATGTCCTCTAGGACTAAGTGGTGTGAAAACAGATCACTGCAAATCATCATCAAACCTTTCCTATAATCACTGCAAATAGAACCTATGAATTTGCTCTCCAACCAACTCTCAGGTGATACAGATGCTATAGGTCACTGGATCACAAGTTCAGTATCACTGGCTTAGACTATTTGCTCAGATCCTTTGCTGGCGAGGAGAAGTACTTCAAACACTGCCTTACATATACAGATGCAGGACCTTGTTCTTCCTTGGTCATAAACAAAATTCATAGCACTGTCGTTGTGAAAATACATGGGAGAAATTTGTACTGAATCTTGAACAGGAAGTAAAATTTCAAGAAAAGAGAGATGGTGCAATAAAAAATAACTCAGACTTACTGAAGGGGAAAAATCAGGCAGGGAAGCATGGCGGAAACTGGATGTTGGTCCAGGTTGATAGAATGGATCATAACTGTATTCAACACAGCATGTGACTACTTATTTTCCACACTAATTGTGTGCTAGTCAGAGAATCACTTCCATGGCCATGTTTCATGTTTATAAACAGAAAGAAAATTTCCATTATTTAAAGATTTAGGTTTTATTTTTAGCCTTAATTTTAAACATGGTTTATCATTCTAGGAGTGCCAAAGGTAAAATAAAATTTTCCCATCTTCTTATTTTCATGCAGTGTTGCTGATAAACATGAGGCACAAAGACCATTGTTTAATATTACATTTCAAAAGCATTCCCCATCTTGACACTTGCCCAAGGAGGCTGACCTAAATGGTACATGCACAGGAACTCCCTTGACCTCTGTCTCCTCACTGGGTATGCAGACAACAGCAGAAAACCAGAGAGTGGCAGGGTGTGTATTCCTCCCTGTTGTAGTAGAGTGGCTTGGACTTTCTGCTAAAGGTCACAGCCTGTCTTAGTCCATCAGGGCCACTATAACAATATACCATACACTGAGTGGCCTATAAACAACAGAAATTTCTTTCTCACAGCTCTGGAAGCTAAGGATTCCAAGATCAAGGCACTGGCAGATTCCATGTCTGATAAGATCCTGTTTCCTGGTTCACAGAAAACCATTTTTCAACTGTGTCCTCACATGGCTGAAAGCAGGTAGGGAGCTCTCTAGAGTCTGTTTTAAAGGACATCAATCCCATTCATGAGATCTGTAAGCTCATGACTTAATCACTTCTTAAAGTTCCCCCTCAAAACACCATTACCTGAGGACAAGGTTTCAACATCTATGTTTGATCCACGTACTCAGTCCATACTCTCTCTGTGGTCTCAAAACTTCTTTCCCTTGGCCTTTTTGATAATGGTGTTCCACTGTCACTAGGTTTGAGGAAACTGTAAGTTTCTCTATGAGTTTCTGTTTACATTGAATATACCTTTGACTATTAGGGACTTAGAATTCTCTAAGAGTGATGGTAGTATGAAGAGATAGTCTCTCCCATGATCAAAGTAGACATAGTCCTTTGTAGTTTGGCAACCCCAAGCCAGTGGAGACCATCATTGGGCAAGAGCTCATGATTAATTTACAATTCATTAGATGGATGCATTTCTTCAGAATAAAAAATATATGCAAAGCATTATCAAGGCTTGTGAATATAGGGAGTATGAAGGGTGGATAGAATCCTAAAAACCACGTGTGTTTCTAAAAGCCTTGAAATTTAGAGGAGGATAAATTTGCATGCACAGAATGATATCCGTATGGCACTAGTAAGGAATGAATGTAGCCCAGTGGGCCTGTTACACCAGGGAAGGACAGGGACTCTGCTAAACATGCACCAAATTTAAGTTACCAATCAGGACAACAGTTGCACATTAGCTTCTATTTAAAAATTCCAACTTCTAGGTGCTATTGGTGGTGTTTAATGGGTCTTTCCATAGTCAGTGGGCTGTGGAACAGACCAACCAGCAGAGACATTTCTTAATTCCATTCTAGGAGAGTGGCTGGTGAGAGCGCTTTTATAAAGCTTGGGCCAAAGACAGCAATCAGGTTTCTGGGCTCCTTGGACATAGAGGAGAAAGGAAAAGAGAGAGTGGACCGAAGAGCAACTGCTAGTTTTATTTGTGAAAATCAATTCCAATGACTACAGAGCTTCTTTCCTAATGGAAGGAAATAAAAACTTGAAAAGGCAAAGTGTTAGAGTAAAAATATTTTTAGAAATGTTCAACTTCTCTCTTTCTTACAACTTCTTCAGTATGTCACTCCCTCCATCTCAGGCTTCATCTAAGCTTTATTTTCACCCTCCTTCCCATCAGTTCTTCTGGATGAATAAGTTCACTTTTCTCTTCTTGTCCTCAAGGGTCAGGTATCAGGCACCTACGCTTCCTTTCTTTTACCCTGTGTTGTTTTTCATCTATAACACATCTCATTCTCTTCCACAATAAAAAGATTATTTCCTTGACTTGCCCAAGCATAATCCCATAGTCCAAATTCATTTAACATTTACTGACTGCTTCTTATGTTCCAGACGCTGTCAGAGGCAATAGTGTAGAAAGACACTATTTAATTAATTAAGTTTTTAGGTAGGCTCCACACCCAGTGTGGAGCCCATTGCAGGGCTTGAACTCACGACCCTGAGGTCAAGACCTGAGCTGAGATCAAAAGTTGGTCACTCAACAAACTGAGCAACTCAGGTACCCCAGAAAGACACTTTAAATAAATAAAGAACGAAGGGGTGCCTGGATGACTCACTCAGTAAAGGGTCTGACTTCGGTTCAGGTCATGATTCCAGGGTCCTGGGATCGAGTCCCATGTCACTCTTCCTGCTCAGCAGGGAGCCTGTGTCTCCCTCTCCTTCTGCCCTCAATTTGTGCTTGCCCTTTCTAGTACTCTCTCTCAAATAAATAAATAAAATCTTTAATAAATAAACAAAGAGAATGAATAAAAAACTTCAGAAATGATAAATGTTCTAAGGAGGTAACTGATACCCAAGTGTTGAGAAGGGTTTAGTCTTGCAGAGATCCACAGGAAGAATCTTCAGAGCTGAACATGTCTACATACATGTACAGAGACAGATACACCTGCTTATACACATGTATTATACATACCTAAGTAGACATAAACTTTTGTTTTGTCCTTCACTTCCCAACATTACCTATTAAAGGACTTCTTTTTCAGTACCCATTGTCCAGGTACTGTGTTTCCCTGATACTCTAACATAAGACAGAGACTAGCCTGGTTTATATCATCTTAGTATTGTCTGATTTTATGTTGCCCAGAGGGAGCCTGTCGGAGTTGGGATAATGTATGTCCTTGGCCAGGTTCCAAATGGGCACTCTAGACAAGGTTACAAGGGAAGTTAAAATCTTCCCTTACCCCCAAATTTACAATCTCTTGCCAACTCCATCTCCCTAACTCCTCACCACCACAAAAACTTATATTATTGGATGAGGAAATAGTAAGTTTTATGAGAAAAATCAACCTGATACTCTAAACTTGCTCTTAACTCTGCTATTCCTGGAAGATACCCTCTTACTCTCCCCTTTTGGGTTCTTGTATCCTGTGACTTGTGCCCTAGAAGCACTGAAAGATCCCAACTACTTCATCACCTTGGCAGCACTGGTATTCCTTGTGTCTTCCATCTTCTTCCATGACCAAGTTCAACAGATCAGATGCTATTTCAAAATGCATTGGTTTTACCTTTCAACCAAGAGAAAGGTGAAATCAATTATTCTAAGACACACACACAAAAAAAGTGTTGCAGGAAAATGAAGGACTTCAGGGCATCAGTTGCCAAGAAATATGAACTAGAATAGCTTGGACTTTTGATCTCTGCCTGCTGATTAAGCTGGAAGCCCAAAATAGACTCTCTTAATACCATCTGTGACCTCCTCAATCCCTTAGCTTTATTCTCCTATGCAAGCCATGTTACTCAAGTTTTCTCTTTGAAAATCACTAGTGGCCAATGACTTTTCAGTTAACAATGCCCAATTGTCATTTGACAGTCTCATCCTCAACCTTCCAACAGTATTTGATGTTGTCAACCACTCTCAGACACTTGCTGTTCTACCTCACTTCATGCAGTCAATAGTGTTCTTCTGTTTGTCTTTTTATTTCCCAGAATCCTCCTGTTAAGTCTCACTCACTGATTTTTCTACTATACCGCATTAATTTGGGGGTGTCCCTTGCTCTCTGTGTGTCTCACCATCAGTGATGTCAAATATCGCCTCAATGAGAATGACCCTAAAAGCTAAATCTGGAACTTTAATCACTAATGACCCAGCCCCGCATTGTCAATAGTTTGCCCGTATCTTGTCCAAGATATTTCTACCAGCACCTTGTCTATTTCTAGCCTCCTTAAGGCTTTCAGCCTGGGCATAACCATTAGCATCGTTGTACAAAAAAGTGATCACACCCCTTCCTACCTCACTTGCTTGCCCTCTGTTTGATCTCCTGCATGCTTTCGCATATGCTTGTTTGATGTGCTGCTCTGTGACTTCCTCCCCTCCTTTCCTTTCCTAGAATCCTGGTTATTGGTCTTACATGGGTTGTCTTTCTTTCTTTCTTTTTTTTTTTTTTTTAAGATTTTATCTTTAAGTAATCTCTACACCCAATATGGGGCTCAAACTCGCAACACCGAGATCAAGAGTCACGTGTTCCACTGACTGAGCCAGCCAGACACCCCACATGGTAAATCTTTCAGTTGATATTTCCAGTTGGCTCAACTCCTTTTCCCACCCCAATGAAAAGATCTGTCCTCTTTAACAGAACCTGGACTTTAATTAACATGTGAAATACAGGCTTATTATCTTCATCTCAAACCCAGATGCATGTCTCTATTTCTCATTGTATTCATGGAATCAATATTTTCCCTATCTTTCAAGTCCAAAATTCAATTCATCTTTGACTGCTCCCTTAACTCTTTACTGCTTCGAGGTATTCAATCAGCCAAATTCTGTTATTTTCCTTTCTAACTTCTGATCCCTAGTCTCACTTCAAACTATGAAAATCCCTAAATAGTGATCTTTCATACCACTTATGCTAGTGCAGACTTCTTGACAACTGTAGTCAGAATTTGGTTTATTCTAATTACAAATGTTTATGATTATTTGCACTTTTGCTACTTAGAAGACAGTCAGATTATTAGCTTTTTAAGGTCAAAAAGAAATAGGAACTTATATGTATTTTTTTCCTCTTCAGCATTTTTTTTCTCTTCAATAGCAACACAATAAGAAGTTATAACTGGTTGTTTTAAGCAGTATTCTACTACTTTGGGTATGTTGGGCTTCAGTTGCACAAAACATAGGCCTCTCTAGCTAAGTTAAGCAGAAAGTGGTTAATAAAGAGAATCAGATGAATAAAAAATTGGGAGAAGGTCTTGGGTCATGAGCTGTACCCGGGATACCTTTGAGTGCAACACTGTGGAATTACTTTACTGAAGGAACTGTAACTTCCATCAGGAAGTCACTAATGAAAATGTGAGCTCCAAAGACAAACCAGTTTGATCAGATTCCAGGGATCATAAAGACCCTGCCATGTCTCTAGAACTATGTCATGCCTACTAGGTATCTACTGGGGAAAAAAATATATACCTTGCTTCTTGGCACCCATGAAGACATTGATTTTTTTAAGATTTTATTTATTTATTTGTCAGAGAGAGATAGATAGAGAGAGAGCACAAGCAAGAGGAGTGGCAGAGGGAGAAACATGTTCCCCATTGAGCAGGGAGAACAATGTTGGACTCAATCCCAGGACCCTGGGATCATGACCCGAGCCAAAGGCAGATGCTTAACTACTGAACCACACATGTGTCCCCCCAAAAATCACTTTGACTCTGTATCTGCTTTACTTTGGTGTTCTAAATATGTGTTCTTTACTTTTGTGTTCTCACAAAAGTGAGTCTGATTGTTTGAACCTAAAGACTTGGAATTCTAGCTAGAAAAAAAGCAGAGACATGTAATTATTGGCTAGTCACACTCTGGAGTATACTGGGGCATACTAAATGGAGAATATATTCTTGTTAAAAGCTAATCCGTCATAAAAATAGAAATGAAAATGAAAACACAAATTCAAAAAGTTAGACACATCCCTACATTTATTGCAACATTATTTACAATAGCCAAGATGTGGAAGCAACCCAAGTGTACATTCATAGATAAATGAATATAGAAGATGTAGTGTGTATACACACACACACACACACACACACTAGCATATTATTCAGTCATACCATTTGCAATGACATGGATGGACCTAGAGGATATAATGATAAGTGAAATAAGCTAGACAGAGAAAAACAAATATCATATGACTTCACTCATATGAGAAACTTAAGAAACAACAAAAAAAGAAAAGACAAAAGAAAAAGAAAAAAAAATAGACAAACAAAAAAAGAATCTCTTAACTAAAGACAACAAACTGATGGTTGCCAGAGAAGTAGTGGGTGAGGGATGGGTGAAATAAAGGGGATTAAGAGTACACTTACTGTGATGAGAACTGGGTGATGTATAGAACTGTTGAATGATTTTATTGCACACCTGAAACTGATAGAACACTGTATGTCAATTATACTTTTATAAATAAATAAATAGCAAGCCAATACACCATAGCCATGATAAGCATTTTGGAGGGTTTTTTTCCTGATTATTAAATTAATACAGTCTTTTATTGAAAATGGTAAACCAAGAAAAGTGTAAAGAAGAAAGAGTTTAAATCTTTAGCTAGTATAGTTAGAGAAAATTATTAGAAATTATACAATCATTATAATTCTATATTTATTAGAAAATTATAATATATATTTTTCCATGTATAAGGTTTTTAAAACTTTGTCATTAGGGATCTTACATTTATTGATTGTTTTTAAGGCCTTTGTCATTTCAGGATTTCTGCTAAGATGGGAAAATGATTTTGATGCCTCTTTGCAATTAGTCTATATAGTATTAAAAATGCCACTTAAAAAAACCTTCAATTTTCAATTAATTTGGAGCCTCCAGATAGAAGTCAGAACAACAACAACCAAATGGTCATCAACTTTTTAAAATTTCCACAACAGATTGAATTCATAATCTAATAATTTTCTTTACTTTTTACTTTGCTTTGCAAAGTGCTACAAAACACAGAAAAATATTAAATGATCTAAAGAGCATTATACATTTTAATTAATAGATGTAATAAATAGATAATATGTAATGTATTGAAAAAAATAATATAAGAAATTCTCTTGTCTAAAGGAGAGTTGATTTGGATTTTTAAAATAAAATTCTAAAAGTAAAATTCAAGAATTTCATTATAATCAAACCCAATCCCCTTATATTTTTATTAATATTCCAAAATTGCTACTAATATTTGTGAAAATGAATGTTCCCATTTCACCAGTATGACCTGCAAGAAAAAGAATATATTTGAAGAATTTAGCATAAGTAAATATCTCTGGATAATCAAGTTTCACACTGATTCTGCCACAATCAATGTGAAAAATCTGATCTATAATTAAAATGAGTTGAAATGATGAAACATTCATTAGTTGGATATACCACAGGGGTAGAGGGGTTGGCTGGGAGAGGTGGGCTAAGAAAACAAAGCATATGATACTAACTTTCTTAACCCTCTTCTTATTCTTTTTCAGAAATCGAATTGCTTGCCACTGGCATACTCAAACAATACATGATTGTTCAGGGTATGGGTGTAATATGGACTGAAATGTGCCCCCAACTTTGCAAATTCATATGTTGAAACTCTAAGTTTCAGGATCTCAGGATATGTCTATATTTGGAGGTAGGAGCTTTAAAGAGATAATTTAGTTCAATTGAGGTGGTTAGCACGGGCCCTAATGCAGTCTAACTGGTGTCTTTTTAAGAGTAGGAGATTAAGACACAAAGAGACATACCAGGGATGCTAGTGCACAGACAAAGGTCAAGTGAGGACAAGGCAAAAACGTGACCATCTGCAAACCAAGGAGTGAGCCTTTAGAAGAAATTAAGCCAGAAATTAACTTCAGTCTTTTAACCTCTAGGACTATGAGAAATAAATGTTTGTTGTTGAAGCCACCTATTCTTTTTTTTTTCTTTTTTTAAGATTTTATTTATTTATTTGAGACAGAGTGATTGAGAGAGAGGAGGGTCAGAGGGAGAAGCAGACTCCCCCCTGAGCAGGGAGCCCAATGTGGGACTCAATCTTGGGACTCCAGGATCATGACCTGAGCCTAAGGCAGTCGCTTACCCAACTGAGCCACCCCAGGCACATGAAGCCACCTATTCTGTGGTATTTTGTTACAGCAAACTAATACAGGGGGAGAAAAAGTAAAAATTCATAATTTAAACCCATAAATTTGATTATCCTCTTGGTATAAAAATGTTCTTTCCAAATGGAGGCAATTTTGCTCCCCCAGGGGACAAAGGGTAATTTCGGGAGACATCTTGACTGTCACATTTAAAGAAGAGGGGTTTGTACTGACATATAGTGGATAAAGGCTACAGATGCTGATAAACATCCTACAATGTGCAAAACAGTCCCCTTCCTCCATAACAAAGACTTAACCTGCTAGAAGTATCAGTAGTGCTGAGGGTGAGAAACCTTTCTGTAATAGTGCAAGTTTATGACAGGTTTGTGATTTGGGAATGAGGAGTTGAACTATTTTCTTGCTTGTTGAACCTACAAAGTAAGTTGTACAACAGTTAGTTACCTCGTGCCAGATACTTTGAATAGTTAGCTAGAGGATGCTTTCATTAATGAACTCCATCAGGCCAGTTGGCCCTACCTGTGATGAACATACTAGACTGGGTAACTTCCCACTTTATAATTAGCAGGATGGAAACATTGCTCTTTCTATTTCTGTTCTCACAAAACATAGAAGGTAGAAACTAATTCCGTGTGTCTCATGTATTCCCCTTTAAAGATGAAGGACAAATAGACTCATTCTTTTGCTCATTATTTACTAGAGATAAACTTATTAAACCAATTAATCATGGAAGCAAATTGAAAAGTGCTTAGTTAGTGACAAGTAATATTAAAACTGAGTTATAACAGGTTTTTAAAGACTGATTATGCAGTTGCTTGAAGCTTAATTTCTATCATTATGTGTTCTGATACTATCTTCCTTTTCTCTTCCTCCCTCACCTTTATCTATATCTATTTCCAAGGAAGAGCAAGAAAAGAAATGATGTTCAAACCTAAAAAGCTGAATTAACACATGGATGCTCTATTCCCTCCCTAGGTGAAGTTGGACCTTTGCATCTGAGACAGGCAGGGAACCAACAGATGGAAACGAGCTTTTTCTCTAATTGAAGCTAGAAGATAGAGGCAGCCAGCACTGAAATTGCCATGTCTCATCTGCTTCCAATTTACCAAATTGGGTCTTAACTGGAGACAGGGCATCATTTGGCCAACCTCTCTCTGAGATTCAGCAGAACAGAGAATAATCCCTGAAACTTTTAAGGTTTAGGATGACCACTGACTTGATTTGGTAGGGGAAAAGGGGGGCTATCCCAGCTGTTTGCCTCAGGCTATATTTTCTTCCCCATAGTTATGACACTGGTTTTAAGGAGGTGAGGATTAAATGTTATAATTAAGAAAGAAAAATTGGGGGTGCCTGGGTGGCTCAGTCATTAAGCCTTTGCCTTCAGCTCAGGTCATGATTCCGGGGTCCTGGGATTGAGCCTGCTCCAAGGGAAGCCTGCTTCTCTCTCTTCCACTCCCCCTACTTCTGTTCCCTCTCCAGCTATGTCTTTCTCTGTCAAATAAATAAATAAAATCTTGAAAAAAAGAAAGAAAGAAAGAAAGAAAGAAAGAAAGAATAAAAAAGAAAGAAAGAAAGAAAGAAAGAAAGAAAGAAAGAAAGAAAGAAAAATTGTTCTCAAACTGAATTAAGTAGAAGTATGTGAACTAATATGATTTCCTATCTTCCTCTGGGAAAAAGTTGAGTTAGTTAATAGTTAGATAGAGTTTAATGAGATTAAGATTTCTTCTGAGGAGTTAGTTACTGATCTGCACAGTAAACTACGAGTCAGAAGTTTTAAGATGTTTAACTTTACTTTTTTTTTTTTACTATCTCTTTAATTTTCCATACAAATGAGAAATTTGGCTTTGTATGCTTAGAATCTATTCTTTTGCAGTGAATTTGAAATAAAACTTAAACTCTTGCTTATTATTAATTTTCTTAGAGGTTTTTTTTTTTTTAGTATTCCATCCCAGGAAGAGACCATCCTCCTATAAGTTGGAAAGAAGGGACTTTATTGACTTAGGAAACATGAGACAGTACTCCAAAAGAGACTTAGATTTCCTCTTCTAGTCATGGTGAACTAAATGATACCGAACTTGGTCTGTCACCATAAATTACTAGAAAGTTCAGGGCTGGGGGAAGAAGACAAATAGTTGTTTTTCAGATATTGGCAATCAGGCAATACAGACTGTGATTCTTGAATAAAGTAAAGAAGTGATGTAAAACCAATGACTATTTTGGCTCTGTGATTAGAAGTACTTTCTGGAAAACAGTGCAGGACATGGTAAACCCAAATACAGCATACAAATCTCACTGAATTGAAAAGGTAGAAATCAAAGTTAACAGAAACTAAGGCAATTAGAATTGTGGGGACAGAGTGCATAAGAGAGGGAATTATGCAGAAAGAGAACTCCAAAAGTTAACAATAGTGGTCTCCTTATGTCTGTGGCTGAATACCTAAATATGTATGCATGGTGCAAGACTCCACAGACTTAGACTAGAAAGACAGATTTGTAGGATACATAATATCCAGAGCTTATTTAAGAACATAGGGAAAAAAGAACAAATAAAAATAAACAAAACCTGAGACCTGTAGGACACCAACAAGTGTAATAACATGTGCAAAATATGACTCCTACAAGATGAAGAGAGAAAGAAAGGAACAGAAAGAACATTTAGAGATAGAATATCTGAAAATCCCCAAATTTGATGAGAAACATTCATCTGTACAAGCAAGACTCCCAGTGAATATGCAGTAAGATAAATTCAAGGAGACTGACATCTAGAAGCATTATAATAGACTACTGTAAGTCAAGAAGAAAGAAAGAATCTTAAAAGCAGCAAGGGAGAAGCAATACATTGCATACAAAGGATCTTCAATAAGATTAACAATTGACTTCTCATCAGATATCAAGGATACAGAAATGCAATGGGATGCATATTCAAAGTGTTGAAAGAAAAAGACTGTCAACCAAGAATTCTGTATCCAACAAAACTATCCCTCAAATAAACAAAGGAGAAATTAACACATTCTCAAATCAATACAAAGTATATTCATTGCTAGTAGACCTGCTCTATAAAAGATATTAAGGGAAGTTTTTCAGATTTAGATAAAAGATACTAGATAATGAATCAACACCAATGAAAAAAGAACACAAGTAAAGGTAAATATATAGGTAGATATAAAAGACAGCATGGTAACTTTTTGGTTCTCCTATTTTATTTAAAAAATTGATTAAAGCAATAATGATAAAACTGTGTCAGTGGGCCTAATATGTATTATTTGTATGGCAATGATAGCACAAGAAAGATAAAGAAATGAAAATATATTTGAGCAAAATTTTTGTATACTATAGAAATTTAGTATTAATTCAAACTAAATTTTTATAAGGTGCTCATTTTGATCTCCAGGGTAACTATGAAGCTACGTAATTGAAAAGAAGACAGAACCTGAAGAAAAAAGAAACAAAAAAGATATAAAAATACAGAAAATAAACAGTGAAATGGCAAATATAAATCTTAAATACTCCAAAAGGCACAGATTGGCAGAATGGATTAAAATCAAAACAAAACAACAACAACAAAAAAATGACCCACTGTGAACAGTCTATAGGAAATACAGCTTTGCACAAGTAAATAAAAAATAAAAGAATGAAAAAATGATGTATCATGCAAATAATATCCAAAAGAGAGTTGGAGTAGCTATAATAAAATCAGGCAAATAGACTTTAAGGAAAAAAATTACTACTAGACACAAAGAACATTTAATAATGTTAAAGGGGTCACTCTATTAGAAAGACATAACAATTATAAACAAATATGTACCTAATAAGGGAGCCCTAAAATACATGAGGCAAAAACTGACAGAGTTGAAAAGAGATCAATAAGGAAACAGAAGATTTGACAACACTAGAACCCAATAGACATATGTAGACTACTCTGCCCACCATGGAGGAATACTACTTCTTTTGCCATACCTATGAACATTCTCTTATCTAGACTATAATGTTGGCCATAATAGAGGTCTCAGTAATTTTACAAGGTTTGCAATTATGCATTTCTTTTCCAACCATAGCAGACTGAAATTAAAAATCAGTAACAGGAAAAAAAAAAGTGGGGAAATTGATGAGTACGTGGAAATTAAAACATATTGTTTTTTTGGAACCATACTCTTAAGTAACTAATGGGTCAAAAAATATTACAAGGAAAATTAGAAAATACTTTGAGGTGAATAAAAACTAAACACGACATACCAAAACATATAGGATGCAGCTAAAGCAGTGCCGAGAAGGAAAATTATATGGGCAAATGCCTATTTTAAAAATGAAGAAGAAGAGGTGGAAGCAGGAGGAGGAGGATGAGGAGGAGGAGAAGTGGCGAGGGAAGAGGAGTAGTCCAGTCTTCTCAAATCAGTAACCTAAACTTTCACCTTAATATAAAAACAGGAAGAAAGAAATAGTAATGATTACAGGGGAATTTCATGAGATAGAGAATAAGATATCAATGACCAAATTCAATGAAACCAAAAATTGTTTCTTTTGAAAAGATCACCAAAATTGACAAACCTTCAGCTACATTGAGAAAAAAAAAAAAGAAAGAAAAGAAAAAGAAAAAAAGAATGAAAGAAAAGAAAAAAACCTCAAACTCCTAAAATTAAGACTGAAATATATCCTGAGCATTACTATTGATTTTACAGAAGTTAAAAGGATTATAAAGGAATACTATAAACAATGATAGGCTAATTAAATCACCTAGATGAATGGCCATATTCAGAGAAAAAAAAAACACAAACTACCAAAACTGACTCAAGAAAAAAGAATATCTGAGTAGACCACAGAACATAAATATACTGAATTAGTAATTAAAAAATACATAGCTAACTAATATAATGGTGAAAAATTAAATGTGTTTCACCTAATATCAAAAACAAGATTAAATGTCCCCCAAGAACCAATTTTTTTCTCCCCTGGTGGCAATATCTCTCCTGTTGAGACTGCATGCCTTAAAGCTTTTAATTCGAAACTTTCATTTTAATATTAACAGTGTCTCTAATTGAGATTAGATGTTTTGCATTAATTATCTTATTTAATCCTCAATATCAATTTTATTTTACAGATAAGGCAACTGAATTTAAAGACCTATAATAGATTGCAACTGTAAAGTAAAATTAGATGAATTTGGAGTCTGGTTCTGCCATTTTTTATGGGACCTTGTGGCAAGTGATTTAACTCCTCTGAGCCTCAGTTTCCTCTTTTGTAAAATGGGGATACTGATAGTAGTGACCTCCCAGGATTGTGAATGTAAAAGATATAAAAGCACTTGGCAATAGTGCCTAGAACACAGTAAAGCTTATTAGAAATTGGTAATAATTATTGTCATCATAAGTTACATAAGTAATAAATGGTAAAGGCATGACTTAAAGCCACAGATGGTAGACATGGAGATGTACTTCAAGGAAAGTTGCTTTCCATTGAAGAGAACACACTAAGCAGAAACCTCTAACTGTCTTCAAACTACAGGGCCTAGCTCTTTTGCAGAAAGCTGCCTTACCCAATGTCACACAGTTTCTAGGACATTCCCAGATTCAGTGACTTAGTGATATTAGGGTACAAAGGTCTAGCCATTTTGACTACAGGACAACTCTGGTGGGTAATACTTACTGTTGAGTTCCTTGCCTGGTTACCTAGATCTCCACCCCACCTTCATTACAGTTCAGTTTCATTCTCTTACCTCTCCTCTTTCTGCCCTCAGTATTCATTGGTGTTGATCCCTAATAAATATCCTGTTCGTCAACTTCTATCTTACTTCTTACTTACTTACTTCTTGCTCTTGGGTAATCCTACCTGTGACACTACACTAACAGCATTAAGAAGCCATTCCTGGAAGGAAACGTGGTACCATGCTATTTAGGGGCATTTTTAAATGAACATTGGGGGAGAACTGCTATTTGATGAACTATCATTATACGCTACGCTATGTGCTTATTTCACAATTAAAAAAAGACAACAGTTGCTATCATCACATTCACAATTGGAAGCACAGGGTGGTTAAGTATTTTGCCCAAAGTTCCCCAACTAACACATACCCCATCTGCAGTATGAACCAAAGTCTATTTGCCTTCAAAGCTCATGATCATGTCCTGTATTATCCTGTATTTGAAGTAGCTCTTAAGTTAATACACATTGAAGACATTTTAATGCAATAAGTTAAATCAATAACATTTATGTTATTTCAGGTGAGAATATGCTCATAATAGTCCTGATGGTTGTTTCTGAGACAGTTTTCCAAAGACATTTTTTCCTAATAAAATCTTTTAACTAAAAAAAAAAAAAAAAAAAAAAAAAAAAAAAAAAAAAATCTTTTAACTAATTACTATATATTTTCCTGATTTTGGTACAATAATGCAGTGTCAGGTGAGGACAACTCTTTGCCTTTTTTTTTCCCCCACAGGAATTTTTTTTGGTGGGAAGTATTTTTTATCATTCAAAAAACAAAGAACAAAAGACAAAAAACCTGAAAGAAAGCATTCTTTGATCAATTTTAAGGTTTTGCAGTACTCTTACCGAAAACAAAGGCAATTATGTTGGTAAAAAAGGATGTTCATTTGCAATCTGAAAACACCACTCTTGCCACACTCCAGTGACTTCAGTACTATTCAAAATTAACTGAATGCCTTGTCTAAATACCAGTTAGGCAAGGACCTACCCTGAGAGAACCACTCCCTTCTCCAATCTTTTCTCCATAACACACATAATTATGCCATTTCACACTTGTTGCGCCATCCCTACTTCAGACCCTGTAATAGATTTCCATTAGTCTTTGGCTAAAGAAACTTAATATGACCCACAAGCCTGACCATAGTCAGACATAAAAAGATATATTTGTTAAATAAATAAATAAATAACCTACCAGATGAGCCTGAATCTAGAGCTTTAGGAATATGTTTTGCAGTTGTAATTCTGTGTTGTTATTTTTGTGAATACCAATACCCAACCATGGGACTACTGTAATTAGGTGTTTTTATGGGCTATGGTGATGTTTTTTTGGCTAGAATGAAGCATTGGATTTTCTTACGCTTAGAAACAAACAAGCAAGATGGAGAACACCTGGCTGAATTGACTCCTCAAAATTCTGCAGTGTAGGATTAAAAAAAGTTCCTTTGATATAGGATCACATAACAGCGGGAGGCTCAGTGAGTACAATAGACACAGCAATTATGGTTGACCTCATATTTCTGGCTTTGACTTGGTAAAGTTTGTTTAGGTGATTTCAGTGATGAGGGAACCTAATTCTGCTTGTCCTCTGCCTCTATCCCTCATCAAAGTGCTTGCCTAAATCAAAAGTTAAAGATTTGCAATTCATCAAGATGACTCTGTGACTGTATCATAAATTGGGCAGATTGGATTTTGTACATCTTTAGCTCCACAAATCATCATTTATGAGATTCACTATTGGGTGCAGAGTGATAAGAGAAATATGGGGAAATATGGGGACAAGGGTGACATCATCTCATTTGAATTAGACAAATGAGGCCCTGCTGGAAAGCAACACCCAGTGTCTCTGGACGAATTTATGAAGTCAAAACAAAAAATAATTACAGTGTAGAAATGGCTGGTGCTGGATGAACCTGCTTCATTCCTAATGTTGGCTGGCAGCTCTTCATCCTGATTATTCCATCTGGAGATAATTGTGTGACATCATCCATAAAATTAAATCATAAATCAACCCAACTAGTGAATAGGCCAGCAGGCTGCTGAGAAAGGCACACGTAGGGCTGTGAGACTTCTCATCTTAATGAGAGATAGGGGAGTGAAACTGGGAGAAGAAGACATGTAGAGGGTGACCCTCAGCATGTCCACAGCCTCACTTGCTGACAGCTGCCGCCAAAGCCCATGCCTCAATAGTGTCAGAACAGCCAACATATCGCCTGCATTACCCACTTGCTGAGGAGGAAAGAATGTTCTGTTTGTGAAAGGAAACATCTATTGCTTTTTAAGGATTTTTGTCTGAGTTGTAGATGCCCCAAATGAAAGCACTTTATTTCCTTTCTTGATGAAATGTTAACAATGATAGAAAGTTTGTAAAGGCAATAGAAGTTTCATACAGGAGCATTTGGTCCAGCATCTTCTTTTAGCTTCGTTTTTGGAGATTTGAAGAGTACACACCATGGTCTTTGTTAGTAAGTGAGCTGTGGTCAATTCGCAGGTTATATTTGGAAAGCATTTTTTAGAGGACAAGGTGTAGTTTTAGAACCATTAACTCTGGTGCATAAAAGAGTAAAATTATTAAGATTAAAAAAAAAAAAGAATTGTTTAAATGGCTATTTTGATTTCCACAAGTGCTTTTGCTGTGGACAGCAAGTGGGAGGAGTCAAAAGTCAAAGGTCATCCCAGACTGCCTAATAGTTCAGGCTAGAGCAAATGGCCTAAGGGCATGTATTTCTTTCAGTTGAGTTAGACGATGATAAATCCCATTGGCACTGGAGATTCCATTTGTGACCATAATAAATGCAAAGTCCAGCTGTACATTGCGTTTCTGAATTTTCAAAGTGGTAACAGTAACAGATGTTGAGAGTCGGACTGCTTGTGAGCATCTGTGGTAGGAAGGTCACGGTGCCACTCAGCAGAGATGCAAGTACAAAAACAATAATGAAGATAAATTCTTTCTCATCTTTTTCTCTTTTTTTTTTCCCCTCTGAATAATATTAGGACCAGTAGAGCAAGAAAAGTCACCAGCTCTGAAAAATGCATATTCTTTTGTTTCCTTCTCAACTGTGTGGAGTACACATAATGCACATATATTGAATGCTATATATTTGTAAGTATAGGAGTCTAGTTGATTTTAGACAGTTCTAAAGTGTCAGCAAATCAGAATATGAAAAACATCGTAAGAATAAACACTATTTACCTATCTTTAATTATTTTGTTTTCTTTGTCTCCTGTCCCCCAGGAATGTTTTTTATCTGCTCTTTATTTTGGCAAAACTCAACCAGAAACCAAAAAAAAAAAAAAAAAAAAAAACACATATATGAATTTTATAATAATGAACAACACTAGAATTCCATTTTATCAGGTTTATTATATTGGTCAGGAGTTTTTTTAGTTGCAAACATTAGAAGCCCAACTCAAAGTAGTCTAAAGAGACGGAATTTACTGTCTTATGTAGAGATACCTAGATATATATCTAGAGGTAGACTGGTTCAGGCATCTCTCCCAGTCCAAATAGTCCTCTCCTTTACCTCCACCTGTCTCTCTCCTCTCTTCCTACCTCCCTTCATTTTCATTTTCAGTTATTGGTTCAACTTTTTTCCCTCTGGTTTTATTCTAAGTTAGGCTGCCTTTTCATAAAAACAAAAAGCACTAAGTGGCTCCAGGCTCCTATATTCCTTAAGATCCATGATTTCCCGGAGGAAAACAGTATGTATTTCTCAATTATGTCAGCAGACATAGTACAAGGTGGCTGTGGTATGTGTGTAGGAAATCATGGAAGATAAGACTAACCAGACTGAATGCCTTGCAATTTTCCCATAGCAGGAAACTGTCTGAAAATTTCAAAGCTGTAAAATGAAATGACTCGATCTTCATTTTAGAAAGGTTACCTGGTAGCAATGTGGAGAATGAATTGGGGTTGGAGGAACTTATTCTGGAAGAGAAGTACAGGCGGCAGAAGGTGAGGGATGAGAGACTGGATGAGAGATGAGAGAGGGATGAGAGACTGGAAAGGATAAAAAGCAGAGCCAATGGGCCTCAGAGGAATACAGCGGAAACAGCTTAGCAACCAACTGAATATGGACAAATGAAGAAAATGGAAAATTACAGATAGCAACAAAGTTTCCAGTATAGAAGATTGAGTGGAGGGGTGCCTGGGGGGCTCAGTGGTTAAAGCCTCTGCCTTCAGCTCAGGTCATGATCCCAGGGTCCTGGGATGAAGCACTGCTTCGGGCTCTCTGCTCAGCAGGGAGCCTGCTACCCCCTCCCCAGAACCCCCCCCCCCCGCCTGCCTCTCTGCCTACTTGTGATCTCTCTCTGTCAAATAAATGAATAAACTCTTAAAAAAAAAAAAAAAAGATTGAGTGGATTTTATGTTCATTCACTTAGAGGTGGAGACATCTCATAGCACTGAATTTGAAGCATTCTTTCTTTGTAGGTATTTAAAAATAATTTTTTTCCCCGTGGTATAAATACCAACAAATCTGGTATCCTTTGCATTCCATTCATAGCAGAGAAATTGCGGAATAGATTTCAGGCAACATTCAGGATTGGAACTAGGGTAATGTTTTTATCAATGGAGCTTTTATTCAATCCTTCAGGCTAATTCCATTAAAAGACATCAAATGTTTAAATATTCCTTCTCAGCTTTTAATAACTCAGAGTATTGATGTTATAAATATTTGATTTTTCTAAAAATATTGTGTACTATGATTTCATTTTTTAATTGTTCATTTATTGAAGCTGCTTTTATCGATTACCTGGAAGAAGACATTTAGGAAATGTCTGGTATAGCCCACAGGTCCTGCAGTGGGCAGTGCCTAACAGCATAGGCAAGAAAGAATATTGGGACCAGGAAAACTTTATTGACAGAAACAGATGGTCAGCCTTAGTTTGTCAATTTGATATTTATTTATTTTTTTTTTAAAGATTTTATTTATTTATTTGACAGAGAGAGAGATCACAAGGAGGCAGAGAGGCCAGCAGAGAGAGAGGGGAAAGCAGGCTCCCTGCTGAGCAGAGAGCCCGATGTGGGGGCTCGATCCCAGGACCCTGAGATCATGACCTGAGCTGAAGGCAGAGGCTTTAACCCACTGAGCCACCCAGGTGCCCCTGTCAATTTGATATTTAAGTATCGATTTATAATATTATCTATCTTGTTTACTGAGTCTTTTGGTACCTCCTTTATGTATGTATATATGTATGTACATGTTTGTTTATTTATTTATTTGGCCCAAGGACCTTACCTTAGTCCCAGTTTTGTTGGTACCAAGTCAACAGGAGTTTGTCACCAAACACAAGCTCAAGGCACCGTATGCAGGAGGAAAACTATGGGCAGAAAGACAGAGCCAAAAGAGTTTATCCAACAGGACATCAGTCTAAAAGCCCAGATTTTGGGGGGAGACAGATTTACTTCCAGAGGGTTAGTAGAAGCACAGGCCTATTTGAGGACATCATCTTTCAAATAAAGCCAGAGATGTGACTATGAATTCCTTGGTAGGTTTCATGGGCTAAGAAAGTGCTCTTAAATTTTCTGAAATGTGCTGAACAGGAAAAAATAATGTATGAAATGTGGTATTTGATTCTGAGTCTTGCTACTAAAAATGTGGTCTATGGATCAACAGGATCGACATCACCTGCTTAATTGCTAAAGTGTAGGTTCTCAGGACACTTCCTTGGCCTACCAGATAAAATCTGCATTTTAACAATATCCCAGGTGATTTGCATACACAGTAAAGTATAAAAAATGGCCTCCAAAGTGGAGTACAAATTTAAAATAATAGAACTTTTATTTATTGCTTCTGTCTCATACATTTATCATTTTAATATGATGTCTTTATTTTAAGATGTATTTATTATATTACTATGGTACTGCTTATCTATTATTGTTGGGGATATATTGGCAAACTTGATTTTTTTTTTTTTTTTAATCAACAGAAATGTTTGACCAAAAATTCTGAAGACCCTGCTTGGCAGACTGTAACTCTGACATGAAAGTCCTTGGGGGAGAAATAAAAGAGGAAAGAATAAATATTAAACTAAGCTTAGAGTATTCTAATCTTCTGGAGTGATTTCAGGGTTAGTCTGTTATCCCAAGGTCATGATGACTAATTACTGTGTCTGTGAATAAATTAAAATACTCATAGAGCCATCCAGGAAACTTCTCTACCTAAGTCATCCCCAAGTGGTTTATTATTTTCCTTTTATACCTGATCCTAGAACACAAAAGCAAGCTGGATTCACAAATCAATGATTAGAAAAGTTTCAAGTGATGGAGAACAAAGCAAATTCAGAATTTTGCGTAATTCATTCTTAGACCGATAAAAGGAATCTTGGTTATTCACTTTAAATTGTTTTTATTCTGTGTGTGTGTGTTTTTTTTTTTCCTGGATAAACAATGAAAGGAAAATGCCATGGTCATTAATGATCTGATAGATGTCCAATCTTCTTGGAACAGTAAAATTCATGCTGAGGTATATCCCATTTCTGAGAAGCATTCTCCTCTGTAACAAGTAATCCTTTGACAACCACCAAGGCCCAAGGTCAGTTTCTTATTTTTATTTGCCTACTTTTATATGTCTCCTATTTTCCCTTTCTTTCTCTTTTCTGTCCCATTTGCCATGACTTTCAGGTTATAGGTGACTTACATTACTAGAAGAAATAAAAAAAAATCAGTCACTGGCTCTTGGAAATATATTAATAATAACATTTAACTTGAGAACTACTGAGGATTACATAAGCAGACTTTTTCAAGTATTATTTAAATTTATTACTTTCATATATCTGGATGTGGCTTTAGGGAAAAATTCAAATGCCATGTCCTAGGCCAAACGATTTTCTTTCCAGCCTTTGTACTCAAGCTGCTCAAGAATGCATGTTTATAGTGCAAAGAAACCGCATTTAGAAGATTGCCTCTGTTTTTCCTTCCAATTTACCATATTGTGCTTTACTCTTGCAGGAGTCCATCTGGGTCTGCACATGAATCTTGTTTACGAATACTTCCCTTTGGCTTCTCAATCACTGTTAGTAAGTCCCTTTGGCGGGCATCCAGAATTGCCCTGATTCATATTAAATTCCAGTTTTTAGTGAATTGTATTTCAGTGATTGTTGCTAGCACTCAAATGCTACAATTATAGAACTTTCTCCAAGAAAAATATAAAAATGAGAAAAAAGTAATTAGCTTTTGAAAGTTAAAATATGGGAGGCAGAGTGAACTAGGATTTGGTTGTCAAAATTGGTTGTTCAATAACCTGGGACTAGTTGCTCAACCTCTTTCAACCTCATTAGCAAATTGGGAACACATTTACTCACTTTATAGGGCTGTGGTGATTCTGAAATTAGATAAAAACAAAAAAATGCTTCTTACATGCTAG
The DNA here is from genome assembly GCF_963455335.1 of Martes martes. NCBI lineage: Eukaryota > Metazoa > Chordata > Mammalia > Carnivora > Mustelidae > Martes > Martes martes. The sequence continues at coordinate 143,714,607 of NC_137888.1, forward strand.
GAACATAGAAACTGCCCACATGGTAACTATTGATACTCAAATCAAATCATTGCTTCTGAGTCAGATATGTGAAGTCTTCTGCATATAGCTTGACTGAAATGATAAGCAATACCTAAGAAGAAGGTTACATTAGGTCAAGGGTTGTCATCAGGTATGGAAGTATAGAAAAATGAGAGTATCAGAAAAAAGCACTAGCAGTGAATTTCCCAGCATGGTGGAAAAGAAGCCTTAGCCAAATTCACGTATTTCAGATTTCCCCTAATGAATTGATGCATTAAAGTATCATAAACTGATGCTAATTAGAAGTTCAACATTTGAGACATTTAACTCAATAGTTTTTAGACTTGCCCTTTCATTATGATCACCTAGGAAGTTTAAAAAAAAAAAAAAAAAGCATTCTTCCCTCCCACCCTCCCTCAACCCCCCTGAGATTTTGAGCTGATGGCTCTGGGGTAGGCCTAAGGCATTGGTATTTTATGAAGTGTTTTCAGGTTGAGAGCCACTAATCGAAATCTCTCTTGTTCTAATGTGAAGTTCACCAATCTCCTCTTTAATTCCTGTGTAAGGCTTTGTCCACATCAACAGAATGGGACAACCCAAGAATTTTAAGTACTTCCAAGTTTGCGGCTGATATTTCTCATGATGAATCACTAATGTGACATTTGATTATGATTTGGTTTCCTGTGAAGTTTGACAACAAGAATAATATGTGCCAATCATGCCAGAACACATGTTATTGGTCCCTGGGATAGTTATAATGCTTATAGTAATGTTATAAGTCAACACTGCATGGGTCATATTTTCCTATCTCTTATTTCACATGAGTCAATTCCTTGAGGTTTTATCACTTTCAGTAGTAAAGACTCTTTTCCCTTGTGTTCTTTCCAGTCCCTTTCCTCTTCCATTCCTTTTTGTTCCTTCTTGAATAATTTAGTCGGAAAGCCATTAAGAGCAAACAAGCAAGATTGGCATCTTTGTGTGGGTGGGGCCACAGGTGCCCAGAGCAGGATGTCAGAGCCCAACCATGGTGAGAAGAACACTCATGTAGGGTGAGGAGGGGGAGCTGGCCCAGTGGAGGTGATGGAGCCTACACAGAGGTGCATATGGCCAGTGGGTAGTGATGGTTGGGTTGGAATAAGATGGTAACAGAACAGGAGTCAAATTATATGGCTCAGTTATGATCCTCCTTTCCAAAAACCTGAGGGATGCTTCAACGATGCTTAAAGAACTTAACAACTTGGGCTTGTGGGTAGAAGAAAATGCTAAAATAGTATCAATATGAGCTCTATTTTTTAGCTCTAAAAATAGCTGCTCTGCCCATGTTTTCCTTATAGCTCTATCTCAGTCCATGAACTGAGCATATTTATTCACCCAATTTGCTTTCATCAAGCACTGTGTCATGGCCACTGTGTCAGATGCCAGCTTTATAGAATAAAATGACTCAATTTATCTTATTTCAGTTTTCCCAGAAGCAGTCCATTGACAAAGACTTGGATGCAAGCAATAATTGGCAGGTGACCCCAAGCACAAGTGGAAGACTAGGAAAAGTGAGACAAGGACACTGGAAAAGCCAGCCACATGTGTATTGATGAATGGGTTACTGCTAGGGGAAGCTGAGAGTCTGTCTACTGGGGACGCTTTCAAGAATCATGGAGAACATACCTCAGAATTGTCTCAGTGAGGGACAAGGACACTGGGTGTGGCATATTCTTCTTCCAAATATACCCACAACAAGACCTTCCCATTCTGTGTGCTTTTCTTGTAATGTGACCTTGAGGCTCTTTCATTTAAGAGCTTGGGTTTAGGTTTCCTCCCCACACATGTGGGTGGACCTGTGACTTTGGTGGAAGTGGTGTTATATGATTTCAGAGGCTAAAACATGGGAGAGCAGCTTCTTCCTGCTTCCCTTAGGATGCTTGTGCTTAGAACTCAGCATCTACATTGTGAGGAAGCCTAAACTAGCCCTCACAGAGAAACTACATGGGATACCACAGGCCAGCGAGAGCCAGCTGAGGCCAAAGCCACCGCCAGTACTAACTCCAACAAAGTGAGTGTGCAAGCCTTCTGAGGATTCTCACCCCAGTCATTATCACTTGAGCTTTTGCATCTTCCCAAATGGGGCCCAAAAGTCATGAAGCAAAGACAAGATACCCTCACTCTGCTTCTTCCGAATCCCCCACTCCCAGAACTGGTGAGTCCCCAGTTAAGACCAACATTGTTATATGGCTCTGAAGTTTGAGGTGGTTGTTATGCAGAAGTAGATAACCAGACACTGAAGCATTTAGCCATCAATAACCAGCTCCCGCTGGTTATGAAGCATTAAGTCCTCAGCAAACTGAATCTGCCCCATGTGGCTGAGCCAATGCTGTTAACGTTGGAGAAAACGCCCAGACAGAAAAGCATAACATTTAGGTGTGCCAAGTGGGAAGCTGTCAGGGTGGACCCCCTGTTCCCTGCAGCTACAGGTGGATGCTGAGGTGGACTGAGGGCACAGGGGCAGAGCAATACCACATTGACCTCAGCTTTGGTCAGGTTGCACATGTGACCAAGTGAAAGATACATATGTAAACTGACAAGCTGAAATATGTTAAATCCAATGACAGAGTTGGCATAGGGCACCCTGGCAGCTCAAAGGAAAGCCTCCTACCCCTGACCTCAAGGTAGGAGAAGTTTTCCCAGAGGAACAATTAAAGAGAGCACTTTATGATGTGGGAAAGGGAAATTGGTGACCTCTCCAATATGCCAGACTCCTTTGGAGAACAACATTTACAAAGAGATCTGTTTTTAGGAAAGCATTATGTGGGTCTAAAAATGAAAATCCTGGTAGGTTACAATTAAACATACCATCACTCCCGACTTTCCTTTTTTAAGAGAACAATGTGTCAGCCTGTGCAAAATTGATTTTATGACCTAACTTATCTTGAAGATGGAGAGGGATACTTACGGTGTTTTGGGGACTAGTAAGTGGAGAGTACATGCTTTTTCATATTGAAATTCTAAAAATTCCTGCTTAATTCAAAAAGGTATTATTTTCTAAAAATTGAAGACAGGGAAGTGGAAATTGAAAAATGTCATTTTCCTCTGGCTCTCCACCTGAATATGATGACATTGTTAAACACTGTTCTCTTTAGCCAGAATTCTGACCCCCTATAATATTGAATTTTTCTGGAAATTTCCACAATATTTAACAAACTCTTCTGTTTCCATAACTTCATGTGAACAAATTTCTAGTGTTTTTGATTCCTTGATTTAAGTAAACTTTTCATTAAAATATAGCATACAGGGAAGTACACAAATCATTTTAGCTTAATAACTTCTTACAAATTGTACACACTCATGTAACCAATTCCCTGATTAATAAACAGAATGTAACCAGCATCCAAGCAACTCTTGAGCTCGTTTCTAGGCACTATCTCCCCAAAGACAGCTACTCTTCTGATTTCTAACCATAGATCAGCATCCCCTGTTTTAAGCACTGTACAGATGAACTCATACCATGGATATTTGTTTGGGTCTTCTTTTGCTCAACAGTAATTTACTGAGATTTACACATCTTGTATGTAGTTATTTTGATTGATTTTAACTGCCATTTATTAAAGTGTTTTTCACTGGAAAAAAACAAGAGGTTCACAGTTATCATCTCACTTCCTGACATTTTGCTTCCAAGCCTTTATTAGGAAGAAAAAGAAAAAGGGAAAAAAAAAAAAAAAAACTTTCTGAAACTCATTGCATTACAGTTAGTGTTTCCTCCGGAAGTCTGGCAAGGGCGTAGGAAAGGGAGTGTATTAGTCATTCAGAGGATTTTGTCCTCAGATGTCCTAATTTTGTAGTTGAACAATTCCCATTGTAAGGTAGGATTAATGCTTTTGTGCAGTCTCTGTGTATGACTCTGTATTAGAAATGTAAAAGCTGAGGTTTAACTTCAAAGTGTTACTAATGATACTTATTTGTTTGCATTATCATAGTTTGGGTTTATCATCTCTATTAGGGCTGGGAGTTTGGGGCCAAGGATGATGAAGAAAGCTCCTTCCTAGAATGAAACACGCCAGGGCCTTTAAAAAAAAAAAAGATGCAGAAGGATATCCTTAATTTAGTGATTTTTATTAATAAATTCTACCCTACTGTGGTAAGAGTGCAGAATCTTCATCATCCTTGCTCATAAAATAGCGACATGCTGTGTTGAACCTGCATTTACAGGAGAAATAAACAATTTCAAAATGTGCAGACACTTGAAATTGCAAAGGCAATCCCTCCAGGAAGGGGGAAGTGGGCAACCATCTGCCAAAGAGGTATAAGCAAGACGTTAGTTTGCTCACAAAGTGGGAAACGGCACATACCTAGGAGCTCTGGCCACATTTCATTGGATCCCTGCATTCCTAAATTTTTTGCAAGGAAACACCAGCTAACTGTGACTTCTAATATGTATCTAAAGGACAATTGTATGTTCTGAAAAGCTTGAATTGCCCCTTTTTTATATTGGTCAAATTGCCCCGGTTATATGGTATTTAATTGTTGGTGTCTTGCTGTAAGATAGTTAACATACTTGAGTAGCTTTATGAGTTATCAACCATGGTGGTGAGAGACCTTGAGATGCCCAATAATAGTCACTAACATTTATTATGACATACCAGACATTCTCTGGGGATGATGGCATTTAAATCTCCCCATAACCCCTAAAGTGGTTACTATTATTATGCTTACACTTTCCCACACAAGAAACTGAGGTTAGAGAAACCAACTCCCCCAAGGCTATAGCTGGAAGAGCTGAGTTTGATCAGCTGGTGAGTTAGTTCAGTTGGTTAGAGTGTGGTGCTAATAACACCAAGGTTGTGGGTTTGGTCTGTAGTATGGACCAGAAACTTGGGTATTAAAAACAAACAAACAAACAAACAAACAAACAACAACTTTGTACTAGAAGAGCTAACTTTGAGTCTTCAGTGGTCTGACTCCAGATCCAGTGCTCATAAACACCAAGCCATATGCCCTCATGCACATAGTGGTGAAGGACCTTAGGACTATAAAATGGGTGCCTGTCCCATAGCCTTCTTGAGCTATTTAAATGAGATGACCCATGTAAGCTGCTGACCAGAGATCTTGACCATAATAAGGCCGTCAATAAATGTTGCCTGCTGCTCTTATTAACAGAACAATGGTGGGAGAATGATTAACCTGGATTAGTGGGGACTAATAGTTTAGCGGGGACACGGCAGTGGTCTTGGAAGTAACATTCTTGTAGGTGGCTGTGTGTAAGATGGCAGTCAGCATGGTGTGGTGGGAAGGGCATTGCTTTAGAACCAGGGGCACTGCTGTTTCCTTTTATAGCTGACTTTTGGCAAATTACTCAACCACCTTGAATCCTTTTCTGTGTTTCTATGATGGAGACAATAATTGCTACCTTTCAGAATTTGTATGAAGCACATATAAAAAGAGCCCTAAAAATGTCTGGCACATAATGGAAACCTTACAGAGGTTAATTTCCTTCTCAACAACTTCCATGACTCTGGACTAGAGGACAGAATTGTGATCAACCCGAGGAAGTTTAGATTTGGTCCCAAAACCATTATCTGAGTGAGTTTCCGCAAGAGAAAGTTCTGGTTCATGGCGGAAGTTGACTAAGTATTTCAGATGAGGGATGGGTTGGGTGAACTATTTGACCCCTAAATCTTTAACTAAGATTTAACTAAGATCATAAAACCAAGACAGTATTTTCATAGTCTTTCAGAAAATGCCCTTGAAAACAATCAAGCTGCAAGCAATTTTTAGTAAATCACAGGATCCAACAACCTTGTTTACAGCAAACAATAGGAACAAGACACATCACAGATTCATATGCCCTATTCATAGCCAACTTCTGACCATCTTATTGGCTGAGCTTTGTTTCCTTTCTAATTTGAAGGGCTGCTGGTTTTACTTTTCTTAGTGATAGTATCTAGGGTGATGCTATTTTATTTTATTTTATTTTATTTTTAAAGAGAGCTTATGTGCAGGTGCTAGTGTGGGAGACGGGCATAGGCAGAAGGGAGAGAGAATCTTAAGCAGGATACACCCTGGGTGCCCTGATGCAGGGCTCAGTCTCACACCCCTGAGATCATTACCTGAGCTGAAATCAAGAATTTCACTTAACTTAACACTTAACCAACTTAGGTCACTTAACTAACTAAGTTACTTAACCAACTAAGGCCCCAAAGATGATGCTTTATTAAAATAATGTTAAGACATTCGACAATTTTCATTTCTCCTTTCTCAGGAGCTGGGGACTTTTCATTTACTTTCCTTAGAATTTGCTGAGCAAAAGGTAATGAAATGTGAAGGAGAAAGGGAAATAGTGGAATGGCTTTGAAGGCAATAAAGGAAAGAAGAAAGATTTCTTCCAGTCTGGGAAGGCGTTAGAAAGCATTGATCTTACAAGCAGAGAAGACATATAACCCCCTCTGTTTGGGAACAGCCCTGGAGGGACAGCAAGGCCTCAGAGGGGGCTGCCTGATGAACTTAGAGAACCCACAGAAGTGAGGTCTCTGAAATGAGCCAGTATCACCATGAACAGAAGCAGCAGTCAGCAGTCCTGGAGGAACCGAGTAAGCTTTGCCAAAGCACATCTCACTGTGAATCAGCAAGAACCAGTGACCCAGGACAGTAACAAGCAGGTCCCTTTGGCACTGCATTAAGACTTTGGGAATTCCTGAATTCTGATGGAGGGCAGCATTCCTAAGGGTTGAGATCCAGTTTTCCATCACCTTAGTGAGATGAAGGATGAAGATTGATTTAGGTTCATCTGATGGCTAAGGAATTATGATGATGCCTACCATGCCTAATTTTATAGCAATAAATTTCTACCTTCCACCAACATAAACCCTTTGTCCCGTCTGAGGTCATAATTTTCGGGTTTCTCCTAATGATTAGAAAATGTTGCCACGTTAAGCCACTCAAAAGTGAAGGCAAAGAGACCCTGAGAAATGCCAAGTGATTGATCCAGCCAAGGCAGCACTGTCACAGGGGTCCAGGTGATGGAAATCTGTAATTCTAGATTTCCTAGCTCATGGTTGCTTCCTCTCCAGGTCTGAAAAACACTGTTTCAATTCAATACAATACCCATTATTTCAAGCCATGTTTTATTCCTGCTCATGATATTTATGGAAACTTGGTGAAAGATGGAAATGCAGTGGAGTTCCCTGGTGCCTTTGAGAGCCCTGCCCACCCCACCCCTCCACCCTGCTACAGTGCATAACCTCCACATGGCTTCTGCCGGGCTCTCAGAGCAGGGGGTTTAGAGAAAGCGATTCATGATTGAAAAGGACTTTAGAATCCTGAGATGAAAGCTGTTGGTGAACCTGAAGTGCCACTCCTTGAAGGATTACCTCTGTTTATGCTTTGGCTGCCACTTGGTCGTGTTTAAGGGAAAGGCTGATTTCAGAAATTGATCCCTTTACCCTTTGAGCGAGCCAAGTGGGCAGAATTGAAAAGGGATTTGAGGCTGCTGCTGGCAGCTTTGTTGCAGAGGCCTGTTATCACCCTGCATGCGGACAGTTTCCTAGGCTTGCCTGGCCTCGAGCAGCTAATGAAAGCTCCTGTAGCGTCACCTTAATCTCTTTCCCACTAAAGCTTGCACACTTGAAGGTGGGCATGAGAGATGAGCTCCTGAGAAGGGAGGTTATCCAGCTACACACTGTCAGCCCTCTCGGCCCTGCTCTGGTCTGGCTGCTTTCAAACCTGTGACAGTGAGGGAGTGGGTGCTCACACCGTGGGGCTCTGACAGGACAGCAACCAGCTTGGGGTGGTAGGAGAGAGGCAATGGGAAAGGAGAGGCAATGGGGAGGAAAACATGGACTGCAGGAAGTGCTCATGGTCTCTGGTCACTGCAGACATGTCTGCAGTCTTCATAAACTACGATGTCCATAAGTCTCCCCCTACCTCGTTCTCCTGCTTTATTGCCATCCCTCACCTCACACTGACTTGCTTGTCTTTGACGGTCTTGCTTTTCTGATAAGTGTCCTTTCTTCTTTGTAATGTCTCAGTAGAAGTACTGTTTGTTGGAGCTTGAAAGGACTTAAACAATCATCTGTTCAAACTTCTCACTTTGTAGAACGGGGAATCAAGGAGTGAGTGACTACACAGCCTGATGACAGAACCAGGAACAAGGATTTAGATGTTCAAGTCCTGTCTAGGGCACTTCATCAACTGCCCCACTCCCTCTTTCTTCTCCTCTGTTCTTTCTCCTTTCCACTCTCTCTCCCATACAAAGATGTTAGAGAGGAGGAAATTAGAGTTTTTGTCCTGATCTTCTATAAACCACCATGTGACTTGCTGGACATTGCTTAGTCTCAGACCTTCAGTTTCCCCATCTGTAACGTGAAGGATCAAAGAGTCTCAGTCATGGTGACAATTCCGTGCGTTCACCAAATCCCACTCATTTTCCCTCTGGGTGTATGGGAAGACCACATTTTCCAGTTTCTGCACTATTGCTTCAGACCAGATGACCGAGTCTGGGCCAGTCCAAGGGTTGGCAGTGAGGCAGCTCACCCAAGGCTTGGTTAGAATCCGTCCTCTTCACTCTTATTTCCCTTTTGTGGTGAACTTGGAGGCCACATATGGAAGTCAATAGTCTAACAAGATGGAGAATAATACTGTGGAACATTTTGTTCTCCCCCACCACGTGACCCTTCTCCACATCTAAGATGTTAGAACGTGACATGAAAGCACTAAACCTTTATTAAGTTACTAGGACTAGGGATCATTAGAGTATTTAGTGTACTATGACTAACAAAATCTCTCAGATCCATACAGCCATATCGTGCTAAGATTTTACTTATTAAGTTTTTCTTCTTCTTCTTCTTCATTCAACATTTATTAAGCACCTGCAATGTACCAGAAACTGTGGTTAAGACACAGTGCCTCATCTCTGTCAGAAGACTTATGGCCCTAAATCTGATTTAAATATAAGTGGGGGAAAATCCATGTATAAAGCAAAACTTACCTGTGATTTCTCCATCTTTCTTTCCACCACCATTGTAAAGAGGACACTGGGAGGAATGGCTTTTAATTGCCATTATGCAGCACCATTTAAGGAAGTCTCAAAGCAATTATTAAGTACCAGAGGGCGAAGTTACAAAGGAAATGAGAGGTAGAGGTGTTTCAAATTATGGGGCCGGTGGGGCCTAGTTGAAATGATTCAACACTATCCACTCTAGGGGACCGGACTATGTGACCCCATTTAGAAATACGTCTATTGGGCCTTTTGAGTTCTTTTGAAAACATCTTTAAATCAGACCCATGGACAAGTACTATCTATACTCATTAGAACTGTCAGTTCCCTACCGACTGTGGTGTCCACTCCCACTCTCAAATTCTTTAGGTACATTTTTCTTCTCAGCATTGCAGCTGAGCACATCCATCTGGCCAGTGAAAGAATATAATAGGGCATATTTTCAGCATGACCAATTAGATGTGCAACTCCCATTAACAATAACAGGACTTACGCTCCAGATTCTTCCTCAATAAATCCGGCCTTTCCCCTTATGAGCAACAGATGGGTTTTCCACAATGGCTCATTACCTTCTGGCTCAGCTCAGCTGCCAGAAGTGAAATATAAAGTTATTTATGGATGGAGAAGGATGCATAAGTCACTGTGGATTATTTTCTGCCATCTTTTTTCGTTTATTTAGTTAGAGTTTTCTATCGCTCAAGATGAACACGTTAGAGAAAATGGTGGTGTCCCCACTGGGAATGAAGATGGATGTCCCTTTAGCTTGGTTACTTTTTCTGATGGCCACAGATCTCTGGGGTGATGTGGGTTTCCCATAAGAAATGGTAATTGGGATATTTCCATAGAGAAGATGCCCATTTCTCAAAAGGCTCCCTAGCCTCTGACAGGCCATCTCTGTGAAATTTGGTCAGTGAGGGCACAAGTCAGTGCCACTTAACTGAATGTGATACATTTGACAAAAGAAAACGAATTGCTTCTTTAAGGAATGCCAATATATTTAGCACTTGACATTGCAGCCAGATAGAGATGATTCCTCTATCAACTGGGGGAAAAAGCAGGGAAATGGGCAAAAAGACTGCCATGCTGGCCGTTATATGGGAAAGTACACAGTAAGAGGGTAACAATGCATGAAGAAAAAGGAAGGAGAGATGGGGAAAGGAGTGAGAAAGTAGAATTGGCTGCTGTGTCCTCTGTGAATACCGAGCAGGTGGTGCTATATGAATATACGCCCTTCTGTCCGGTTCTTCCTTGTGCAATTCCTTACAAGCTCCATGCCTCAGTTTCCTCATCTCAGAAACGAAAATAATAATAGGACATTGTAGGATGGATATGAGGAGTAAATGAATTAACATTTGCAAAGCACTTACAACAGTCCCTTCCATATAAAAGCTGCTCTGTTTTTTTATATAAAGAAACTTGGGGCACCTGGGTGTCTCTGTGGGTTAAAGCCTCTGCCTTCAGTTCATGATCCTGGGGTCCTGGGATCGAGTCCCGCGTCCGGCACTCTGCTTGGCAGGGAGCCTGCTTCCTCCTCCCCGTCTGTCTGCCTCTCTGCCTACCTGTGATCTGTCTGTCAAATAAATAAATAAAATCTTCAAAAAAAAAAAAAAAGAAAGGAAGAAAGAAACTCAAGCAGCAGTGAGCATTAAACGCTTTATCTTCCCAAGTGCTTCAGCGGGGTTGCCCATTATGGGAACTTTCTTGCTCCTCATGCCACCTTTGAGTTTTTTGAATGGGTACAAAGGAAAGGTGGTCAGTTTCTCTCTTATGAGTGAGGCTATGAGTTATAAATCCAGATGCTCGCAGAAACTGCGTGACCTACTCTGTGGAAAAAGCTGGTTATCAATAGGAGAGATAAACCCAGTGCAGAGAGAAACAAAGACAAGAGATGGAAAGTCCCAAGTAGTGTTTCTGTTCTGAGTTTTATTGGTTACCAAGCCAGCCATGTCCAGGGTCTTTCTGCAGTTTGTTTTCAAGAATTAAGATGTTCCCTTTGTGGGACAGGAGGAAGGGCATAACCAGTTCAAAGAGTTCTGTCACTCACAATAACAACCAAAAGGGGCGCCTGGGTGGCTCAGTGGGTTAAAGCCTCTGCCTTCAGCTCAGGTCATGATCCCAGGGTCCTGGGATCAAGCCCCGCGTCGGGCTCTCTGCTCAGCAGGGAGTCTGCTTCCTCTCTCTCTCTCTGCCTGCCTCTCTGCCTACTTGTGATCTCTGTCTGTCAAATAAATAAATAAAATCTTAAAAAAAAATAACAACCAAAAAACAAAAACAAAACTTACTGGAAAAAGACCAACATTTACTGGATAATACAACACCCTGTGCTCCTACCCTCTCCCTCTCCAACTTGTGCCAAACGGAGGGCAATAGAGAGAGAGAGAGAGACAGGAGACAGACTGATCATGGGGTGTAAGGAAGGTGGAGGTTATTTTAAAGACATCTGAGGAGACATAATATTAGGTTCTTCTATAGCCCGAACATGTAAGTCACAGAATCACAGCGTCTAAGAGCTAAGAATTACCTCCCAGATCTCATTCACATGATATGATTTCAAACTTTGCCTAGACACTACTGAACCCCGGGAATTCATTTCTTCTGAGATGATCAATAGCCGCAATGATGAAGGCAGTTCTGTCTCATAAAGCAAACCTGACTTAACAGTGTCCCCTTGTCATTCCTAGTCCCTTCCTTCTAGAAAATTATCAGTTTCCTCTCTATTCGTGAAAAGGATTACCGTATTTTTTAAAAGATTTTATTTATTTATTTGACAAGCAGAGATCACAAGTAGGCAGAGAGGCAAGCAGAGAGAGAGGGGGAAGCAGGCTCCCCGCTGAGCAGAAAGCCCCATGTGGGGCTGGATCCCAGGACCCTGGGATCATGAACTGAGCCCAAGGCAGAGGCTTTAATCCACTGAGCCACCCACGTGCCCCAAGGATTACTGTATTTTAACATGGTTTTTATTTCCTTGTAAGTCTTCTCGTCCTTGGGACAGCCCTACCAGAAGCATTCCATTAAATGTAACCGAGGGATAAACTTTAGGATATGAGAGAGTCATCAGAGTTGGTGGAAAGAATGTTTGCTTAAGGTCAGACCAATAGTGTACTAAAGTATGGCAAAGCTGATTGGAGTCTCTCATGTGAAAAAGAGAGAAAGAGCAAAAGAGAAATGATCATAGGTTTGTGACAGCCTTTTAGCAGAAAGAAGAGGTCACTGCATAGTTGTGATTCCAGTACTGGCGACTGGAGCACCTACTAAACCAGAAACTAATTGGTAATATATATATATCCCACTTAATATTTTTCCCAGGTTGATTTCCTTTAGAATTAACAATAATTAAAACAGATATGCTAAGTGGTACCTTGTGGTAGGTAATTAGAGTTTTCATTTAAAATACTACATGCTGCAGGGAATTTATTGAGATGCTATCTACCTTCCTTTTACAAGTGTTTTAAATGAAAAGACAACCTTTCTGAAACCTCATTTCCCTGGAACTGTGAAGGAGAAATTAAGCACTAGAATATAGAAGGCTTCCTTTCCCCCTACCTTAGGTTTTATGCTTCCGGTCCTAGAGGCTTGATTCTAAGTGGGATTTTATTCCTATTTAGAAAGGAGAAGTGGTAAAACAACAATAGCTTGTTTTAAAAAAGAAAAAAAAATTACAATCAGTGAAACAGGACTGAGTTATAGGAGGAAAAGAGAAAGAACAATCATCTACAAAACTTACTGCATTTCAAAGGGCTGACGCATTATCTCTGTAATATCGGAGGCTACAGGAAGTACCACCAGATTCTTGAAGTCCTAACCCATTTTTCAAATGTTTCTGACAGACTGAATCAGGAATAATCAGGACATAGATTCACTTTGCTCTTTTTATTTAAATAGCAGTAGTAACTATGAAGTCCAGAGCACCAGGAAACATTGCACCGGGATTGTATTGGCTTAATTCTTTTGCATCACTTAAGCATTGGGACAAAAAAATGTTGCTTGAATATAATTAGATGCCACAGTACATTAATTGAAATGGCTAAAAATCATAGAATCTGACAACATCAAGTCTTGGTGAGAATATGAAGCACCTGGAACTCTCATGCAATCCTGGAGATGATACAAAATGGGATAGCCATTTGGGGGAAACGTTTGGCAATTTCTTACAACATATACTTCCATATAACTTGGTGATCTACTCCTTGGTATTTACTCAAAGTGAAATGAAAGTATATGTCCATATCAAAACTTCCATGTGAATGTTTGTAGCACTTTTATTCATAATCTCCAAAACTGGAAGTAATTCAATATCCATCAGCTGTGAACAAATGAACCTGTAGAGCCTCATACTGGCATACTACTCGGTAATAAGAAGGACAAATTACTGATCCATGGAACAATGTGGACTAACCTCATATTCTTTATTGTAAGTAGAGAGGGACACACAGTACTGCATATTCCATGATTCTGTTTATATGACAATCTGGGAAAGACAAAACTATAGAGACATAACAGATCAGTGATTCACATGGGTTGAGAGTAGTGGAGGAGAAGGACTACTAAGAGGAATGAAGGAACTTTCTAGGGTGATGAAAAGGTTTTGTCTTGATTGATGGTGGTTTCCTGCCAGTATGCATTTTTCACAATTCATAGAATGGTATATCTTAAGGATAAATTGTATTGCCTAGTAATTGTAGCTTAACAAAAGAGCACTATATAACAAACCACTGCAAAACTCAGTGGCTTGAAAAATACCACTTATTGTCAAGGCCCTGTGGTTTAGCAGTGTGGTGAAGGGCAGTTGGCTTGGCTGGACACAGCTATGACAGCTTTTCTTGCTGGGGTCTGCAGGTTTGGGTCTGAACAAGTTTCTCATCTTCCTGAACCTTCAGAATAGCTGGGGCATGTTCTTTTCATGCTGATAATAGAGGCACAACAGAACAACTACAGAAGTTCCGACTATAGAAGGATATTTCCAATTATTTGCTTTCATCTCACTTATTAGAATCCCTTTGGCAAAGGAAGTCAGTGCCTTAGCCCAAATTCAAGGAGTTGAGAAGGAAACACCTCTAGTGGGCAGAGCTACATAGCAAATGTGGGAATTAAGTGTTAGCACAATAATCCAATCTTACAGAAGGCTCTTTACTGAACTATAACTTAATAATATGCCCCTATATTTCTATAAGGATGGTATGAAAACATGGTCATATGAAGATCATTTTTGCTTTTTCTGCATTATCACTGTTGAAGATACTTTTTTATTTTACTTTATTTTTATTTTCTGAGGACCCTCATTATCAATTCTTCTTAGAATTTAGACATTTGTACTGTTTTCTGAAAAACAATATAGCTGATTTTATCAGACAATTAGACATCTGTAATTCATCTTGATTCTTTTTCATGTTGGTAACGTCAGTCGTAAAAATAAAAGCCAATTATTTTACTAGCAAAATGAGTTTATTCAGGAATGTAGGGGAACTGCAATTTGGGACAAGTAAATTATGGCAAACCATAGGTGAGTCCAAACAGACAAAGGGAAAGTCAGCTTTATTAGGTTTCTGGAGGAAATTAAAAAGGATTGTTTTGAACAAAACTTCATTGGAGAAGAACAAAAGTTCGAAGTTATGATGATTTCTGTTGGCTGCAAGCAGTGGTTAGCAGTTACTGTTGGGGCTAGGAGAGATCTTTCTTTTTCTTAAAAGCAGGAGATAAAATTCCTATGAGTAAAGTGTCCTCCCTTGTCAAGATAAGAATTATCTTCTTCCTGTTGGTTTGAGTGTACAAGAGCTCCCCCTTCAGGGCTTCCTGATTCCATTTTTATGAGGATTCCTTGGCCCATTTTTCACCATTAGCAGGAAGCTCAAAGCCAGTTGTATTTCTCAGTTGAGACACCCATGATGTTCCATGTTCTTTGAATGTTTCTCCTCCTTCCTTACAATCTGTAGGATTGTAAGCTCTTTATAAATTCTGCCTTATTCTCTTGGTGCTTTTACTGAAAAATTCACAAATATTTTTTGAAAATAGGCAGAGATATAGAAGGAGAATGATCACAAATAATGCAAAGAATAGTGGACAGGGAGGTAGAATATTTATAGTCTAATCATTTCCTTAGGACATACTAAATGACCTTTGCAAATCTCTTGATCTCTCTATGCCTTGAGTTGTTACTTATCTTATAAGGCTAATTATGTCTCTCTTTACTTATTTTTCAACATGATGGAGAAAACATGTGAAACTACAGTGCATTTTGGGGGCACAATTGACTCTTTGGTCATAAGCCATTTCTATTAAGTGAATAGACATGTGTGACTTTGGTCCTGGAGGAAGCCCATATTGTTCTATAAATGGAACAAAAGCCTCTCCTTGATTCTTCCCTGTGGTTTTGTCTGCCGAGTGATTCAAGAGATTTGTAATAAGCGAGAGAAGGTGCAGCTTCAGCTCACGTGTGGTTTCAAACATGTGCAGAAGGAAGGCAGTTCTTCAGTTTCTGACAGTCATGAAATGAGCTGGTGGTTTCAGAATGATTTTAAGTAGAAATCTTGCTACAATCCCAGTAAGATCCTGTGGGATTTACTGTGTCAAAACCAAGGTTGAATGAAGTACAGGGGATAAAAGAGCTTGACTGGCCACAGAGGGGTAGCTTCTAGGTCAGTGAGTCATTGAAATGGTATACATTCCAATCCTTAGGTGAGAACATAGGGAGGGGATGCTCTGATGAATAAAATTAGTTCTGTGACCTGTGAGTACTCTTCCTCTAGACCCACAGGGCAACACTGGGCAAATGTCACAACTTCTCAGAGTCTTTTTTTCCATCATAAAAAGTGAGAAGAAAGAGACTTAAATAGACAATTATTTAAGTTTTCCAGAGAAATTTGAGCAGTATAACTTGTGATCTACATGAGCCCAGAGCACATGTTTGATTTTATCAAAGCTTTAAGACCCACGTGTTTCCAAGAAGCCTGGGTCAGTACATTAGTACAAAAATTACTGAAAACTCAGTGCAAAATTATACCTTAGGGCTCTGTTTTTCAAAGAGCATGACAGGTAAAAAGGTATCAATCTATCTATGTCTAGTAATATGAGTGTTAATTGACTAGACATCCCCCTTTGCAGAAAGACTTGTGTAGAAACATAAGCGATCAGAATCACCTACATTTCATACCAAAAGCGCTAACTGGAGCCTCCTCTGGACAACTGGAATTAGAATTTCAAAGGCCCTCCCTGGACCTTTAATTTTAAATCGTTCCTCAACTGATATTAAAAAATGATGTCAGAAGAACCATGGTATTTAAACACAGACCACTTTAACTCATGTCTCACGAACCTGGTTCTTGTTTCCCTGGATCCATGCAACTGCAAAATAAACACGGAGCTTCACCCCACTTTTCTTCTTTTTTAAAGTAGTCTAACTTGGTGCCATTAAGAATTTTTATTTTAAAATATTAAAGGAAGCAAAACCAGCATGACTTTTTCAGAGAAAACAAGAACCTGTAAAAATCTTCTTCGCTTTTGCAAAGCTATTTTCAGGTACGCTTCCAAGTTTCTTTTGAACTCCTCTCTTCCTTAAAGGGATTCAGTTGGAAAGCTTGAAAGAGACAGGGAAAGATGTTGAAGGAGGAAAAAGCTGTTTGGGTTACAATTGTTCCTTGTACATCTATTTATTTACTCTACAGACATTTGTGGGGCACCTGCTACATGGAAGGTACTTGGAAAAATTGACATGAGGTCCTTATCTGAAAAGGGCCTGAACAACACCTCTGATATGAAGCTGACAGTAGAAGAGGGGTCAGTCTGGCTCTGGGACAGAAGTGGGGAGTAGGGATTGAGGTAGTTGAGATGACGGGTACCATGGGGGCTCAGCTGAAGGAATGGCATCTGTGCTGCGCTGTCAGAGGTGGATAGGATTTGGAACAGTAGGAACGGGAAGGATGTGTTGGACTGAAAGAACAGACAAGAGCAAAGAAGAAGTGGAGGGAAAACAGCATTTATTAAGGGTGTTCTGCAAAGTTCCAGTCACCACAGCACGTATTCCCCCAGTGCTTTTCTGGCATTTAAAACTCATTTTCAGTGAGGCCCCCTCTTAAAATCCTGCCCACTACTTTTTCTGTCTTCCAACTTCGTTATATTGTCTGTATTTTGTTATAAATACTTAATCACAACTGGTGCCGTATTAATTTGTTAGCTTAATCTAATTAGGCATGGTTATTTATCAATTGAAGCACTTTCATCAGGAAAACAGATTCTCAAGGGGTGGGTGGTTAGCATTTAAAGGCTCTAATCAGAAACCCACTTTTTAGGGACTGCTCTTATCAACTACTTATCTAAGATCAATACCATGGAGGCTGGGGATTACTAATTTGCTTAATGGATGTTAGAAACTATTTTTCATCAGTGAAAAAAAATGGTGTTCTAAATATGCAGATTGATTAGAAATATTACAGAGGCACCTCTGACCTTGCAAATTAATCTCTATGAGGCCTACAGTCATTGTCATATATGTCACTGTTTTTCAGGAAATTCTGTTGCCTGGACAGATCAAGGTTAGCCAAATTCCAGTATTGAAATGTCATTGACTGATTCCTTCACACAAAGGAGCTTGTCAAAAGGCCTGAAAGAATAGAGAACTGAAACTTTATAGACTTTACAAAGCATCTGTTTTTGTGCTGTCTTTTTAATAAATGGTCAAATGTTTGGCAGAATTGGGTCTCAGACTTGTTATCTTTTTAACATGCCAATTGGTAATGAAATTGTAGGCGCGCACACACACACACACACACTCAAATAAAAAAACAACAAACAAACAAACAAAAAGAAAAACAAAAAAACCCCATAGCCTTCTCCTGATCTGACTATTGGGGGCTATAAACATTTACCATAAAAGAACTTAATAATTGTGAATAACCAAACTGGGTTGCATTGTTTCATAACAAGCCCCTTCCTTCTTTGATTCAGATATTCCTTATCTATGCTCTCATATTTCCCTGTATGTACCCCTATAATACTTCACTGTGATTACTGACTTATTTGCCTGTCTCTTCCTCTTGATCCTATACTGATGAGACAACATTATCCAGCCTATTTCATAAATTTACATGTTTGGATGCTTTTTGGCAGATAAAATTAGACATCGAAAAGTCTGAAATGCATGGGGCTTTGCTACATGGTATTCCCCATCTTCAGTCACAATATTATAATAGGCAGATGTTTACTAATTATATATCTATTGATAAATAACTAATCACAAAAATAATCCACATAAATCATTCCAAAGGCTCAGGTTTTAGTCATTTTAGGTGTTCTAACCTTGTATGGGGAAGATTCAACTGAGGAGCCCCATCAATGTGCCAGACTCAGGATGATGTTACCCTTTCAGTGGGCATCTGGCAACTAGATTCCTCCAATTTCACAGAACCATTGAACTCTTGATATTGTTCCTCAGTATGAAGGGTACACACATCACTGTATTCCCATAGCCTGTTCACGCAAGCCTGGGGAATAGTCCTACTAAACAGCCAATCCCATTTTCCTGAATACCTTTAATTTCACCAATGCAAACCAATTCCCAAAATTTATCATTGCATCAAGGTACTCATTTCATACATAAAAACTCATTACTGATGGTCACCATGGTAATTGGAAAACTGTTGGTGGTAAAGATAACAGCTGAACTTTAATAATGATAGCCTATGAATGTTAGTTGGCTTGGAGTAAGCATTCTTTTTTTTTTTTTTTTAATTTTTTATTTATTTTCAGCGTAACAGTATTCATTGTTTTTTCACCACACCCAGTGCTCCATGCAATCTGTGCCCTCCCTAATACCCACCACCTGGTTCCCCCACCCTCCCACCCCGCCCCTTCAAAACCCTCAGGTTGTTTTTCAGAGTCCATAGTCTCTCATGGTTCACCTCCCCTTCCAATTTCCCTCAACTCCCTTCTCCTCTCCATCTACCCTTGTCCTCTATATTATTTGTTATGCTCCACCAATAAGTGAAACCATATGATACTTGACTTTCTCTGTTTGACTTATTTCACTCAGCATAATCTCTTCCTGTCCTGTCCATGTTGCTACAAAAGTTGGGTATTCGTCCTTTCTGATGGAGGCATAATACTCCATAGTGTATATGGACCACATCTTCCTTATCCATTCATCCGTTGAAGGGCATCTTGGTTCTTTCCACAGTTTGGCGACCGTGGCCATTGCTGCTATAAACATTGGGGTACAGATGGCCCTTCTTTTCACTACATCTGTATCTTTGGGGTAAATACCCAGCAGTGCAATTGCAGGGTCATAGGGAAGATCTATTTTTAATTTCCTGAGGAATCTCCACACTGTTCTCCAAAGTGGCTGCACCAGTTTGCATTCCCACCAACAGTGTAAGAGGGTTCCCCTTTCTCCACATCCTCTCCAACACACATTGTTTCCTGTCTTGCTAATTTTGGCCATTCTAACTGGTGTAAGGTGGTATCTCAATGTGGTTTTGATTTGAATCTCCCTGATGGCTAGTGATGATGAACATTTTTTCATGTGTCTGGTAGCCATTTGTATGTCTTCATTGGAGAAGTGTCTGTTCATATCTTCTGCCCATTTTTTAATATGATTATCTGTTTTGTGTGTGTTGAGTTTGAGGAGTTCTTTATAGATCCTGGATATCAACCTTTTATCTGTACTGTCATTTGCAAATATCTTCTCCCATAATGTAGCAGGATACAAAGTCAATGTCCAGAAATCAGTGGCTTTCTTATACACTAACAATGAAAATACAGAAAGGCAAATTAGAGAATCGATTCCATTTACTTTAGCACCAAAAACCATAAGATACCTCGGAATAAACCTAACCAAAGAGGTTAAAGATCTGTACTCGAGGAACTACAGAACACTCCTAAAAGAAATTGAAGAAGACACAAAAAGATGGAAGACCATTCCATGCTCTTGGATGGGAAGAATAAACATCGTTAAAATGTCTATACTGCCCAGAGCAATCTATACTTTTAATGCCATTCCAATCAAAATTCCACCAGTATTTTTCAAAGAGCTGGAGCAAATAATACTAAAATTTGTATGGAATCAGAAGAGACCCCGAATTGCTAAGGAAATGTTGAAAAACAAAAATAAAACTGGTGGCATCACGTTACCTGATCTCAAGCTTTACTACAAAGCTGTGATCACCAAGACAGCATGGTACTGGCATAAAAACAGACACATGGACCAGTGGAACAGAGTAGAGAGCCCAGATATGGACCCTCAACTCTATGGTCAAATAATCTTTGACAAAACAGGAAAAAATATCCAGTGGAAAAAAGACAGTCTCTTCAATAAATGGTGCTGGGAAAACTGGACAGCTATATGTAGAAGAATGAAACTTGACCATTCTCTTACACCGTACACAAAGATAAACTCGAAATGGATAAAAGACCTCAACGTGAGACAGGAATCCATCAGAATCCTCGAGGAGAACATAGGGAGTAACCTCTTTGATATCAGCCACAGCAACTTCTTTCAAGATATGTCTCCAAAGGCGAAGGAAACAAAGGCAAAGATGAACTTCTGGGACTTCATCAAGATAAAAAGCTTCTGGAGTAAGCATTCTTGAGTGGAATGTGATTTGCACCTGGGTTGGAACTTTATCCAACTAACATTCATAGGCTATCATTCTTCTCATGCTAAACTATTTTAAAGACAACTATATATTCTTGAACCTAGCTACAGGGACCTTGGTTCATTGGACTTTGCAACCCTAGGGCTTTGTACATTGTAACGTAGTAGGTTGTCCACTTTCTATTTGTTGAATTAACTAACAAATAACTGCATGAATAAATGCAGGAATGAATCAGTGACACATTTTAATCCTCACCACAACTCTGTGGGATATTATCACCAGATTATAGATTAGAAAACTGACATCTAGAGAAGTTAAGCAAATTTCTCAAGGTCTGTCCCCTTAGAGGAACTAGTGTTCTAACCAAAGCCTGCCTGCTGCCAAAGTCCATTTTCTTCCCACAGCATAGGTGTACTTCTCACGTGCACAGAGTTATGGAAGTCCATGGTGTGTTTGAGAAAAGTAATAAGTTTGATTTGATACAACATTCAACCATGAGAATGTTGAAGAAGATAGTCTGGAAAGATGGATGTGACTTATCGGAGAACTGTATACTTTATTTTACACATAGTGGGTGATTCATCAAAGATTTTTTTCTATTTTTGGTAGAATAGTGGCCTACTTCCTGCTATGCTTTAGAAGATGGATCTGGGAGTAGTTTGGGAAATAATTTGAAGTTGGAAAGAGGTAAGGAGAAGGAAGCCTAAACAGAAAGCAAATGGCAGGGAGCATGAAAACAAAATACATGGGAGAGAAATAATTAAACCTAAAAAGACACAGTGCATTGACTTGTTTACTGTGGGGTAACAGGGAGATGGAGGAGATAAAGATAACTCACAGTTAGGTGTCTGTGTTACTGAAAAAAATTGAAACTATAATAGTGGTTCATATGGGTGCAAGCTGTCCTCTGGAAAAATATTTCCAAGTCCAATGCCGAGATGACTTTTTTATTAATTTACGTCATCCTGCTCAGACCAGGTCATTTGTTCTTGTGTTGAGTGCTCGTGGCTCCAACCTCCTTTATAACTCCAGGTTGAATTGTCATCAAGAGAGGTACACATCTATTGTGACTCTCAAAAATATAATTTTCAGTTTTTTTTTTAAAACTCACACAATTATATGAATAGATAAAGAACATGTGTCAAAGTTTTAATGAGGGAACCAGCAAGATGACAAAGCCAGTTCAAAGGCAGATGAAAGGAAATGAATTCACATGTTACTTCAAAAGAGAAAATAAATGTATAGTCATTGAAAGAAAAAAAATGTTCAAGTAATATTTATATGTTAAATACTAAGCTGATTAATGTCACAAAACACAATAAAACAGCTTCTGTGGTTATCTTCTCTAATAGACAAAGTCATTTGCATTGCTATCAGGAAAAAACTCTTTTGCATACCTATGAGATAGAAATAATTTGCTTTCGTTTTCTAAAATTAACATTTTTACAGAACTGTAATTTTACAGTTATAATATGTATACGCCCTAATTAATAGTAGCAGTAAGCTACATTCCTCTGGAGAATCAAATTATCCTTAGGCAAGTTTAATGTTCTAGCATGACATTATAAGTCACAATAATCTTTTGTTGTATTTCCAAATTTGGATAATTTTTCTTCATGATACATAAGCTGTCTTCCCTCCCTACCATTTCCATTTTTCTGAGAAATCCCCCTTCCTCTAATTCTATACTTATCATTTCAGCACCAGTCACCTTGTTAGTGAGAGGCAGTCCTGCCGCCTGGGGTGGCCTCAGTTCAAGACTGTGTACATGACTCAGGAATGAGCTAGAAGGTTGGGGATTACCATTTTTCACTTTTTCTCACTTCATCCAAATTCACAAAATTGAGTGAAATTATGTTAGGTGTGTTGATTTCAATTTGTCAATCTATAATTTGTGAAACAGGATTTTTAGCAGTGATGGTAATAAAGATAAATTACATGAATAAATTGGATAGTCAAACTCCACTTTATTTTCTATGGTCAAATATGAACATACAAATCAACACCTTTGTTTTAAAAAAGGTTTCTATAAAATAATATATGTGATAAGGGGCTAATACCCAAAGTATATTAAGAACTTATGTAACTAAATGTGAAAAAAAAAAAACTCGACTTAAAAATGTGCAGAGGATTTGAATAGATATTTTTCCACAGAAAGCATACAGATAGCCAACAGACACATGAAAAAATGCTCAACATCACTAATCATCAGGAAAATGCAAGTCAAAACCACAATGAGATGTCACCTTAACACTGTCAGAATGGCCAAAATCAAAAAGACAAGAAATCATAAGTGTTGGTGAGGATATGAAGGAAAATAGAACCCTCATAAACTGTTGGTGGGAATGTAAATTGGTGCAGCCACTGTGGAAAACAGTACAGAGATTTCTCAAAAAAGCAAAAACAAAACTACCATATGAGCCAATAATTCTACTAGGTATTTAACAAAAAAAAAAAAAAAAGAAGAAGAAGAAGAAGCAGATGCTAATTCAAAAAGACATATGCATCTCTTGGCCATACAATAGCCAAGACATGGAGGCAACCTAAGTGTCCATGGATAAACAAATGGGTGAAGAAGATGTGTTATGTGTACACACACATTGGAATATATAGAAATACAAACACACACACAAAATGTACACTGGAATATTACGCAGCCATAAAAAAGATGATACGGTGCCATTTGTGACAAAATACATGGACCTAGAGGATATTACACTAAGTGAAATATGTCAGACTAAAAAAGACAAATACCATATGATTTCACTCATTTGTGAAATCTATTAAAAAAAGAAAGAAAGAAAGAAAAAAGAACAAACAAAGAGCAGGGTCAATATAAGTCCAGAGAACAAATTGATGGTTGTCAAAGGGGAGGTTGGTGATGGGTTTGGCAAAGTGAGTGAAGTTATAGAATGAGTAAGCCACAGGAATAAAAGGCACCATATACGGGATATAGTTAATGGTATTGTGATAGCATTGTATGATGACGGATGGCACCTACAGTTGTGGTGAGCACAGTGTAATGTATGAACTTGTTAAATTACTATGTCATACACCTCAAACTAATATAACACTGTGTGTTAACTATATTCCAACAAACAAAAAACACTTCTATGTAAAGTCATATCATGAAATACATTTTTATGTTGAAATTGTTCCACCTTTAATTTTTATGAATATACCTTGGTTTCTGTTTTTTAGATGAAGGCATAAGGTAGTCAATAGTATTTTCTTGAGATTCTCCTTTGTTCCAAGGTCATGTCCTACCTTCTTTGATGTTAACATGCATTATTGCGTGTGTGCGATGTAGATGTTTTTGTATCTTTTATTTTGCCCTTAATGTTTTTACCAAGAAAAATAAAAGTGGGCAACTCTATGTGTGCTCCTTATTTGTTTGTTTGCTGCTTAACGATTAGTTTCTTAGAAAAGCCAAGCCTGAAATCATTCTAGAAAAACTCAGAGAGTAAAGCCTTGTTAATGTTCCCATAGTTCAGAATCTATCTTCAAGCCTTATAATTTTAGAAATTACACCAACTATGGGTTAGTTCACTTGGGGTAGACTCACATTAATCAGAATAAACATATAAAACATAACAGTATATACAGAACAGAAATATCAATTGATTACATTAAAATTTGGACTGAACTGCAGAAGGGATAGGATAATTAAGTACGGAACTTCTTCTCCCTGAACTTACACCATCCCTAGTACCAAACTGTAATCAGGAAGTGGCCCTGTGAGCAAGTAATTAACAACTTGAGGATGGCTCCAGGATTCGAGGATTTGAATGGTTGATAGCTTTAGCAGCTTGCCATTGGGAAGAAGGTTGATGTTTTAAGGAATCCTTTCTCCCGGGTGATGCTTAAGTGGGCAATGCAAACATTTATAGCTATGCATCTTCTATTGGCCACCAGAGTGCAACAAATCAAAACAAAACAAAACAAAAGAACCTCTTTTTTAACTGCATAGCTTTCATTTCTGATGGACATAATACCTTCTGTCAGAGTTCTCTAGGGCTGAAAACCATTCTCCCTTTTTAAGAAATCTTTACTCAATTCTATTCTGACCCATAAGGACTGATATTAATGTTTTATCCTAAGATGATTGTTTTTCTTTCTTTGACACCTCTGCTTTTTTTAGGAAGCATTACCACTCCTGTTCAGCCCACACTGCGCGCAAAATTTACCGAGATTGACCGAGATCTTATTGGGGGGAGGGGTGAGACTGGTGGTGGGTATTAAGAAGGGCACATATTGCATGGAGCACTGGGTATGGTGCACAAATAATGAATTTTGGAACACTGAAAAAAATAAAATTAAATTTAAAAAAAGAGGTATTATTCCACTATGGGCCTTCAGTTCCCCTATATATGAAACCAAAGATACTCACTAGCATATATGGTATGGATGGTGGGCCTTTGAGAAGTAATTAGGTTTAGATGCGGTCACATGAGTGGAGTTGCCTTGAAGGGATTAGTACCCTAATAAGGGGATGAAGAGACCAGAGCTCCTTCTCTTGACCATGGGAAGACTCAGCAAAGAGGAGGCCCTCTGTAAACCAAAGAGTCGGCTCTCAGTAGAACCTCATCATCCCAGCATCCTGATCTGAGACTTCCAGCATCCAGAACTATAAGAAATAAATTTTCTTGTTTAAGTCATCCAACCTATG
Source organism: Martes martes (assembly GCF_963455335.1). Classification (NCBI taxonomy): domain Eukaryota; kingdom Metazoa; phylum Chordata; class Mammalia; order Carnivora; family Mustelidae; genus Martes; species Martes martes. Next base: position 143,739,838 of record NC_137888.1, read on the forward strand.
TTATTTGTCATAGCAGCCCAAATGACAAAGATACTCCACTGATACACTTTTCAGAGCCCTGCTACCTTGAAACTACTTTTTTTTTTTTTTTTTTTTTGGCTCTGAGTCTGTGTAGAAGTGATGGATAAGGAAGATGTGGTCCATATACACTGTGGAGTATTATGCCTCCATCAGAAAGGATGAATACCCAACTTATGTATCCACATGGACGGGACTGGAAGAGATTATGCTGAGTGAAATAAGTCAAGCAGAGAGAGTCAATTATCATATGGTTTCACTTATTTGTGGAGGATAACAAATAACATGGAGGACATAGGGAGATGGAGAGGAGAAGGGAGTTGAGGGAAATTGGAAGGGAAGATGAACCATGAGAGACTATGGACTCTGAAAAGCAATCTGAGGGTTTTGAAGGGGCGGGGGGTGGGAGGTTGGGGGAGCGAGGTGGTGGGTATTATGGAGGGCACGTATTGCATGGAGCACTGGGTGTGGCGCAAAAACAATGAATTCTGTTACGCTGAAAAGAAATTTAAAAAAAAAAAAGAAGTGATATATCCAGATTTTAATAGTAATATTTTGCATTATACAAATTTATTTATTTATCTCACATTGCTTTTACAGATTATCTTTATCCCTAAAATAATCCTTGCCTTTGGATTGATTTTGAATTTTAAAAGTCTTACTTGAGTTCCTCCAGTTTTTCTTTCCCAATAGTTATATTTGCTCTGTGGCTATTTAAAAACACACAGAGAATAAACATAAAGTTCTGGGCTCTCAACATTGGAAATCCATATGTTCCCCCCTTCAGAGCTAGCTCAGTCTCCAAATTAAAGCTAACATTTATTAGTTAACACCCTTACCTGTCACTATCTTAGATAGTCCAATTTATAAACTTAGGTGAATTCTGAATAATAAAAATAATTCCCTAACTTACAGTAAGTTAGACCATGTGAAATTGCCAAATTTCCAGTAAAAATATTTTGACCTATAAAAAGGGAGATTTCACATGGTTCCATCTAGTAGTTTTCACATGTAACAATTCATTCTTATAAGCAGTATTTCCCCAGAGATACTGATTTATTTATGAAGCCAATACAAATGTTATGTGTTGGAGAAAATGTGAAGTGAGGCTGGGTTGGGGGGTGTGTGATGCTATGCTGAGTTGGAGGATTTTCCTTATACCCCAAACTCCTCTTCATCATAGCCACAAAGAGAAGACAGCCATACATCTCAGAAGCTGCTTCATTTTGTCTTTTAGTATCTTTGAAAAATCCTTGATCAAAGCCCACATACAGCTTAGATCACCTGCTTTTTAGAAAACAAATATTCTCTGATATCTGTCTGACTTTGTACACTTTACACAGATACTAAATCTGTTCCCCGACTTCCTGTGAGTCCTTTTTTCACAATTCCTAAGGTTTCTGCTTCACTTTTTAAAATGAATTCACTTTCTGAATACCCACAAGGCTTTATTTCTCTGAAGCCCTCCGGGATTCTGGGGTTTTGATGGCTTCCCTCTACCCAGAATCCCTATTTATTATTCATCAATAATGAGTGAGTTCTTTGCCAAATTCAATAATAGTTTTCAACTACTAGAAGAATATTTACTCATTTTTTTGTGTTATTGATAAAGAAATAGTTACAGACACAGCATACTTTTAGGTTTTGTCTGCAATATTAGCAATTTCTTCACTACGTTCTTAAACTTAGAACACGGATTGAAAACACTGGCCCTTTGGTTAAATCTCCCTCCCAATCATTTTTTGTAAATAAAGGTTTATTGGAACAGAGCCATACCCGTTCACTTACATATCTATTGCTACATTTATGCTATAACATCAGAGTTAACTGAATCAGGACATATGGGTCACAAAGTGAGAAATATTTACTAACTGACCACTTACAGGAAAACGTTTGCCAATTCCTGGCCCAAAAGGATGGGGTGGGGGAGCAAAATATAAATGGAAGACTGGGGCCCATATTTTCAGCCAAAGAGAACAGGTCTTTCACAAAGATAAGATGTCATTTGAGAAAGATCTCGGAAGACTTTTAGAGCAACCACAAAAATGGTAAAACAGTTTTGGTTGATCTATATATCCTAGAATTCCAAGAAATATGGTAGACTATTTATCCCAGGAGAAGATATTCAATATACTTTCTCTAGGTGATGATTAAAAAGAAATTATCAATGGAAAGAGATACTGAAGAGGAACCAAGCTAACTTTGAATGGGTACAGATGGTCTCCCTGCCTACAATTTCATTATATTAGCTTTTGAGCATCATAGCATTCAAGGAATTGAGCAACTCTCGGAAGTAGAAACACAAAACAATGGCCAGTCAGTGTCCTTTGTAAAATTTCACCTTTCTCTTCCAAAGCACAGAGGTGTCAAAGATAGCTTCAAGTCTATCACATTTCCACAGTTCTTGTTTAATGTTTATAATGCCCAGAAAAGAAAAAAAAAAAAAAAGAAAGAAAAGATTGCAAGAGAAAATGAGGCCATGTGTGAGCTGTAGAAGTAACAGATGTCTTAAAAGGACAAATGATACTATAAGAGAAAATTGACAAGGTAATTCTCAAAATGCAAGTCCTTAATTACTTATTTCTTTTCTGGTTATCCAATCCAACTATTACTAGAAACAGGACTAGAAAATTCTTCATGGTGTATTTATTCCTATTACTAATCTTGAATATTAACATCTTGAATATTAACAAGCCCACACTTACACTGCTAATACACTGATCAAACATGGTAAGTGAAAATGAGGTGCTCCCACCCAATCTCTCAGGGTGAGTACTGCACACTTTGCTGTAGGCAGATTCAGCTGAGGTTAGCATCACCTGTTATCATGTGTCTTGTAGTGTCTCCATTCTCTGATCATTTTCCTGTTCTGGAAATGCTGCTAAAATGTGATTTGTTTTGATCCCAGTGTATCATGCAACCCTGGTAAAGGCTTGAATTAATAAACATAAATGGAAACATTGGCACTGAAATCTTGTGACAAAGTTTCTATAAGGAGGTCATAGACATAATCTAGAAAATGTGAATTTGCTGATGATTATATAAAAAATAAATACATGAAGTTAAAATTTTTATGGAGAACTCCCAGAACCCTGCAATTATGTCCAAAGATCCTGAGGAATCCATTTGGGAATAATTAATAGACAACATTTTCAAACACATTTGACTTTCAAACAATGTATTCTTGGAGCAGCCAGTGGAAACATACTTTGGAACATACTGGATTCATGCTAGAGTTAAATTCTGTTCATTGCGTCTCTCCTCCAAGATAGAATAGCCAACTGGAGAAACAGCCTAGCCTAGGGTTTATATTCTCAGGATGCTACGGGAAAGCCCTTCAGTATGAAGTTGAACCATCACCTTCACACAGCCCAAAACATTTCTAAATTTGAAAAATAAAATAGATCACTGTACTCTGCGTCTGGAGAGGACCAGTGACTAATGTGTCAACCTGTTGTAAAAGGAGTAGCTCTTCTGGTGGTCTGTGCCCTGTCTGGGGATTGACAGTTCAGAATGTTCTGAGGAGAGAGCCTGTTCTTCAGAAACTTTGAGACCAATTTTGCAGTCTTGGTAAGTATGGATAAAGTGAAGTCCCTTACAGATTATCTAAGGCTTTAGCATGATTGTGTCTTTACATTACAGAGAATTTTTTCTCAAAAGGTCTTCAGGCATTTTATCAACTCCGTGTGTGTGTGTGTGTGTGTGTGTGTGTGTGAGAGAGAGAGAGAGAGAGAGAGAGAATGAGCTTTTATAAAATGAGCTTAAAGTATTAGTCCTTTTGGGCTGCTATAACAAAATACCACTGACTGGGTGACATAAACAACAGAAATGTATTTTCCCACAGTTCTGGAATCTGAAGTACATGATCAAGGTGCCAGCTGGGCTGGTCTCTTCTGAAGCCTCTCTCCTTGACTTGAAGGTGGCTGCCTTCTTACCTTACTATGTGATCTTCCTCTGTGAGCACACACTCCTTGGGTCGCTTCTTCTTCTTATAAGATGCTAATCCTATTGGATTAGGGTCCATTCTTATGACTTCATTTAAACTTAATTGCCTTTTAAAGGGTCTATCTTCAAATATAGTCACTTTGGGGGTTAGGGTTTCAACATGTAAATTTGTACAGGGGGGTACACAGTTCACTCCAAAACAATGCATGATTATCATAGAGCATTCTAACAAAAAAGAGAGTAAAATTTTTAAAAATCATCCTGGGGCACCTGGGTGGCTCAGTGGGTTAAGCCTCTGCCTTCGGCTCAGGTCATGGTCTCAGGGTCCTGGGATTGAGCCCCACGTCGGGCTCTCTGGTCAGCAGGGAGCCTGCTTCCCTCTCTCTCTGCCTGCTTCTCTGCCTACTTGTGATCACTGTCTGTCAAATAAATAAATGAAATATTTAAAAAATAAATAATAAATAAATAAATAAATAAGTCATCTGACTTTCCACCAGTCAGAAATAACAACTTTAGGCCTTAGGTGAGGGTCATTCTAACCATTTCTCCAACCATTTGGATGAATCACTAGCTTGTTAGATAGCAAACAAGGTGAACACATTCCAGTCTGTGTAAATGGATTATTATATATAAATTACATTTTAATTAATAATTTGAATTTTTAGTGATATCATATTTTACCTTGCAATTGATTCTAAAACCAATGCATAAAGCTTTTTCCTAAAGATACTTACATCACTCATACAGGATACTTGTTTTCATGTACAAATGCTGCTTCACTAATTCTTATGAACATTTTACTTGAGACTTTCTAGAGTGAAGGAAAAAAAAAAGGAAAATCTGTGTTTTCCACAGCTCTACAACATTTAAACCATCCAACAGATGTAAAAGATTGGCTGAAAAATTGTGAATTGCTCCTAGTTACTTATAAGAGTTATTTCTGTTTTAATATAGTCTCTATAACTTTGTAAGTTGTTTGTTGTTTTGATTATTAAACCGAACTCTATATATGATGGCATCTAGCATAGAACTGTAAGAGCTGATCATGGTGGATGTTCAATAACTATGTGTTAAATTAGAATCTACATTTTACTTAACAGAGCCAAAAGTGTTCTATTTTTTTGAAAATTTGTAGGAAGGGATGGCCACCTTTCTTCCAGTTTGGCATTTTGTGTTGAAGTCCTATTGAATAACTTTCACTCCTACCCCCCTAGGCAGTGGTTTAATGGAGTGGGTTTTTACAAAGATGTTAAGTTCTATAGTCATCTATAAATTAAATGATACAATTACACTATAGTTAATGTAGCAGAAGATTATAAAAAAAGATTATAAGGACAATTAAGACTTTGATGTCATTTTTGTATTTTTAAAATGTGTTTCTATTTTAAAATTCCTCGCCACAAATGATGATGTGATTAGGCTCCTCTAATTACTCCTAATTCCTCTTCTGAGCACTTAGTTTTTTGTATGCGCATGTGTGCACATATGTATTTTATTCTCAGATGATAAATTCCACTGTTTCTTAGATCCATTCTTTATGAATATACTGTTCACCAATAGCCTTTCGTTTCATCTTCTGCATTTCCAACTTCATTTAAAAAGTTTTCTTAGCTATTGGAAACTCACACAGTACTTGTATTTCATGAAGAATTTGTGAGTACTGCATGGATATAGTTCCTGCATGTTTTTCCCCACTAAGATTTTATTTATTTATTTATGTGAGCACATGAGCTGGGAGGAGGGGTAGGGGAGGAGGGAGAAGCAGACTCCCCGCTGAGCAGGGAGCCCCTATGTGGGACTTGACCTGAGGATCATGACCTGAGCCAAAGGCAGATGTGTAACTGACTGAGTCACCCAGGCGCCCTAATTCCTGAATTTTTGAAAATGAATATGACCTTTATTCTATAATTACAACTTGATTGGGCATAGTATTTGTGGGTCACATTTTTTTCCTCTAGGAGTTGTGTGGACCTCACTCCTGTATTTCAGCTTTGAACACTGATGTAGAAAAGCTTAAAGCCAGGCTAACATCTATCTCCCCCTTTCACTACCTGAATGATTCAATAAATTTTAAAAGTTTAGCCAGGTTTGCTTGATTGTCAGTCACTGTGAATCTATTTTTTTCTTCTAAAACAAAAAAAATTTTTTTTCAACTTGCAGGTCAAGTTCTCCTTTTCAAGACATTTCTTTGAATGCCTTTCTGTTTCATTTATCATGTTTCTTACCTTATCAGGAACATTCATGAGTAGTGATTTTCCTTGTGCTCAATCAGTGTCTCCATCTTCCAAAATATTTTCTTTCTAGAACTGGTTTGATCATCCTGTCATTTTCTTTGTGATTATCTCAAGACTTCCTTAAATTTGTTATTTATGGTTAATCGTGTTTGTTGTGTTTTGTTATGTTTAATTTATTTATTGTGTCCATAATGAAATCCTTTTTCATCTCAATTTGTTGCCTCAATTTTACAATCTCCATTCTTATTTCATTCCAGTATTTTGTTATCTGGGTCTTTGTGGAATTCATGTTATTAATTCCAAACCATAAAATATGAAAGCTTATTTCAGTTTTTTGAATTTTTTTCCTTCCAAGAATGGTTTCTTCATCCATTTAGTCCTTCTTTTCCTCTCTTTTTTTTCCCCTTTCTTCTATTTTTCTGCTAAATACTTCTACAGTTGCTGTAAGATGACTTTTCATCTCCTTCCTGTTCGAGGTTGGCTCTAATCTCCAGTTGTCTTATTTGTTTTTATAGTGCAAGCTTGGGTTTTCTTGAATCTTTTTATTCCCACCTTATCTAAGACAAGCCTGCCTTCCCTTTAATCTACAGTTTGAGGATAGGGTTTTAGGTTTGATCCATTTTTCCTATCCTGGGATATGGGGTAACGTAAGATCAGCTAGAACTAGTCTCCTTTAATGAAAGTTACTTTCTACCTTGTAGTAGAGGTGCTGGAAGTAAAAAAAGTCTCTTATTTCCGTGGTTGGCAGTTACCTTAAGATTCAGATTATGCCGCCAGCTGATCACGGAAGTGCAGAGTCTGTGCTTATGTCAAAGTTCACTGTGATTATCTGTTTTCTAATTTTATCACATCTTTATCCAGTAGACATTTCCACTTACTTTGCCATTCCTCAGATCACCATAGGGAAAATACATGGATATTGCCTCATATCCTCTTTATTTCTAACTTTGGAGCAATCGTGATACTTCCAAGGATGGTTTGGCTCACCAGTAGTTTTGAGTGAAGGTTAGGAACAGTGCTGACTCAAGTCAGAGTTTTCTCTTTCTTTCCCTGCCCAAACTTTATGATTTTTACAATATTGGGCTATGAGCGTAGTTGAATTTTGGCCTGCCTTCTTTGTGTTTACTAAAATTTTATTTTTACTTTTATTTATTTCATTAGGTGATTTCAGGTGGAGGGAGGGCTTAATTGTCATAATTACCTATAAGCCCTTGTCTGGAGGTTTTAATTCTCTAATGCTGCTCTGTGATAGCTTTGCTGTCTTTATCACACTTTTCAGAGATACTGGGTTTTACCAACAAATAATGAAACATTTTTTTTTTTTTAACTACCTATGCAGGGAGAAACTAGCTATGAAAACCAATTCTTGGTTAATATTTGTTGCTATAACACCTAACAGGATTTTGAAACTCTAAGATGATTCTATTTATTGTTATAGCAACAAAAATACTGGCAATTTAAGTGTAAGCATATCAAAGGGCTCCAGAGGCACTGTCAGTGGGCATTTCCCTTTTCTGCAAATAGGAAAGCAGATGCACAATTACAGTATCTTGCTCAAGGTCAGATAGTTATAGAGACAGGATTTGAGCTCCTGTTAGCACTAGGGCTATATATTTTAAATGTTCCTTAGGCAAAATATATTAAACAAACAACCATCACACTTACCTCCTGATTGTACAGATCCCAGGGCAGGAAACCATGGTGAGGCACTATAGAGGCCCACCACTGACCTGGGCTGTGATTTTGATTTTCCAACATCAAGTAATCAGTTTCCCATGGATGACCAAACACTAGCGTGCACAGAGGTGTGGGCATCCCCTCCCCTCCCTACCACTGTTAGTTAATACATTCCCTTCTTTCACTGTGGAATTATACTGGCTTACAGACTGCCAAGTTTGTGTCTCTTAAAAAATTCAGCACATACTTTTAGTAATAAAAGTAGAAACCCGACTGATTCCTGCCTTTGTGAATTTTAAGAGCTGATTGAAAATGTCCAAAGAAATAGCTCTAAATGTTTAGCTGTATTACACAGAGATGGAGGAAAGCAAGGGGAATGTTGGAGACCTTCCAAGGAAGGAGGAAGACAGAGGAGTCTCTTCCTTATTCCTTCTCAGCTAGGAAAACCCAGCATAACAGAACTGTTGTCTCTGAACATCACCCCACTCTACCCCCTCTTTGAAGTCATGATCCCAAACCAACTGCTTGTGGGAATGCTTCACCCTCTGAGTATCACAATATATTTTTTTTAATCACATGGATTGTTTTAAATCACACAGATGAGAATTTATATACTCTTCAGCCAGTATCCCTTCAGTGGGATAAGTAGACTTCACAGATGTGAATAAGGATCTTGAGATGAGGTGATTATCCTGGATCATTGTTGGGGTGGGCCCAATGTAACCACCAAGGTCCTTTTAGGGGAAAGAGGCAGTAGAGTCAGAGAGAGAGATGGGACAACAGAAGAGGTCAGAGGGAGAGATTTTAAGATGCTACCCTGCTGGCTTTGAAAATAGAAGATGGGGCCATGAGACAATGTATATAGACATTCTCTAGGAGCTTGGAACGAGAAGGAAATGGACCCACCCCCAATGCCTCCAGAAGGAATGCAGCCCTGCAGACACATTTCAGAATTCGGACCTCCTGAACTGTAAGTTAATAATAATAATATTAAGTTAATAATTTAAGTAATTACTTTTAGAGTAATTTGTTACAACAGGAATAGGAAACTCATACAAATGCACAAATTCGTGATTCAACTATTGACATGCTGATTTCAGAATAATAAAGTATGGCTACTGTAGGAACTCTGAGGTAATCAGATCTGGTGCCTTATAATACAATCCAGCGTCCCTTAGAAGTTATAGGAAAGAGACCCTCACCTATAATTAACTAGGAAAGAAACATTTCCGAAGCGATAAGGCTCTCTTTTGCTTCAGGTGCCTCCATTATTCTTCAAGAACTAGTAGAAAATAATTTTAAGGGACACAAGAATTATTAATAACCATTTCCGCTGGATTGTACTGAGTAGATATGCTTCATCTCAAACTGCCACTGTTTCTACTTCTGCATGCACAAAAGTCCACTGAGCTTTTAAAGCTTTTGACTGAAGCATGACCCCAACAGAAAGCTTCTGTTTATGCTTGAGTTTTTACCTACTCAAGGGGAAGGCTGTCTGTTTTCAAGTACAGAGTTACTATCCATAAGCTAGAGAACATGATCTTATCATCCTATAGAGAAATAAAGGGTCTTTGTTTCCTCAAAGAGACCTCTAATGGCCTTTGTGAAGAATCCTAGGAAGTTCCTGTACATTTATCTTCCTTCTCCTAAAAAATGTTGTGTGACTGATGGCCACTGCTTGGGTATTGCTGATTCTAACACCAGTTTTTCCATTCAGCTGTTGCCATGACGGGCCTTGTCTGAATGACACATACTACTGATCTTGTTCTGTCATTTCTGTCATTGAACACTTCCAATGGCTCTTTTCCCCCCACATTAAACCCTTCTGCCTGACCCAGAGGCTCCTTCATAAACAGCACCCCTTGTCACATAAACAGCACAACCTTGTCATCTACTACAGACAGTCCCCTACTTTAGGAAATGTAGTTCAGCTAATAAGCAACTCAAATTTCATTTTCTCATAGAAACAATATTTTACAAAGAGCTGAGATGCCAAAACCAACCTGCAAGATGCCATTTAACCTACAAATGTATTAATGGCACTCATACTATTTCCACAACATCTTCCCTTCCTCCCTGCCCCCCCACCCCCCCACGGTAAGCAAATGTCAAGAACAAGATTCTCTGAACAAGAACAAAATGTCTGAACAAGATTCTCACTGGGCTTGCTAAATGGGTTTCTGACTCACTAGGATGACTTCTTGGGAGCAGAGGGTTAGATTGAAAGCAATGCTGTGGGTCAGATTACAAATTATCCAACTAAGAAGGAAATGTAAAGAATACATCCTTCAGTCCTGACCGACACCATCGAGGTGGCCATGATGTTCCTAGTAGCTGTGAGATTAAAAACGGGGTTTGACTTCCGGTTAGGTGGGGAAAGGCAAAGGTCTTTCTTAGCCAAGAGTAACTTAGTATCTGACCAAAGTACACAAATAATACAATGTTCTTCCTTGGAGAAGTTAGTAACTAGTAATAGCCAGCACTTTTCTAGAGTAAACTTTTGCTTTCTACAAGGCTCTCTCTTCATCTTCCCTCCTTCCTTTGCCTTTGGTTATGATTCTGTAGTTTTCTTTTTTCTTTATTTTTTTTAAGATTTTATTTATTTATTTGACAGACAGAGATCACAAGTAGGCAGGGAGGCAGGCAGAGAGAGAGGAGGAAGCAGGCTTTCTGCTTAGCAGAGATGTGGGGCTCGATCCCAGGACTCTGGGATCATGACCTGAGCCGAAGGCAGAGGCTTTAACCCAATGAGCCACCCAGGCGCTCCTATGATTCTGTATTTTTCTAGAACACAAAATGTTGTTTGTAAAGCTACCCGTTAGTCCCCCCCACCCCAACATTTTTTTTTTTTTTAACGTGTCCAAATTCTCTGCCTCCTTTAAAACCTGTCTTGGTCCTCTCCAAGGCATTCCCTCTCTTCTCATCTATAAAACTAACACTCTTCCCTTTCAGGGAACTCCTTGTTTTCCCACCTCCTGCCTCCCACCACTCTGTTATCAATGGGAACTAATAACATTCCAGCACCATGACCACAGTGAATGACCCTTGACTTAGCTGGAAACATACAGTACTTGCACACGCTCTTCATCACAATGATTAGCCCACCAGCAATCTCTTCCCTAGGAATCATAAACTGCTATGATGGACCTTTTCTTTCCCGGTCACAAGCTGTGCGGATAAGCCCCTTCTAGTTGCCAGAGAGGAGCTGGAGAAATTCACTCCGCTTTGTAGAGAAAAGCAATCTGCCTAAGAAGAGAATAGAACTAGAAGCAAAGAGAAGAGGTAAGTGAGATTAAGACACAGAGTCATTCTTGAGGCTTCTTGACTCCCACCCTTCCAGGAGTATAATGGAAGAAAGTCTTTTTGTGGTGTTTTTTTTTTTTTTTAAAGATTTTATTTATTTACTTGATAGAGACACAGCGAGAGAGGGAACACAAGCAGGGGGAATGAGAGAGGGAGAAGCGGGCTCCCACTGAGCAGGGAGCCTGATGTGGGGCTCGATCCTAGGACCCTGGGATCATGCCCTGAGTTGAATGCAGATGCTTAACAACTGAGCCACCCAGGTGCCCCAGAAAGTCTTCTCTTTATGTTAAATAGGGTAGTGTGTTTGTTACTTACAAAAAAGTCCTGACACACACTAGCCCCTTTCCACAAATTGCATTTTTGAAATGGCCTACACCATCCTTGAGCATTGATTCCTGTGCTGTCCCACTGCAGACTAATGGCTTCTTTGACATAGGCTTTATTCCTAATTGGATTGTGTGATATGAGGCTAACATCTCAGCAAAAATGTGTATCAGCATGGGAGGAAGCTCAGGAAATACTTGGCGGTTGATTAATGGAAGAACTTCCTGAACAGATATGTTACATGTTTATCGGACACCTTCTGGTATTATTAGCTCCATTAGGTCCCTGTAGAAAGAACACAAGAGTCAGTAAATTTAAGTATTGTCTCTTCCTCTGTCTTTGTGGTGTTGTTTAAATTACTCACCTTTATGACTTTGTTCTCTTTTTATATTTTAAGTAGGGAAGATAATGTATTGGCCATGATACTTTGAGTTGCAAGACACAGAAATCCAAAGTAATTTGGATTAAGCAGAAAAGGACCTAATTTAAAGAGTAGCAAAGTAAGTAGACCTTCAGGCACAACTGGATATGGGTAAACAAATCCCATCAGTCTCTCCATCTCTTGGCTCTAATTTTCCTCCATGATGCCTTCCTTATTCTTGGGTAAAGGGCTCCCAAGTGGTAAAACCACAGATGTCACTTACCAAGTATCTGTTCCTGCTCCCTCACCTGTGACTATAAGGATCAGATATCTCTAAAAGTACTTTGCATCCAGAAATGGCCATCAGAATATATGCATAGCCCTTTGAATTTAAAGATATGTCTTTCAGTCCTAGGAACACAGTAGCCTTAGAAACAATGCATCGGTGAGGGTCCTGCCAATCCCAGGTTAGTGACTGACAGTCACCCAGATGAAGCTAATTGTACAATAGCATCTGGACAACCAGGGCTGAGGCAGGAGAAAGATAATGGGTATTTTGCTTCCCAGACCACACTGTTCAAAGATCACACAATTTTCTCTATCTCAGGCCAGTGAGAAGGGTGATGTAGCAAAAACAAGTTAATGCAGAGTAGAGACCTCCCCGTCAGAGACAAGAAGATCAGGTGTGTGGGATTTCTTTCATCAGTAGATACAGCATCCCTTGAGTCTTGAGTTTGATATAAAAATTAGAAGCTTGCAATTTCTGGAGGGGAAACTTGAACCCAATACAACGTCTTTCTCCATTCTTTCATGACATTAAATCTTTGGTAACTACCTGATAGTAATTTAAGTATACTATTTGTGACAATGGAAATGATTTTAGATTCCTGACTAGGGATCATCTTCTTGTGACTTGTGTCTTCCCCACTGGAGCACGCACACAAATGCTTAATTTTCCTGTGAGGGAAGATCACGGTGTGTGAGTCATGTTTAACCTTAGGAAAGTGTGGAAAAGGGTGAGGTGTTTCTGCTTACTTGTTATCACACAGATTTTCGGTTTCTTTGAGGAATTTGCGAATCTCAGGCTTTTCTGAAAAAAATCTGGTGCTGCTGTTACTGTGGTGGGGACCGATGCCATGGAAGGATGGGCAGAACACTGAGGAAAATTATGGAATAAACTGCTTAGGATAGTTTTATCCCCTTGAACTTCAGACAACCTAAACACAAATATGAAACAACTTATTATTCTCAAGAAATAATGTTGAAATGCTGCTCTTCCTGCCACTGTGATCCACTTACCTCCATAACTTCTGTTAGACCTTCTTGGCCAAAAGAATGTTAGACACTAAAAGAAGTTAGACACTTCTTGGCCAAAAGGTTTCTGGAATTCTAACTGTCAAATTTTTCCTCTATTCAGTGGCCTCTGGGAGCCAGAAACCAGCCAATTCTTAGAGATTTCCCCTTGGTTGGAGAACTGGTATCAGGTTAGCTTTTATCATGGTAAAAACAACATGTCCTTTTGCTGTCTTACACTTGAAAAATCAGTACAAGTATCTATGGCAAATAAAATGCTTGTTTTGAAAATTTAAACATTAGGAAACCTGTGAGGTTTTCCCAGGCCACTTCTTATCCAATCCATCTTAGTCTTGCTTGATAATAATGGGCATACAAATTCACAGTGTTATTAATAGCCCCATTGAAAGTAATCCCTGTTCCTAAGCAAACATCGCATCTGCCTTTATAACTTTGCCAGTAACAATAGATAACAATATCACTGTCAGTAATAGCATCTTCTCACACAAAGCACAACCATCATCAGAATTTATCTTTGTCATTTATTTGTTATGCGTTTCAATTCTTCCATTACTTCTTTTCTGCCGGATTAATTATAAAGATCTCTCGAGTTTTTGTCCCAGGTCTAGGATTGATCTCTGATTCCACAGACAATTCCTTCCAATTGTACCCTCTCCTGTTGGGGACAGAGGGCAGATGACTCCTACCACTGGTCAGGAATGACTTTTGCTCATAAGAAAAGAATTGGAATTCTGTCACATCTTGACCTTCCTCAGTACTTTGATGGCAATCATATGCCCACAAACCTATGTGGGCTTAGAGTAAGATGCTTGCTTTTTTTCTAAAGCAGTATTTCATATCCCTGGTGGGATATTAGAACCACGCTGGAAGTGAAAAACAAGTCAACAAACAAGAATAACAGTAGAAACAACAAAACCCTGCCTAGGTAACACCCCCGATCAGTTAAGTCAGAATCTTGAGGACTGAGCCCATGACTAAGGAAAACCATTGTTCTAAGTTTCTAAATGCTGCATTACCTGCTAAAATGAATTAGTACAGCAAACCTGCAAAGTCCCAACATGACATGCTGAAGCAGTGGTTTTCCACGAGGGATGATTTTGTGACAGGCATTTGGTAACATCTGAAGACATTTTTGGTTGTCACAAGATAGGAAGAGGATGCAACTGGCATCTAGTGGGGATAGAGAGGAAATATTAAGCAGCTTGCAATGCACAGAACAGCTTCTTGCAACCAAGAATAATCTGGCCCAAACTGCCAATAATCCTGAGATTGAGAAAAGCTGCTCTAAAAGTAGATGACTTTCTCCTTTTACCAGGACCCTGTCTGTAAGTTCCACTGAGCCAAAATTCAAAGCTCTCCAAAGGCCAAAGAGGCTTAGTACATTTCTTTTTAGAGTAATTAGTAAGGGACGATGCAAATTTCTTTAAATTATCTTCATGGTCTCATTCACTCCAAGAGAAGATGTTTTTAGTAAACATAGGTATGATCCAGATCTCTTTCAATCTATTTTTTAGCTGGCCAACAGGAAATCAGTTTACTCTCCAAATACTAATACAAAGACACTGAAAAACCATTTGAGAGTTTTCAAACCTGCAACGGATCACAGATTTTAAAAGTTACATCTCCCAGCAGTTTTGATACCATCCTTCTTACCAACCTTCCCCTAAGTAAGTATTTCCTTAAAAGAATGTAGAAAGGAACTGTATCAAATGAACAAGCTACTGAATCATTAATATGAATGTGCAAGTCATTTGATTTTAGGGTAAGAGAAATGTTATTGTCAAACTGTGATTCAGAAGTTAGCATTGTCCAAGATCTCACAGATGATGGCAGAGTTGGGACTGATATTCAACATCTTTGATTACGTACCCAATGCCCTTTCCACTAGTCAGTCTATTTTTTCAAGTGTGAGTAACAGCCAAAGATCCAATTCAGTAATGTCAAGTTTAGCCATTAAAAATTAATGACTCTTTTGGGGTTTTCCCCAAATGGGACTAAGAATGTCATCTGTTTACCCAAGTAGCAGTTTTATAACAATGTGGAAAGATGGATACCTTAGATTCTGACAGTCTGATGTAACAAATTGTATTTTACAAAGATGACCACCACCAATATCCCACCTTTTCATGTTCTTTTTACATCCCAAAGAGTGATGAGGTCTATACTCCCTCCCCTTGAACCTGGGAAGACCTTCTCAACCGCTTTGCCCAATAGAGCATGGTGTAAGTGATGTGTGTGACTTCCAAGATTACTTCATAAAAATGACATGCTTTTCTGCCTTTTTACTCTTGGATACTTATTCTTTCTTGGAACAGAGCCATCATACTATGAGAAAGCCAAACAATCACGTGAAGGGACCACCTACAGGTGTCTCGGCCAAAACCCCCAGCTGCTGTCATGATAGAAAGCCAACATCAGCTGTCAGACATGTGAGTGAATGAACCTGCAGATGAGTCCAGCCCCCAGGCATCAAATCTCTTCCAGCGTTCAGGCTGTTCCAGCTGAGCTGATACCATGCAGGACGTAGACATGCAGTCCCTGCTGAGTCCTTCCCAAATACAGATTTGTGAACAAAATAAATGGTCATTGATGTTTTAAACCACTAAGTTTGGGGCACTTTGTTACTTAGTAGTAGATGACGGTTACACCTGGCATCATTAAGCTTTTGAATTTTCATCTAAATTCTTATGATCATATTTGGTTCATACCAGATTTTTAATAGTTCTTATTTAGCATTTGATGGAATCTATTCCATGCTCACAGAGAACTTCCAGATCTGGTTTGGCAAATACTACAAACAGTGTGGCAATGTCCATTAATAAATTGGCACTCTGCATTTATACATCAGTCTTTGTGAACAAGTTAAATGTGAATTATCTCCCCAAATATAAACCTATTGTCTATTGCTGAGCAGATTGGACTTTCAAGTCTGAAAAGACCAGAAACTAAAGAGTAGTAAATTCATCACTGTAATGTATCCAAGCCTTTCAGTACTTGGCAGTGAAATAAGTCTCCCTTTTGATACCTGAACTTGACTGGATGACTTCAATCTCAACTTCAATTCTCTCCTTTTCTTCACATAATTTCATATCTAACGAATCACTGGGTAAGGATGAAGAAGTGAAAAAGTAAAAAACTGGACCTGTCCTTAAAGACCATCTTGGGAGGCAGTCATAAACACTATCTTCCAGACCCTATTCATGTTTGTGAACCAGCCCAATCTCTTCATAATCAAGCATATGTTTTTGTAGGAAGAAGCACCATTCTTTATGTTGGCTGTCTGCCATTAAAGCAGAATATGTGTCATATAAACTCACCAAGGAACTCTAGGCCAAGTGTTTTTGATTTATGAAGTCTTAGATGTGGTCTACAATGAGTTAATTACTCTTGGGAGCATAATACTATCTTACAGATGAGAGTGGTACTTAAGATTTATTGGTGCTAGT
Source organism: Martes martes (assembly GCF_963455335.1). Classification (NCBI taxonomy): domain Eukaryota; kingdom Metazoa; phylum Chordata; class Mammalia; order Carnivora; family Mustelidae; genus Martes; species Martes martes. The sequence goes on from NC_137888.1 coordinate 143,756,460, forward strand.
GAAATAACTCACCATAATATAAGATAATTTCTTCCAAGGCTGTGGTCTCTCAGAGTTGAGAAATAATCCCTTTTCTTGGGAAATGGGCATATAAATTGGTGATAGCTTCCATAAGAAATAAAGTTTCTTAAAGCAAGGTTATTTGGAAGTGTAGAAATCAGATGAATGAAGTATAGGATGGTAGGAGAAAAAATGTGGGATGACGAGTTTAACCAGAAATAAAAGCTGACTATTAAACCAAATTAACACAACTTGATATCAGTGCAAGGATGGGCAAATGATAGACTAACAAAACAGAAAGTGCCCTGAACAGACTAATAAATATAAGTTAACTGAACATATGGCGGAGCTAACACTGCGGATGATTGGGGAAAGGACAAAATCTTAATTAATGATGTCAAGGCAATGGGTTTTCCAAAACAAACAAAGAAAAATAAATTGGGTTTATGTTTCATATAGTTAATTAATTAATACCCAAAAACTAATTCCAAATGAGTTAACTACTTAAAAGTGAAAGGCAAACTTTGAACTTACAGACAGAAATATAAACGAAAAAGTTTATGACCTTAGGGGAGAGAAGGCTTTACAAAAGGATGCAAAAAGCATAAAATTTAAGAAAGATTGGTCAATTCAACTACATTAAAATTGACAGCTTAGTAAAAAACAAGAAACAACAACCAAAAAACAAAAAACAAAACAAAAAACAAACCCACAAGCCACAAGGTGCAAGAAGACATTTGCAACAAATAGAATTGACAAAGCTTTCTAATTAGAAATATATTATGGACCCTTAGAATCAATAAAAGACAACTTACTATAAAGTGGGCAAAAGATAGAAACAAACATTTCACAGGAAAGATAACACATAAGACCAATTTAAAAAAAGGTGCTAAATTTTATTTGTAATCAGAAAATGCAAAATTAAAACCAGAACAACACGCCAAATTAAATCACTGCATTGGCAAGGAGTAAAGTCTAATTATATCAAGTGTTGACAAGACAGTGACCCAATAAGAAATATTGAACATTGGTGACGGGAACATAAATGAGAAAATTGCTTTGGAAAAACATTTAACGTAATCTAATAAATTTGAACATATGCAGATCCTATAATCCCAGCAATTCTCCCTCTGGACATAACTTTGGCATGCTTTACAAAAATTCATGTAAAATCATCCCTAATACCATTTTTTTATGGCAAAAAAACAAAAGCCCAACAAGGAACCAGCCTAAATCTCTATAGTCTTAATACGAATAAATACACTGTAGTTTATGAACTACCATAAAGCAGTGAGAGCTATAGCTATACTTATCAGTAAAAACGAATCTCAAATATACAATACCATATGAAAAAAGATAGAAAAAAACAGAATCACTACAATTTACTACTTTTAAAAATGTTTTTTAAAAGGATGAAATGAAATGATGTATTGTGTACAGGAAACTACATAAATAAAAAATTATGAGGAAAAACATGAGAGTGATTAATGACATTCAAGACATTAATTATCTCTAAAAGGAAAGAGTAGGAGGAACCAATCAAGCACAGATACCCAAGGATCTTTAAGGCTGTGTTTTCTTAAGCTGGGTGATTAGTTCATGGTGTTCATTTTACCGTTATAGTTTAAATTATACATGTATGGTATATGTAAGCTTACCTACGTGATACATTTCAAAATATAAACAACAAAGAAAGTAGATAATTATTCTCTCTGATGGCAGGCTTCACATAGGAACTTTCTGATATGTTTGTAAATGAGGAAACTGGACTGGGTTGATTAAGTTTCATTTCTGCGTGACATTCAGATTAACTGTCCTGTGTTAACGCATGAGGAGCTTGGTTCCTATTACCAAGCTATAAATAGATAAGTAAAGGTTATTTTGAGAGGACAACAATGCCAGAGATTTGGAATATTTCTTTTCAAAGGAGTTCCCCTGATATTTGCCCTTTCAGGAGAACCTGGTCTCAAATATTCCCCAGAAGAGAAGGTCTCCACCCAAGGCCTCACTTTCACTTCACTGGACATGATGGCCCTCCCTGTTACTCGTGCCAGCCTTCAACTTATCGTTTACTTGTTATTATTGCTATCCTCACTTTCTTTCCCTTTATTAGACAGAATCGAAATTGAAAGACAATTTCCAGTTTTTCATGCATTCAATAAACAAAGACCTTCTGAAGCCACACCCATAATTCTTTCAACGTATTAAGATCAAATATCACACCAGATCTTTGTCTTGGGGTCTGCATTTGATGGGACAACGTAAAATAGAAATAGTCAGAAGGTATGGAACTGTAACGACAATGGAAGTGCAAAAAAATTACTTTTAAAGACTTTTATTGATGATGATTGGTGCACAATAAACTGGAAATGTCTAATGTGTAAAATCTGATGTATTTTGTCACATGTGTCGATCTGTGGAACCAATCCCACAATCAAGCATTTGCATCACCCCTAAAGGTTTCCTCATGCTTCCTTGTGATCTATCCCTCCCTACATTCCCTCCAGGCACTCATGAGTCTACATAATTTGCATTCTGTGGAATTTATATAGATTAGTTTGCATTTTTAAGGATTTTATATAGACTCCTACAGCCTTCTCTCTTTTAGGGGATGGGGGAGAGAGTTCAGCTTCTTTGACTCAGCATAAAGATTTTGAAATCCAGCTGTACTGTTTCCCGTATCAGTAACTCTTTTTTCTTTTCTATTCCCAAGTAGAATTCCACTGTACGGCTATCACGATCTGCTTATCTTTTCAGAGAAAGACATACTATTAACCCAGATAGCCCAGGTCACATTTATAGGAATTACGCAGATGGATCTGGCTTGTGCCTTTATTGATTCATAAAGTGACTCCAAATTCTACCTCCCCCCTTTTCTAGCCCCTCTGAGTGTCTTTGGAGGCTGTCTTCTAGTGCCTCCTAGGAGCTCACAAACATTTCCATGTCTGTGAAACATCTTCCAGCCCCTCCCAGATATGGGGAGCAGTCCGCCGGCCACATGGAGGGCAGCAGATGCCCGAGATGGATAATGGTTCCCTGTAGATGGGCAAGTCTTACAGTCGGCTTGCGAGGTCCTCCAACCAACCTGCTCACAGAGCTTTTAATGAGCAGCCCTTCGGTTGTCTTTTTTCTCCTTCCCTCTGTTGTAGGTATTAAATGTGAGGCCGAACATTTAAGTTTACAAGAAATATAAATTTATTTTTCCCTAGTTTTCATATTCTACAGTGGAAATCAATGTCTAATTGACTTACGTTGCACCCAGTGACTGAAACTTATATTTAGTCAATTCAGGGGTCCCTGGGTGGCTCAGATGGTTAAGCATCTGCCTTCAGCTCGGGTCATGGTCCCAGGGTCCCGGGATCGAGCCTTGCCTGTTCAGCGGAGTAGCAGACTCCCTCTCCCTCTGCCATTCCCTCTGCTTGTGCGCACTCTGTCTCTCTCTCAAAAATAAATAAACAAAATCCTTTAAAAAATGTGGTCAGCTCAGTGCATTCACAGTTAAATGTTCTGTTTCACTCATCTTCCCTGTTTTTGTTTTTTTTTTTTTTCTTTGTGACTCTGGCCTGCATCTCCTTTCCATAGGGTGCATGTGTGCACAGCAGTAACAGTTTTGAGAAGGGGCATCTGGCCTGCGGTTGTCATCGATGCTGACACCCACAGAAGTGGCGAGTTTTCCCATCTGGTCTCCAGCTGCCAGCACTCACTGCTTATCCTGTGCCTCTTTGCACTGTCCACGAGACCTCCTCAGGTCCCCCACTCTCAAGGCCAGGAAAATGTAGTTTTTCTTTCTCTTCTGAGGCCGGCTGCCTCAATAGGTTTTAGTATGTCTGTCCCAGACCCATCTGAGATGCAGCAAGAAAATATTTCTTGTCTCGGGACACCTGGGTGGCTCAGTCGGTAAGCATCTGCCTTTGGTCCTGGAATCGAGTCCTGAATCAGGCTCTTCGCTCAGCAGGGAGCCTGCTTCTGCCTCTGCCTGCCACTCCCACTGCTTGTGCGCGCTCTCTCTCTCTGACAAATAAATTTTAAAAATCTTTAAAATATAATAAATAAAATTAAATAATATATAATATATAATAAATAAAATAAAATCTTTGAAAATATATTTTAAAAGTATATTTCTTGTCTCACATTTCTGAACTATGAGGGGATATATATGGATCTCTGGAACAGTGCTATTTCCAGTCTCCTCTGTTCTGCTCACAGGTCCTCAGATTATCTGAAAGTATTGTTCTCTCCTGGGACAAAGGCTGAGGAGTGGTTGACATGAGCTTGGGAAGTCTTCTCAGAAACTGGAATTATTCTTCTCCTCTGCTGATGAAGGCTTCATTATGTTCTGTGTGTCATGCAAAACTTCTTCTACCCATATTACAAGTTCTATGGGTCCTCATTCCCATGGACTTCTCATATACGGCTCTTCCTGGTCGGTCATGTTTACTGTGGCATGTACAATTCTGGTGTTGCCTTCCTTAAAACATCATCAGAAATCTGCTAATAAAGTAAAACTAAGCTTATGTGAACTTACCGTAGTTGGAGAGGACATCATCTTTGCAGGACTTCAGAAGCAACTCAGAAGGGAAACTCAGCAGCTGGGTATTTGTGGCACTCTGGGGTCTGGGCTTAAGTGGTCTACGGTGGGTCTTTCAAAATGGGTAATTGGCTGGAACAGGGCACGGTTTATGCTATAATATTTCATAACTTGTTGTCAGTCAGGCAATACTCTTGAAGTGTGCGTTGATAGGCACATTTTTGTTTGCTAAGCAAGCTGTTTGCCAAGGTAAGAAGACTGTTGTCTCTGATAAATTGATCTGTAGGAATTTCCTCAAGCAAACAGTGAAGTTATTTATTAGTTTACAGTTTTATCTTTCCTGGGCAAAATTTTCCTGGGAAAAAACTCTAAGTCATGTTGACACAGGTGATCCAAAAGTCTTATGCAAGGGATGTTGACACAGTTCTCAGACTTCACTCCTTGGACTCACAGCAAATCTTTTGTTTGTTTGTTTTTTTAGATCTTGTTTATTTATTTGACAGAGAGAATGAGAGAGAGAGAGCACAAGCAGGGAGAGGGGCAGAGTAAGAGGGAGAAGCAGAGTCTCTGCTGAGCAGGGAGCCTGATATAAGACTCGATCCCTGAGATCATGACCTGAGCCAAAGGCAGGCATTTAACAGACTGAGCCACCCAGGTGCCCCTGGACTCACAGTAAATTAAAAAATTAGCTTTTCAAGTTATACCCCCACCTAAAATCCTCAGAAATCCCAGGAAATACCTCTGGGTAATGGAGTATCAGAAAATGATTTTCAGAGATGGTATCTTAAAGGAGGCTTTGAAAAATAAGCAGGATATAAACACATGGGCAAAAGCAGCAAGGCAATTAGAAAGGAAGATGAGTGTGCGTGGGGGGCATGAATGGTGACACCTGTGAAGCATAATGAGAAGAAGGTCTAGATTTGACAGTGGAGGATTTTTAGTTTTGGTGAACAGATGAAAGCCAGGTTGTGATGAGATTTGAATGCACAATTCAGGAGTCACTTTATGCCTATTTACATATTTGTCACTGCGGCCGCCCAAGAACTGCTAAGTTCACTGAATTCCTCTCACTTGTGCTGTCAAACACCCCTCAGTCCACAAGAAAAGAGTGCCATGCTGTGGGACTGTGGCTCAGGGGATGATTCTTGTCATATAATTAAGAAAAACAGTAAGTCACTTAACACAGTTTCTCGCCCACAAAAGACATTCGGTAAACAGTAGTTGATATTACTATTGCCAGATTGTAGTCAGAGTGATGACATTTTCGTTGACCTGTAATCAGGCATGCTGGGATAGGTGAATATTGTGAACACAAAGAACAGAAGTGAAATGAGAAAGACAATTTTGTTAATAGCTGCGTATACCCTTGATGGACCAGTGCTGGGCTCTCAAGTCACATTTGGAGCATGAACCTTAGGCCATTGTCTTTAAAAAAAAAAAAAAAAGAGAGAGAGAGAGAAAAGAAAAAGAAAAACCAAGTTCATATATCCACTCAGATACAAAGTATCAGAGGACAGAATTAGAATTTGCAAACCCTCCTAAGGAGAACTCTCACCGACACTTGTATCTTTTCTGCTTGTAGAGGAAATTAGGCGGAAACAGCCTGGAACCTGGGTTTTTTGTGCTTTGTTTTGCTTGTTTGTTTGATACCACAGGACTGCCCAATCACTGGCAATTGTGATCTCATCAAGGTGTTGAAACGCGGACCAGTCAGATTGACTACTCCCACTCTCTGGGGAGAAGGTAAGCAAGTGGAGGGCAGAGGCATGATCCGGGGACAGGACACGTCGAGTTCCCCAAGGCTGACATTCTCCTACTGTGGGCTTTGGACCATATTGCTATTTTCTGAGAGACCCAGGGATCCCTAATCCTGCCTCTGTATCAACCTGCTCTCTATGGAATTCCCAAAGGAGCTACACCACATGAATGATACAAGAAAGGGACCCAAGCTTCCCTTATTAAGAGCTGTGTAAGAATCTAATCACAATAGCAGACAACTCCACATTAAAAGCTGGGTTGGTACCTACAATTTAGGTTGAAGTTTTCCCATCTCTTTCTAAATCGAAATCCTGAGATTCTATATGATTTGGATGGTTGTACAGACAAAGGAAATTGAACATACAGGAGAACAATCTGGTCATGTCTGCACTAAATATCGTACTGAAAGTTCCCCACACATCCGTCTGCACCAGGGGGTAAAGAGGAACCAGCACTTCCTTTGCAGGACCCTGTTAAGATGTATTTTCTTTCTCTGCTACAAATCATGGCCCCCTAACATTCCATGTCCTGAACAGTTACCCTAGTGTTTGCAAGGGACTAGGAAAGAGGTGAGCCCTGGAGCTGGAGAAGAGGTTGAAATGTCTTTTCTCCCTCCCAGAGTTTTGGGCATTTACTGAGAAAGGCAGGAGACCCCTGATTGAGAAGGGTATGGAGCATGTTCCTGGCCATCACCGCACACACACCTTCCTTCCCTGTACTCTTTCCCTGTCCAGCCCCAGGCTACTGATGTCCTTACACAAGTGAGCCAGCGACTTAAGGTCCGGGTGGAGGGATGTTACCAAGTGGCAGAGTTTAACCTCTATCAGTGAACTGTATGCCTAGTTTTCCGTGTACCACATAGCGTCTAACAACTATTTGTTGAGTAGCACGCCTGAATGCTAACCTGCATGTGTCACCCATTCTTTAAGAGCTCCTGAATCGGGAATCAGGAGTACCTGTTTGTATTTGCAGGTGCACGCGGCCCGGGTCACCGCTCACGTGCTGGGAAGTGAGGCAGATTTCCTAACACTGCCCCCTTTCACCTAGATGCCACAAAAGCTAAAATCTCACTTTCCCAGCCTCCTTTGCTCCTAAGGGTAGCCATGTGACTCGGTTGTGGCCCAAGAGAGCTAAGTAGAAGTCAGCTGTCGTGATTTTGGAAAAGGTTTTCCTCCACTAATACAAAGGACAGACTTAAGTTCCACTTCCCCTCCCTCTTCTTCCTGCCTGGAATGCAGAACTTCGTCTAGCACTTGGGCAGACATCTTACACCCCAATCTGCAGCCAAGGCCGAGAGAGTCCTGAATGTCAGCACTGACACCTTTAAACCACTAAACCAATACCAGCAACCGCCCATATCTATCCCTATGACCACATGAGAAAAATAAACCCTTAACAGTTTAAGCTAATAGGAGTTTTCAATTACATGGAGCCATTAACATTCTTGAATGTTACAGAATTTATCTGGTAAGGAAACAGAGAAATATCTTGAAACTACATCACCCCAGTGGAAATTCGCATCAGAGTTGGAAAATAATCACCATTTTTCTTTCTGCAATATAAACATTTATAATTCACATCTGCATGATACTTTCCCCAGGTGCTCAAGACAGGCAAGATGGGGAGGAAGGCTGCTCTGGATTTTTACTTGTGATTTCAGGAACAAATACAGAAAAATGATGCTCTGTAGAGAAGAAAAATCTGGGATTCAAATTTCAAGTGTCTGACTTCATTCTGTGCCCAGTGCCCGAAGCCATGAAGCCGGCTCACCACTCAGATTTCATGGGCCCAGATGTCAGATTTTGAAAAGCTGCTTTCTTGCAACAGTGGGACTGTGCACTGTATTTCCTTTGCGTATCTAAATTGTTATCTATGTCTTCCCTAAGAACACAGCAGATTTACTGAAAGTGAAAATTATTAATGAAATAATACATCTTAAAGAGTTCTGGTTTAGCTAAGACAGCTGGGCTTAACATTAAAACGCTTCCTACTCATCTAAAGCCTTCTGCTTCCAGGCTGTGGCTATATATTTGTGTCATCTCACAAGCAAAGAATACCAGCTTTGGAGTCAAACAAACTTGAAATTGAATCCTAGGCCTACCATCTGTAGTTGTACGAGGCTCTAGCAGCTAGTACACCGACTGGTCGGTAAGATGATAACATCATGAGTTCAGTTAACTTAATTTAGTCTCTTCGGATCTCGGCATTCTCAGCTGGAAGAAAAAAATTACAAATACCTGTCATCAAGGGTGCAGTAAGAAGTGGAGAAATGCACCTGATATGTGGTATCAGCTATTATTGTTAGGACTTTGCATGTAGCAGAGAAATATTCTCTACATGACATCTTGCAGGAAACTTTCACTGGGTCACTTTTTCTGGAAGGGATGGAAAAGGAGGAGAAATGAAACCACGACTCCAGAGCTTCAGTCCGTGCTCCTAACATCCCTGGGAAGCTGCTTAAGCCATTTCGACCAAGAACAATGTGGAAAACAGACATATTCACCAGAGTGAAGATGATCTTTGCAGGGACAAAGGCATTGGCTAGGCTGAAAGTCAGAGGTGGATGGGAGGTCAGAACCAGTCTCTTTGGGAAGTCAGGGCCCCAGAGCTAAGGTAGTAAGGAAAAGCCCAGCAGTTCCCTCAAGAGGCCTCATTCTTAATGACACAGAGACAAAAAGCAGATGTGTACTCACCCTCCTCCTGCACCACTCTCTGCTCCTCTGTAGATTAAAGGCAGAAACAGCTGCACACTTTGTTAGTTTATTGATCTTGAGTAAAGGAATTCTAGGCAAGTTCTTTATTTGGTGTTAGTTGTCCAAGAGGTACAGAGTATGTCATAAGAGGGTGTCTGCCAGATTGTTTCACTGAATTATAAACCAAGCCGACTCCTTATTCTGACAACCATAGAAAAAGAGTTTCCAATGCTCATAACCCGTCCTAGTAAATATGAAATGCCTGAGACAGGCCTATTAGAAAGATAGATAGATACATAGATACATAGATAAGCTAGATGATAGATAGATAAGACAGACAGATAGATTGGTTGATTGATTTCAATGAATAGGGAAATTGAGGTTTAGGGATGTGCCTGAGTCCAGAAATTACCCCGAACCAGCTGATGTTTTCCAGAGACTGTGTGGATTTGGGCCAAACCTCGGTTATAGTTTGGGATCTGCTATTAAATAGTCATGGTTCCTGGAGGTCACACAGCATTTATAGCTCTCTGCTTCCCCATTTCTAAGATGAGTTCACTTGTATTCAGTTGTCATTACCAGATCAAAATGCTAGGGTTGTTTGATTTAAAATGGTAGCCTTGTAAATTCGGCCAAAAAGTGACACCTACATGGTTGTAACACGTTTCCCGGCTGCCATCATAACATGCATGGAATCTTGCTGTACGTTCTTGGGCTGGGACTGCTGCTGCCTTTTCATGCTCACAGATTTCTCCGTCTTAATATAATCCAGTAACGTAGGACTCAAACTTTTCTGGTGGTATATTCCCATGGGAATGTCTCCTCTACCAGTCAGATTCATTTGCAAGCAGCTACAACACATTATTGATCCTTGGGGTTTATACAAATTGGGGGACTATTAGGCTATTTCACTGGACCCTTTGAATTTTGAGTTGAAAAAAAAAAAAAAAAAATACAGAGGAGCTGATTGCCAGAAACAAGCCGGGGAGTCCAGGCGCATACAGTTAAGTTGCACGGACCTGCAGCGCCACCTGTTGGCTGCTGTGTTAGTAATCACCCCAGAGTCCTAAACTTCCAGAAGAGCTCATCTCCAAAATTAAAAACAAGGGAGCAGGGTATGTGGAGATCAGATGGAAGTTCAACTTAAAGCTGAAAAAGAAAAAGGTATCCTTGGAAAATGTGTGGTGCAACTTCATTCCGATGGCAATGCGGTGAATACTATTTCCATCACTTTAGTTTTAGTGAAGCACAAGAGGAAAATGAAAAGATAGAATGACAATTTCAGAACCAGACAAGAGTTTACATAATAGCATAACCTCTCATTGCAGAGATTAAGAAACCAAGATGCTAGGGCATTATATATCCCAGAGCTAATGTGCCTGGGGTGTGGATGTTTGGATTATAACTCACTTCTTCAGATATTTAGTTCAGGTTCTTTCTGGATGACTTTCTTTAAGAAAAGGCATTTTAAGAGAGCTTTATATTCTCTATTCTTAATAGAATGCTATTGAGAATCAGAGGCAGTTCTCACAATATTACTTATTTAAATTCACAACATTAGGGAAGCAATCTCAGTAATAACCCCTATTTCTAGCTGCCTATCAAAAACATTCGCTAATTGTTACGATGCTTATGGAATCAAAAATTGCCAAAAAAACAACTGTTCTTCCCCTTCCTCATCCTTCTCAGCAATTCATTCATTTGCTTCCCACTGTGTCCATGAAAGGCTATGGTTCCCTTGGGACATAGGACTCCTAGGTTGTGGTTTCCTGAGATGCTAATTGTTCATTTGAGACAAAAAAGGGCAAATGCAGAGATAACTCCCTCTGCTCTTCTCTTCAGTCACATTAATGAGGCCTGTCAGAAAGGGATGGAAACTTAAGTGAGAAATGGGTCATCACAACACGGACAAGTTGTGTCAAGGAAAAAGCTTAGTGAATGGCATCTTGTGCTAATAGGAGAACACAAGTGTCCAGTAGGGTTCATAAGCACCATCTGGGACAGAAATCGTGAAATATCTACCAGGATCAAGAATTTTTTCATACTTTGTAGTTTTCCAAAATGAGAGAAACTTACCTGATTTTTTAATTTATTTATGTTTTAACTAATGGTTAACAGTATCGTCCTTAAAGAGAAATAATGCTTACTCTCCTCTCCTGAGTGTAGTGAAGAGAAAGTAAACGCAAGAGACTAGGTCTTGCTTCCTAGTCAGTTTTGAGGGTATGTGGTTAGGAGTAATCGAAGCTCTGGGGAAGAAAGGAAGGCAGATCGCATCAAATTGGGTCAGTTGAATGCTGTCTAGTGCCGGCAAAGTGGTCTCAAGGACTTGATATTGGAAATGTGTCTGGATCCCCAACCTAATTCTCCATTCAGTCCGTTGCCCAAACTAGAAGGCTGAGGGCTGTCAATAATGCCCCGCTCTCCTTTAACCTCTGTCAATTGCACCACTTCCAAAATATCTTTGAATCTGGCTTTCCCTCTCCATTCCCACTACCACTCCTTAGTACAAGTGACATATTGCATTGCAACTGCCTCCTAACTAGTCTTTCCTTTCACATCCATTTTCCACACTGTCACCAGCTTTATCTATCTGAAATGCAAATTGAATCATGCCATGTCTCTGCTTGAAACCACCGAGCAAGGACAAAGTCCAAGCTTCTCAGCATGGAATAGAAGACTTCTCAATTTGGGGAGGAAAAAAAAAGACTTCTCAGTTTGGCTCAGATTTTTTATTCAACCTTATTTCCTGGCTCGACACCCCCAGTTTCCTTAAAAATTCAGCTCTTTTTTACCACACACTTGTCTCTTTGGCATGTCTGTCTGTACTTACAGTTCATTCTTCCAACGTGTTGTGTCCTTCGCTCTCATCACTGGGAAAATTCTTAATCCTTCAGGGGCCATTTCCATTAACTCTGTCCCTAAGGAGCCTTCTCTAAATTTTTCAGACATGGAGGTTCTCTGTCCTGGGTACTTGTACTCTGCTTCCTTACTACTTATATGTATTACAGCATGAAGCTTATTGTATCGTAACTCCGTGAGCAGTTTGGTCTTCCTTACAGAGAACATGAGTTTCCTAATATAAGATCCTGATAGATCTTTTTACAGTTCAAATTTTTATCATACACAGTTCCACAAATGTTCACTGAAGATGAACCATACATATGTCACTGTGCTAAATGCTGGCAATGCAAAGATTAGTTAGGAGTGTTATCCATAGTCATCTCACTTATGGTCTGTCTTTTCTGTGTCCAAAGTATAGAAACAGTTGGAGAACAGAGAAGAATTTTGTGTGTTCTTCACAGCTGTACCCCACTGTAATGTGGTGATTCTCTCATATCCCAAAATCAATGGTGAAACATATTGCATGTGTAGTTCTTTCCAGGGCTCTAGTCACTGGATATAACAGATGATATCATAAACATCATCATCTTAATTGTCATGTGTACTGGTTTTTTTAAAAAAATGCATACCATTTTTAAAAACAAGTTTGAAAGCATTGCCTGTGCACTTGTTATGTGTACACTGTACACCAAGACCTGACAACCACTGAATTCTCATCATATGCTTGTGGGATGAGTAATCATTGGATGGATGGACACATAGGTAAATGGGTTAATGGATAGGCTACTGGAATGATGGGCCTATGGATACAGGAAGGGTGATACGTTTGGAGTGTGTAGGACAGAATACAAAGTAGGAGAGGGTTTCACAGAGAGATCTCCAGAGATCTGCAAAGAGTCCCTCCTGGGACTTCAGCTGGGTACTGATCAGAAGATTTTTGTAAAGAATCCTCCATCCAGAAGAGTTAGAGGAAACAATCCCTGGAGCTCATAAAGGGCCAGGAATTCTGTCTGTTACCACCAACCAGAGCACAGAACCTCATATCATTCCTGATACCTCATAACTCATGAGGTATCAGGAATAATACTGAGAAGAGTTTTGTCTCTCATTTCACCTACCAAAACTTGAAAGTAAGCCCTAAATAGATCAATTTGTTTTTAAGTAACTTAACTACATCCAAGAAATTTCCACAATATTTATCAGAATACCCAAAGGGTAAAATTCACCATGTCTACATCCAAACAAAACTTACCATGTGTGTGAAGAAACAGAATAATACAACTAAAATGAGAAGAAAAATAAGCCAATTAAAAATGACCCAGAATTGGGGTGCCTGAGTGGCTCAGAGGGTTAAGTCTTTTCTTTTGGCTCAGGTCATGGTCTCAGGGTCCTGGGATCGAGCCCCACATCAAGCTCTCTGCTCCACAGGGAGCCTGCTTCCCCCTCTCTCTCTGCCTGCCTCCCTACCTACTTGCAATCTCTGTCTGTGCATCAAATAAATAAAAATAAAATCTTAAAAAAAAAAAGACCCAGAATGATCAAGATGACACATATAATAGTTAATCAACAAGAACATTTAAACAGTTATTATAATTATAATTGCTATGTTTAAGAAACTAGAGAAAAGATTTAATGTGTTAAGAAGAGACATGAGATATATATTTTACAAAGACCCAAATCAGACAGTCAGACTTCTAAAGATGAAAATTACATTAAGGACAGATTAGAAATTACAGAAGAAAAGTTTAGTGGACATGCAAAACTAGCAATAGAAACTACCCAAAATGAAACAAAAGGGAAAAAATACTGAAAAAAGAATGAACAGAGTATTAGTGAGCTATAGGACAACTTCAGCAGCCTAATACACATGTAATTGTAATTCATAATGGGAGGGAAGTAGACAAAATATTTGAAGATATAGAGACAAAAAACTTTCTAATGTGATAAAAATTATAAATCCATGGATCCAAAAATCTCAATGAACTTAAAGGACAAAAAATATGAAGAAAATTGCAGCAAGGCATAGTATAATTTATTTGCTTAAAGCCAATGCAAAAGAGAAAATATTGAAAGTTGCTGTAAAGCAAAGGAACATTATATACAGAGAGGGAAAAAAGATAAGGATGACAGCAGATTTCTTAGCAAAGACAATGCAAGATAGAAGACAACGTTATTTTAACAACATTTTTAAAGTACTGAGAAAAAGTGAAACTTGAATTTTCTTTTAGTAATTTTTAATATTTTATTAACATATAATGTATTAGCCCCAGGGATACAGGTCTGTGAATAGCCAGGTTTACACACTTCACAGCACTCACCATAGCACATACCTTCCCCAACATCCATAACCCAACCACCCTCTCTCTACCCACCTCCCCCGGCAACCTTCAGTTTGTTTTGTGAAATTAAGAGTCTTTTATGTCAAACTTGAATTCTTAACTAACCAAAAATACCTTGCAAAAAATGAAAGTAAAATCAAGACTTTCTCAAACATACCAAAGCTGAAAGAATTCGTTTCTAACAGACCCGAATTATAAAAACAAACAAGAACAAAAAAAATTATGCTAAAGGAAGTTCTTCAAGCAGAAGAAAAGTGATACCAGACAGAAATCTGGATCTATGCTAAAGAGTACATAAATGATAACTACACAGATAAACATAAATGATTTTTGTTGTTATTTAAATTTCTGTAAAAGATAATTAGTGGTTGAAAGCAAAATAATAATGTATTATAAGATTTACAATATTTGTAAAAGTAAAATTGCTTACAATAGCACAGAATCCAGGAGAGGAGAAATGAATATAAAAGTTCTAGTACAAAAAGAGAAGTGGTATAATATTACTTAAAGATAAACCTTGATAAGTTAAAGATGAAAATTATAAATCCTAAAACAAACACTAAAATAAACACAAGCTAAAACCAGTAAGCCACAGATGAACGAGAATCATAATTCATCCAAAAGGAGTCAGATATCCTTTTTAAATTAACAAAGAACAGGTGGGACCAAAAGAATACAAATAACAAGCTGATGTATTTTAACACATCTGTGTCGATAATCACATTAAATATAAATGGTTTACATATCTCAATTAAACGTAGAGGTGGTCAGATTGGATACAGACCAAGACGCAACTATAAGCTGCCATATGAACCTCACTTTAAATGGAAAAACACAATAATTCTATGGTAAAAGCATGGGGGGAAAATAGACCATGCTAACATTAATTTAAAAAACCAGGAGAGACAACATAAAGAGAACATAATTCATTAAGAATGTAAAAATCTTAGATGTTTATTCAAATAATAACAAAGCTTCTAAATACATGAAACAAAAACTGAAAAAACTTCAAATAGAAATAGATAAATCCACAATTGTAGTTCAAGATTTCAAAAACATTTTCCCAATTAGTGATAGTTAAAATCAGTATGAGTATGGATGTTAATAAAACTCTCAACCATCATGATCTAATTGATATTTATAGATCACTCCAGCCTAAAAATCACAAAATATGCATTCTTTGCAAGCATGCGTCAAATATTTAATGACAGACCACATTCTGGACCATAAAAAGAGTCTCAGGAAATGTAAAAGTACTCAATCATACAAAGTATACTCTTTAACCACAATAAAATTAAGTTAGAAGTAATAATAGAGTATCTCTGGATAATCCTCAAATATTTTAAAATGAAATAATACATTTTTAGATAACCCATAAGTCAAATAAAGAATTCAAAAATGAGATTAAAAGATAAGTGAACTAAACAAATATAAAAACAGGGCATTTTAAAATATGTGGGCTGCAGTGAAAGCAGTAATAGAAATTTACAACACTAAATTCCTATATTTGAAATTAAGGAAGTACCAAATCAATGGCTTCATTTTTTATCTTAAGAAATTGGAATAATAAAAAAAATAGAGGTAAAGTAAGGAAAAGAAAGGAAATAACAAATATCAGGAAAGATATCACTGAAACAGGAAACAAAAGATAGTAAAGTAAATCAGTGAAACTAAAAGTAGCTTCTCCAAGAACATCAATAAAATTGGTAAAATTTCTAGTCAAAGTGATTAGGGGAAAAAAAAAAAAAAAGAAAAAGCCAGAATACACAAGTTACCAGTATCAGGAATGAGAGAGGTAAAATTACTAACCATTAAAAAGAATAATGAAGGAATATTATAAAAAAGCTTTATGCCAATACATTCAACAACTTGGATAAAATGATGAATTCCTTGAAAAACACAAACTACTACGCTCAATTAAGATGACATAGATAATCTGAATAGCTCTAAATCTACTAATGAATTGGACTTGTATTTAAAAAAAATCTTCCCAAGGAGAAAAACCTCAGGCCCTGATGGCTTTATTGGAGAATTCTTCCAAACATTTAAGGAAGAAATATTGTCAATTGTACACAAATGCCTCCAGAAAATTAGGGAATTGAGAATTCTTTTCAACTCATTTCATGAGGTAAGCAATATTACTCAGATATCCAAATTAAACAAAGATATTATAAGAAAAGAAAAATATAGACTAATAACACTGATTATCATAAATACAAAGATTGTTGACAATTTATCAAATCAAATTTAGCAATATAAAAAGTGAAATAAATCACATTTGTGTAGAAAAGAATTTACCCTTGCCCAAAGAGAGGTTTGGCCTTTACCCCTGATTGCTTGGTGATAATCTTTAAACCCTTAGAATATCCTACCTGATAATAATGCCTTTGTTTACTTGGGGGCCTTGGGTCATGCCAAACAATCTGACAATATGATTTAGGGTGGAGGCTTTTGGTTGTGTGCTATTGGTTCTACCTCTAGAAGGGCTGGAGACTAAGGTCAGTCATTTGGGCAACTGATTATGTGACAGAGCTCCCAATAACGAGCATGGACACCAAGGCTGGGGTGAGCTTCCGTAGTGGGCAATGCTCCATGCATATTGCCACACACTGTTGCTGAGAGAGTAGTATCTTCTATTACTGCACTGCTAGACAACTGGGAGATCCATGCTTGAAACTTTCCTGGACTCTGCCCTGGGTCTCTTCCCTTGGTTGATTTTAACGTGCATCCTTTCTTTCTAATAAACCACAACCATGAGTGTAACAGCTTTCAGTGAGGTGTCAATCCTTCTAGAGGGTGGTCTTGGAGCCCTCAGAGTTGCAGCTGATGTCAGAAATGAAAATGGTCTTGTGGATAGTTTCTTACTTTACAATGACTAGAAATGGTTAATCCCAGGAATGGAAGATTGATTTAACACTTGAATATAATTCACCATATTATCAGATTATAAAAGAAAAACATATGATCATTTCAGTAGATCTACAAAATGTATTTGACAAAATCCAAATTCCATTATTGAAAAAAAAAACAGAAAATTAAGAATGGAAATGACATTCTTCAACCTGATAAAATCTGTGAAAAACACCTATAGGTAACATCCTTTTCAGTAGTAAAATTGAATGCTTTCCATCTACAATCAGGAGCAAAGGATGCATGCCCTTATCACTTCTAGTCACCATTGTACTGCAGCTCTAGCTAGTGGAATAAGAGAGAAAGGGAGATGAAGAACATGAAGAGGAAGAAAAATAAAAGATGCCCAGATTGGAAGGGAAGAAATGAACTGTCTTATTTGCAAGATAGCATGAGCATCTATGTCGAAACTTAATGAAATATGCAAAATCTCTATGGAAATTAATAGTGAGTTCAGAAGTACTGCAGGGTACAATACCAAGATGAATAATCAACTGCATTTCTATGACAACAAATTGGATATTGAAACAAAAAATTACCATTACAATAACATCAAAATATTAAATACTTGGGAATAAGTTTGACAAAAAATGTGTAACACCTGTACGCTGAAAACTATGAAAAATCACTGACAGAAATTAAGAAAGACTGAAATAGATAGATATGCATGCTCATGAATCAGAAGACATTATCATTAAGATGTCAATTCTCCAAATTGATCTATAGATCTAATGTATTCTCATTGAAAATCATAATAAGCATTTTTAGTAGAAATTGCTAAGTTGATTCTAAAAATCATATGAAAATGCAGTGACTTAGAATAGCAAAATAATATAACCTTGAAAAAGAAAAATTTGGATAATTTATACTACCTGACTTTCCAAGATATTATAATGTAATAATATGTTACATTATTATATCTCTGTGTGTGTATACACACACACACACACAGTGTAAATTTGGTGTCAACATGGACAAATAAATTAATGGAACAGAATATGGGGTTCAGAATTAAAATTATGTATATGGTCTATTGATTTTCATCAAAGTTACAAAGCAAAATTAGTGGGGAAAGGATAGAGTTTTCAAAAAATGGTACTGAATAATTGGATACCCATATGCAAAATAAAGAAATAAAACAACCTTTGATTAATACCTTGATCTATATACAGAAATTAACTCAAAATGGATCATAGACATAGATGTGAAACTTGAAACTATCGTACTTCCAGAAGAAAACATAGAAGACGACTTTGTGACTTTGGGTTAGGCAAAGATTTCTTAAAGACAACACCAAAAACATGATCCATTAAAAAAAATTAACTAAATTGACTTCATCAAAACTAAGAATTTCTAAACTCCAAAATACACTATTATGGTAAGGAAAGAGAAATTTAATATTGAAAGAGCATATTCATACATCACATATCTAACAATGGACTTGAATCCGGAATACATAAAGATCTCTCAAAAATTACTAATAAAAACAAATAGCCTAATAAAAAATGGACGATTTGAACAGACGCTTCACCTATATAAACATATATAAATGTATAAAAATATGCTCAACATAATATTTGCTCATTAGGCAAATGCAAGTCAGACCATATGAGAGGCCACACATCTATCAAAATGTCTAAAGTCGAAGAAAAGGATCGTACCAAATGTTTGTGAGGATGTGGGATGACTGCAGCTCTCACACACGGCTGATAGGAATGTAAAAATGGTACAACTATTTTAGAAAACAGCTTGGAACTTTCTTAAAACATTCTTAAACATTCACCTACCATATAACCCAGCATTTCCACTTCTGGGTTATTTATCCATGAGAAAAGAAAGCCTATGCTTGTACACAAATGATCTTAGTAGTTTTATTGGAGTAGATGCAAATTGGAAACCTAAACACCTATCAAGTGGTACATAAACAATGAATCTTGGAAAACTGAAAAAATAAAATTAAATTAAAAAAAAAGAGGAGAATGCATTAAAAATTCTGGTTTATCTTTACAATAAACTGGAACTATTCAATCAAAAGGAATGGAGTATTGATATTCAACAACAAGGATGAATCTTTAATTATAATGAGTAAAAACAGCCAGACAAATGGAGCACATGCTATAGGATCATATTGATATAAAATTTTAGAAAATGCCAAGAGATCTACTGTAACAGAAGTGGTTACTATAAATAACCTCAGTTGTCTGAGGATGGGGAGGGGGCAAGGAGGGCCAGGAGGAAGTACTTTAAGGGCCAATGAGGAAACTTGCACTTTGTCTTGATTGTGCTGATGGTTTCATTAGTATGTACAAATGCCAAAACTTGTAGAGTTTTACACTTTAAAGTTATGCTGCTTATTATGTCAACTACAGCTGCACAACTCTGTTAAACACTTCTTAATGGGCCCAAAATGTTAATATGTTGCAAGAGCTATGAAGAAAGTAATTGTCTTCTGAGACAATCATCATAATAAAATTTCGGTTTTATGCAAAAAATAAAGCTTTGGTTATCCATCGGAATTTATGATATCAGCATATAGAGCTACCTACTTTGAGTAACCCAAAGATTTCCTCCTACGGATTTCACATTGCCGCATTTCTCCCCTGCTCATACTGTGAGTAACTACAAAGTAGGGTAGAATGTTTAGTGTCCTGTGCAATAATACAGTGGACCCAGAAGCCAAGATGCTTTGATGCTTCTTCATGCTTCCATGATTTGTTCTCTCCCACGTGCATTGCACCTGCCTGGGGAACAGTTTTGGATCCTTCCCTCTTCTCCCTCTTTGTTTCCCTTCACCTTTCATCTTCAGATTTGCTGTGGGCTCTTTCATCTCCTCCCTTTATTTTCTCCTGCATTAACACACTCATATGCTTCTATCAGTCTTAACTTCTCTACTTCCTCCATCAAAACTTACTGCTTTCTTCATGTCAGGGTTAAGTGCTTGTTATTTTCTTTTCAACCTTCAAGTTCATTTCAATAATAGAAATAAACGTACTCCCATTATATACATTTTTTCTCCAAAACAAATACAAAACAAAAATGAAGTTTTCCACAAGGTGATAGCCACACAGTAATCTATAAATTTGATGAGATCTGATCAATATCCCTAGAGATTTACGTGTGTGTAGTCATACTACATATTATATATTAGATATTTTCATACACTACTGGTGGGAGAGAAAATTCATCAGACAGCTTTGGAAAAAGCATTTCTAGGACTTAGCAAATTTGATGATCATGCATATATGTAACATAATCTATGCATAAAATGTACATGGCAATATTTTTTTTAAAATATTTTATTTATTTATTTGTCAGAGAGAGTGAGCACAGGCAGACAGAGAGGCAGGCAGAGGCAGAGGGAGAAGCAGGCTCCCTGCTGAGCAAGGAGCCTGATGTGGGACTCGATCCCAGGGCAAGGAGCCCGATGTGGGACTCGATCCCAGGACCCTGGGATCATGACCTGAGCCGAAGGCAGCCGCTTAACCAACTGAGCCACCCAGGCATCCCTGTACATGGCAATATTGTTTTCGGTAGCCTCCCATCAGGAAACAAACCAAATGCCCTTTACCAGTAGGATGGATACAATACTTGTGGCCTCCTTACACAATGCATTTCAGCTATGAATATAAACAAATACAAACACATCTTACAAATACAATGCAAAAGAAACAAGGCACAAAGGAATATTTACAGTATGGTTAGATTCATGTAAAATTCAAAAATAGACAAACTTAAGCTATATTGTTTTGGGATATATGTTAGGTAGTAAGTTATCATGAAAAGCAGGGAAGTAATTGATGTGCAATTCAAGATGGTATTTACTTCTAAGAGAAAGTGAGGGAGCTGAGATTGTTGGCTCTAATGTTCAGTTGATGATGGTATAGGCATTCAATTTAGAAATTTACTAATCTCCTCATTTATGTTTTGTTTACCTTTTAGTATTTGTTTATATTTCACAACAGAAATGTTAAAAACATCTTACACTATTCAGAAGAGCCTGCTCCTTAAGTTTTTTTAGCTTAGTAATTAATGGTGATTTTCTTTCACACTTACCAGCATTGGTTATCAAATGTTTTTGCTAATTTGATAGATAACTAATCTAATCTTCATGAAGTTGGACACCTTCCTATATTTCACCAATAGACACTTGCCCAATAGTAAGTGCTCAACAAATATTTATTAAAAAAAATTATATCTAACTTACATTTGAATTGGCCTATATTGCTGCAAGTTTGCTTTTATAATATTACCGTAAATTGATATCTTCACAGGATTTCCTTTTTCTTACCTATATATTCTGGCAAATGTCCATGATTATTATTCAAAGAATGACTTCTATATTTCACTGGAACTGTGTATTTTTGTCTTGGTCAACCCCTTTTTCTACTGCCCTCTGAAAGATAAGGGTATATTCCCTTCGCTTGGGTGAGAATAGTCACTTTCAAATCGGATCCTCAGCTAATGACTTAGTTCCTATTACAGATTAATCATCCCAGTGGCAGTGGTCTCTATGAGGCACAACCAGATCATCTTACAAAGAAAAGTTGATAGCCTACGTAAGTGTGCACACCCCCAGATATATTTGCATCATTAGTAAGAACACCAGAGCTTGTTGATCATGGTGAAGACTGTTTTACATACCATATATACATATATATGGGGTGTGTGTGTGTGTGTGTGTGTGTGTGTGTATATATATATATATGTATATATATATATATATATGCCTTCCACTCCTTTGCTTAGCAAACACGTTAGGTATTTATCTATTTGAATGGAGGAGATATGAAATGACAGATATTATGTATAAAATGAAATCATGTACTCAGATGCTGTTATTTTTTTTCTAAACAGATGTTAACTCATGGAAACTTGGTATGTGTATGAAATTGTTTTGGATTCTGAAAAAGAACCCGAGTAGATTGAACATTAACTTTCAACACTGAGTTTGTAATTCTTTTAAGTTTGTCACTATGAAAATATGAAAGGATCAGGTAGCACTGCCTTGACAGGAGAGGGTAGTGCTCCTAATCAGATGAATTGGGAAGTAAAAATGCAATAGTGTGAACTAGTTTCGGAGCTGATGTGGTTTTAGCCACCTGTCAAGATTTATTTTCTATCTCATGCCTAAGAATACAAACTTTATGAGCAAACGTGTTTTTCCCTGATAGGATCTCAGAATATGAAGCAATCTGGCTTTTACCAGGTTAAACAAAGTTCGCTTCTTCAACAAGTTTCACCAAAATTTTGTTACTAGTCAATCTGATTTATATTGAATACTTAATAAATATTTGATTTAAAAATATTTCTCAGTTTTTATCTTTTTTTTTTTTTTTGAACTCTTTGTAACCTTTAATGCTGTTGACAATTTCCTTGACCTACTTGGAGACTCAATCTTTTGAGTCCTTGTCATATATTGTCTCTAGATTTCTTTCAGGAACTCTGACCATTTTCCTCTCTTCTCCACAATCTCCTCTTGTTTGTTCCTAACACATCATGTCCAGTTTTCTTTCTGTAGTCCTCTGTCTTTCATCCAGACACCCTCGGCCATTCACTGTAAGGCTTTACTTATCCCTACAAGCTCTTCACTCAACCTTTCCTTCACCGCAAGGCTCCAGTGAGCTCCTCAGCAGCCCAAGCCTGTCTTTCTTCTTGTTTTCCTTATCTTAAATTATCTACCTGGTCACCTAAGTCAGGACTCTAGAAGTCATACTCCATTTTTACTTGGATCCCCTAAACCCAATTAATCTATAATTTTTTTCAACTCCAGGTCCAAATAATTTTTCAACTCTTCTTCACCTTACTACCTTTCCACTACTGCCACTGAGCGGGTTCTCATCATTCTTGACTAAACTGTTGGGAGTTTCCCTACCAAGATCTTTGCCTCCCCTAAGCCATCTCCTAAATTTGCCCCCCAAGTACTGCACAGCATAACTCTGTTAAAATGTCTCTTTTACCTGAAAATCTTCACTGGGTTTTTCTCATTTACAAGGTAATGGCCAAACCACTTAATATAGCATACAGAGTCATTCAAGATTTTGCCTGTCTGCATCTGCAGGTTTACTTCTTCACCCTCCCGACTACACACACACACACACACACACACACACACGCCACATATATACACACGCATACACTTTAAGCATCATACTCTAATGGATTCTTTTCATACCTTCCTCATCTCCCCAGGCTGTGTCATGCTTTCATATTTTGCATGTGTTTTTCATATCTTTGTGCCTCGTATCGATCTCAAAAACTTCCTTTAAAAATTCCTTTCTCAATTACTAAAATTAATCACTTGCTCAATGTTACAATAAATGCTTGATACATGTTGCCTATAACATGATATATTGTGATTTATTTGTTATAGATCTAATATCCCTAAAAAAATTTCCTTGAGAATAGGCATGCTTTCAAAGTTGTTCCTAGTCCTCAGCCCATGGGATCTGCTTAAAAATATCTGTAACAGATGGATGAATGAATGAATACATTTATGAAGTATTGATAAGGGAGACAGTAAATTAGGTGATTTATTTATATTATTTTGTTTGATCTTCACTAATATTCAAGGCATTATTAAAGGAGTACTTCATATAAGTTAGGGACATGAGTTAAGAGCTCAAATAACTGTGTTTGATGTGTGACTGGTTTGGAAGTCACTTGTCAACTGTATAACACTGGGCAAGTCACATAATTACTTGGATTCCAGTTTTCTTGTCCCTAAAATGAGAATGATTATACGACCTGTGTTAATTAGGATATGGTTAAATTTCTATAAAAATATATTCTAAAATATGGCTTAAATAAGATATACATTCATTTAGCTTTCAGCATTCTTGAAGTGGGCAGTCCTAACTAACCACACTCCACATTTCCATCCACAACACAAGTTTCAACTGGTGATCCTACCGTCCCATTGAGTATTGCTCTTATCCAGCCACATGGTGGAAATTGTGTCAAGGTGATGGTGAAAATCCAAAGCAAGAAATTATCTCTCAAGGAAGTGATGCAGAATTTGCACATAGCAATTCAGCTCTCATTCCTTTAGAGGGAACTTAGTCACATGGTCACCTATTTCTGCAAAACAGACTGGGAAATGTAGCCCCTGTCTGGGTGGCCATAATCCCATTTAAAACTTTATTACTGGAGAAGTAGGAAGGAGAGATATCGGGTGGGCAGCTAGAAGTTCACTCCACTACTTCATAATGCTGTTATGAAGATTTAAAATGAACATGTGTGAAATCACTCAAAATAGTGTCTGGCACATAGTGTGCACTCTATAAATATTATCTATGAATATTATTACTTTTACAGCCAAGGAAATTGAGATTCGGGGAGGTTAAATAACTTGCCTTGAGGGCCCACACTAAGTAAGTGGTAGAGTAAGAATCCGAGCTCTGGTTGACCTGAGTGTAAATATTTCCAGCCTTCCTACTGCCTAAAATATGCTGCCCACTTAATGGAGTTTGGGAAAGAGAAAACCAGTTCTGTTTCTTGGACTGTAATTGCATTCATTTTAGTGAATGAATCCTCTGTGTTCTTTAAATAGCTTATTAATGCCAATGGGGCTGATGGAGACTCATGGTTCTACCTGACTAATTGTCCCAGAAAATATTTTTAATATAGCCTGAATATTGACAATATCCCCTAAATAAGATTATCAGAAAGGTTGGGGCCAGAATTATCTATAGTCATTATAAGATTAAGAGTTTCCTGCATATATATGTTCAGAGCATTTTATCTATTATATGTAGTAGAGAAGTTAACAGGTTTATCTTGACTTTGAGGAATTCTAAACCATGTTTAAGTTCTTTGGCCAATGTACAGGGTTGAATGGTAGCCCTTCAAAAAATATGTCCACATCCTAGTCTCTGGAACCTATGAATATGAACTTCTACAAAAATGGTCTTTGCAGGTTTTTCCCTCCCTTCCCCTATGATCCTCCATGGTGGTCATTTGCTATGATGGCTCTGGGAAACTATTAAGTTCTTTAGAGATCTTGGATGCTAGCCCTTATCTGGTAAGACATTTGCAAACATCTTCTCCCATTCTGTTGGTTGTCTTCTGGTTTTGTCGACTGTTTGCTGTGCAAAAGCTTTTTATCCTGATGAAGTCCTAATAGTTAATTTTTGCTTTTGTTTCCTTTGCCTCTAGAGGCCTGTCTAGTAAGAAGTTGCTGCAGCCAAGATCACAGATGTTTCTGCCTGTGTTCTCCTCCAGGAGTTTGATGCATTCCTGTCTCACATTTAGGTCTTTCATTCATTCTGAGTTTATTTTGTGTATGGGGTAAGAAAATGGTCCAGCTTCATTCTTTTGCATGTTGCTCTCTAATTTTCCCAACATCATTTGTTGAAAGGACTCAATTTTTTCCATTGGATATTCTTTCCTGCTTTGTTGAAGATTAGTTGACCATAGAGTTGAGGGTCTATTTCTGGGCTCTCTATTCTGGTCCATTGATCTATGTGTCTGTTTTTGTGCCAGTACCATGCTGCCTTGGTGATCACAGCTTTGGAATATAGCTTGAAGTCTGGAATTGTGATGCCACCAGTCTTGATTTTCTTTTTCAACATTCCTCTGGCTATTCAGGGTCTTTCTGGTTCCATACAAATTTTAGGATTCTTTGTCCCAGCTCTATGAAAAATATTGATGGTATTTTTTTTTTTAAAGATTTTATTTATTTATTTGACAGACAGATCACAAGTAGGCAGAGAGGCAGGCAGAGAGAGAAGGGAGGAAGCAGGCTCCCTGCTGAGCAGAGAGCCGGATGCGGGGCTTGATCCCGGGACGCCGGGATCATGACCTGAGCCGAAGGCAGCGGCTTTAACCCACTGAGCCACCCAGGCACCCCTATTGATGGTATTTTGATAAGGATTATATTGAATGTGTGGATTGCTCTGGGTAGCATTGGCATTTTAACAATATTTATTCTTTCAATCCATGAGCATGGAATGTTTTCCCATTCCTTTGCGTCTTCCTCAATTTCTTTCATAAGTGTTCTATAGTTTTCTGAGTACAGATCCTTTACCTCTTTGGTTAAGTTTATTCCTAGGTATCTTCTGGTTTTTGGTGCAATTGTAAATGGGATCGACTCTTTGAATTTCTCTTTCTTCTGTCTCATTGTTAGTGTATAAAAATGCAACTGATTTCTGTGAATTGATTTTATATCCTGGCACTTTGCTGAATTCCTATTGATTCTAGCAATTTTGGGGTAGAGTCCCTTGTGTTTTCCACATAGAATATCATGTCATCTGCAAAGAGTGAGAGTTTGACTTCTTTTTTGCTGATTCAGATGCCTTTTATTTCTTTTTGTTGTCTGATTGCTGAGGCTAAGACTTCTAGTACTATGTTGAATAGCAGTGGTGAGAGTGGACATCCCTGTTGTGTTCCTAAACTTAGGGGGAAAGCTCTCAGTTTTTCCCTTTTGAGAATAATATTTGCTGTGGCCTTTTGTATGTGGCTTTTATGATATTGAAGTATGTTCGCTCTATCCCTACACTGCAGAGAGTTTTAATCAAGAACGATGCTGTATTTTGTAAAAGTTTTTTTTCTGCATCTACTGAGAGGATCATATGGTTCTTGTCCTTTCTTTTTTTAATGTGGTATATCACATTGATTGATTTGCAGATGTTGAACCACACTTGCAGCCCAGGAATAAATCCCACTTGGTCATGATGAATAATCTTTTTAATGTACTGCTAGATCCCACTGGTGAGAATTTTGGCATCCATGTTCATCAGGGATATTGGTGTGTAAATCTCCTTTTTGGTGGGGTCTTTGGTTTGGAGGTTAAGGTAATTCTGGTCTCATAGAATAAGTTTGAAAATTTTCCTTCCATTTCTATTTTTTGAAGAGCTTTCAACCTTAAAACATAATAAAACATATATTAAAGTGCTAAACCCACTGTGGGGTCCATCTATTTGGTCTACAAATCACTGTGGAAGTCATTGCATCAATGTCATACCTATGGTGTGACTCCACGGAAAGGGAATATTCTCCTTTTCGTTTTCTGTCCCAGTCGGACAAGAATTCATTTTTTGTCAATAATGATTAAAACTATTAGTTCACATGACATTTCTATACTGTTCTTCATGTAATTGTGCTTTTACACCAATTGTTTGATTCTATCTTCACAATAGCCCTATGTGGTGATAGGGTAGATGTTATGAACCCTGTTTTCGCTGTTTTGATCCCTACTTTTTAAGTAAAAAATCTGGGCATTTAGTAACATCCTTCAGGTCATTAAGAAAGCTATGGATGCAGCTATAATTAAAAATGTAATATTGCTGGTTGCTTTTTCCAATGTTAATTTTATATTGATCATTCATCAACTTATTTATAAACCAACATTACTGAATATCTATTATATTTAATACTATGTATAATGCATTGGAGAAGAAAAAGCATAAGAAATGCAAGGTAGAATCCCTGACCCCAGAAATGTAGCCATTTCTCAGAAACATAAGTATAGAAAGGCGTATCTAACTTTTTTAAAAAGAAAATGAAATACATATAGCTAAGACACATGATAATATCCCATAATAATAAGAATTTTCATATAATATATTTGGCCATTGACCCTTTTTCTCCAGGTATCACCTATTCTCACATGTGAGCATGGACAAAAGTGGACATAAGGAAGCTGCCAAAGCTAGGCATGGAGCTGGTCTGGCAAGTATGGAAATGCAAGGGACACCTGCTTACCAAGTGTTTTTCCGGCGAGAACAGGGAACTATTAAAATGCAATTTATGGTATTGCTGTCACTGTGCTGGGTGTGCTAGTCAGCTGCCAGACCCAGAATTGGTCCCATTGACATTTAAGCCAGAACAGACAACCGTACACCCTGGCACGCAGCACCAGCATGAATTTCTGTCTCGCATTCAGACTCCTATTCAAACTCTGCCCACACCTCGGCAAACTCTGTCCTTTTTTACCACTTAAAAAAATCACTATGCAGTTCAAATAAGATATATGACAGATGAAAGAAAATGAAATTAAAATGTAAACAAAAGCTGCTGGATGGTTGAAATGCCCTTATTAGAATGGTTTTAAAATTCCTTTCCAGTTAATGAATTTTCTAGTTAAAATCATTCAAAATACACCACATTTGAATTATTCATCTTGAAAATTTGATTTCAAGCCAAGCGTTCTTGTATCTGCATACTAGGGGCAGATGTTCCTCACAGAGATGGTGGAACGTGATTGCTTTTTTCTCTGGCAGAATTTGTATCTAGATGTCGGGAAGTCAAAGTAAATCCCATCAGTAAGCTGCATTTGGGACCATTCACATGATTTTATTTACTCTAAAGTTAGCAACACTATCCTGATATTCTTTTAACAAGTTGAAGCTGTGTCCATTAATACTCTTTCCACTCTGTCATAATAATTGTTTGCATCCAGGTCACACACAAAAATCTCATTAGGATCTGAAAAAGTAAGAGAAATGGGAGCTGAACCAGGATGTAAAACATAGAAAACAGTGGGCTTTTGGCTAATTGGAGATCAAGTGTCCTTCATAAGGCATTCACATATAAAATGTTTAAAAAAAAAAAAAAAGAAGTGTGCATGGTGATTAAAAAAAGAAAGAAAGAAAAGTCTGCTAATCTCTTTGCTAATTTGCAAACCCTGGTTTACTTGTTCAGTTCCCAGACTATACCAAATGACCTTTGATACACTGACTGTGTTATTTGTATACCCAGAGATTAGCCTTGAACTTGGCAAGAATAGAAGTTCAATAAATATTCAATGAATGAGCAAATGAAAAAAAATACATGGATAAATGATGGTTAAATCTTAAAAATAGGAAACTTTTCTGGGGAAAGTGAAGTAAGTTTTACTGTGTTCTTACCAGAAAAAAACTGGTATTTTCTTATTTATTTCTTTTTTTTTCCCAGTATTAGTTTTTAAAATCTTTTTCCTGATTTAACAGATCACTATATTTTATAAAACATAAAATGGGTTAGTATAAATAAAGGAAAGGTGAGCTTATCCCAAGTCTTTTCCTCATCTTAGCCTCAGAAAGCAGAAAGACATGGCTTTGAATTAGAGCTTTAACAATTACTGGATAAAGTACTTTGGGCAAACTTATTTATGCTAAGTCTCAGTTTTTTCCTATTTAAAATGCAATTAATAATAGTACCTATCTTATCTAGTTATTATGAGAATTTGATGAGATAAGTAATAGAAATTACTTAGTGCTGGGTCTGGCACTACAGGAACCATTCAATAAATATTGAATGTGGCTTTTATATTACTAATTTATATTACTAATAACTATTAGTAATAATTAGTAATATTTTCATAATTGTTTTCATAATCATTATCCAAAAATGTCATACAGATTGTTCTTATCATTAGAGAGTATCTACAGAGTGACAAGCTGCAGGCCTGGAAAAGTAAGCAGGGCAGTGGGTCATGAAGGACCTTGTATATCATTAACATGAAATATTTTAGGTTTTATTGACTGTTTACCAGTAGATATCTTTATTATATTCAAATAAAGTCACATTCTATACATTCTATAACAGGGATAGCTTTCATATATCATCACTAATTGGGATAATTTTAGTTTAATTACATTAAACTAAATGGATAAATTCTAAAATGTCTCTGTAATTTAATCTAATATCTAGTTTTTAAATTTGTCTGTGTTATGGAGTCCAAAGTCTTGAATTTATTAATTAAAATAATGGTAACAATATAAAATATTGAGAGTTGCAAGACACATTGTCAAACCATTCCAGGTGGATAAAATAGTAATTGTACATGCTACAAGTGGGAAAATGCTAATAAGAGCAACTGAATTTCCTTCAGCCAAATCATTATTTATTTCATTTAATTCTTATAAAAACCTTGTGAATGCATGAACATTTTCATTTGTCGACTGAGAATCCTGATCCTCAGAGAAGATAGGTGATGGATCCAAGGTTGTAGAGTTACCAGTGAGTGAAACTGATTTATTTTGGGCTTGAAAGCCCTCTTATGCTCACTTTACTAAGTCGGAGCACCCTCTCTTGAAAAAAGTACAGAGCCAAATATAGCCTGATAATTAAAAAATACAAAAATTTGATTCTTTTGACTGATTGTCAATATTTTATTTCATGGCCAGAGTGTTTATGGTATTACTGACCAAATGGGAAGACTTATTTGCCTGGTTATTGGACTGTGTCAGTATGCTGAGCCTTGTGATGATGATAATGTTGGGAAAGATGAAGCGTGAGTGCAATACTACCAATGAAACGCAGACTAGATTTCGGAATTTGCTTCAGTAAATACAGACCATATCACTGATACCCTACTTTCCATCTCTTTTTCTTTCAGCTCTTAGATATGTCTTGGCAAATCATCAGGGCTCAAAAGGAGCATTTGAAAATTAAGGGGATGCCCCAAGTGCAGTGACGAGGACTTAAGGAATCTGCAGCGGCAAGCACAAAGGAAATTCTTCTCGTAGCGTTTGACACTCTTTAGTTCTTTAGCAAAATGTCCTTCTGGTAGCCTTTGAGAGACTTAGAGAAGGATTAAAATCAAAGAAGCTTCCTTGATGTTTGAGAGGGACTTATCATACAGAATGTGTTTTTCAAATGGCAATGATGGACTTTTCCATTTACTCAAAGGAAATGAGATATTCCAATGTCAAATGGAAAGTCGCGAGGAGAAATTAGGGCAGGAAGCAAACTCACTCTCTGTCTTCTCCGTAAGTCTGCCTGCTGCTGAGCTAGAGGAGCAGAAAGGAATGGTAGAAACACCAGTAGAGGATAACTGAGCCTCAGGCCATACCTGTTTATCTTATATACCCAAGAGATGCAAGAGATGTTTAGATCCCAGATTGACTCTCTGTAGTGAGTACATTATATAACATGATTGCAAAGACCCCACTTAGCCACTTAGGAGGTCTGTCACCTGGGGCAAGATTTTTATCCTCTCTGTCCCTCCCAATCCCCCATTTTTGCTGGCAGAGCCTTACTACCACAGTACAGATAGAAAATGTCATTATTCACTTTCCCAGCTCTGTTTGCACTTACCACCCAGGCACATGATTCAATCCAATGAAATCCAGTGGGATCTCAAGGAAAGCCTGCTTAGAGACCTCTGAAATGCAATGCAGGAAATGCTCCTGTCCTTTGCCAGTAATTGTACCTATCCAGTGATGTCAGGACCACAGCCATCTTGCAACTATGACAGACAAGGCTGAGAAAGAAGCAAATATACAAAGGATGGCAGAATGAGAGGTGGGAAGACCCTGGGTGCTTACTGATATTTTTAAATCACTGCATTCGCGCTGGCCCTCCCTTCCTCCGGTCAGCTTCTGCTTCTCAGTCATATATTATGAGAAAATAACCATCTTAATGTCATGCAAGTTTTAGCTAGATCTTCTATAATTATAGCTGAGTGTATCATAACAAGTACAATAATTATTTATATGGTTCTTGTGAGGGTTATAGGAGAAAATGCATTTAAAATGCAGTATATTAAAATATAATGCTTGACATATATACATATAGATAGTGGGTAATATTTATAGTAAAAAAAAAAAAACTATTCCTCCAGCTTGATATTTTTCCTTCTCCATGAATACTGATTCTACCTTTTTTCTGATTCAATTACAACTAGTCAGGATCATCTCTTTTTCTTTTTAAAAAAAGATTTTATTTATTTATTTGAGAAATAGAGAGCATGAGTGGGGGGTTGGGCAGGGGCAGAAGGAAGGGAGAAGCAGACTCCCTGTTGAGCAGGGAGCCTGACACGGGGCTCTATCCCAGGACCCTGAGATCATGACCTGAGCCAAAGGCAGATACTTAACCTCAACTGAGCCACCCAAGGGCCCCCCAAATCATCTCTGTCTTAAGATATCATGAAGTTGGCATTATTAGAACTTGTATAATGTATACATGCATCAAAGTATCTTCTGCCACAATATCCCAGTGCACAGATGGAGTAACTGAAAATTTTGCTTCACCCCCATATTACCTACTGATAAGTGAGCAACAATTTTCCAATTATTTGGGACACCTTCCAGGGTATATCACCTGTGCTCCTCCCCAAATTCTGGCCTTCCTCAAGGTCAGCTGTGAAGACCTCAGCTGCCTGATAAGCAGCCTGGAATGACTACCACCACTACCCGCTATGATCACCTCCTTCGTGGCACTTACCTCCATCTCCTTACCTCCACCAGACACCTCTGGTGTTGTGAAGACACTGAGACACCCAACATACCAGAGTGTGTGTGCCAGATTCCTGAAGCTACTAAGGCCACAGCCTGTTTTGTGCAGAAATAGGGATCACACGTTCCTCCCTGTTTTGTGCCATGTTAGGCAAGTGGATCTGAAGGTAATTTTACCAGTGGCCCAACATCTTAAAAGGAACTTAAGTCAAAGTACATTTTGGACCTTTACTTTTGGCCTATCTCTATCTGCTAACCCTATTATATTACCTCAGTTTTCTAGACTTAAGTCCTTTTAGGTTTAGGCCTAGAAACACTTAGGAGAGATAATCATCATGCTTTATACGGAATCTTCTCTTCATTTCTGGTGACTGGGTTTTGACTTCTGGGCCAAATTCGTCTGCTTTTCTCTCTCTGTCTCTCAACTAATTTCTCAGAGGCAAATATAATTTCCACAATCCTTCCAAACAAACTTCTTGGTATTTGTAGAATCATGTAAAACCCAACCATGTGCAAATCTTGGGTTTCTTTTGGGACCCTCCCTTCCCACCACCCACTTTCACTAACTACTTAGAATTTGTCAAACAAGAAGAACACCTGTTGTATCTTTTCTTGCCACTTCTTATCAGTGAGTACGACATATATTTTTTATCAGTTCAGGATAAAGAGAATATTACTTCTTCCCAAAATTTCAGAGAGTGTTTTTACCTTTCTCCTGCATAGTCCTCTACAAAGGATAGTAAACTCTTAACCTGTGCTTCATCATCGTAATCCAATGCATACAAACCTCAGTGTCGTAAAATGATCTCAAGAGTTGGCCTACATCTCTCACACTGCAGCACAAGATGAAATTCTTCTCATTGGATCCTTTATGAAAACAGAGACAGGCTGATCTACTATTCCTCTATAGACTAGCTTCACCCTTGAAGCAAATGAAAAATAGTCAAGTCTGTTTTTCTTCAGTGTCAGTAATTCCAGATAAGTTAACAATTTTCTTTCCCCATGTTTCCAATTTCCCAAGAAGTCTGTTGAGCTACTTCTTTGAATGGTTTTCCTGTTCTCCCTTGACTCTTGGTCAGACAAAGAAACTCTAGTTGCTTTGATCTTCCTTTATGAGCCCTACTTTCTAGTGCCTTCATGGTAATGATGACACCCACCTGGATTTTTGTTCTGTCCTCTCTAGTTCTGTTCTTAATGTAACAGGTCGCTAAAATTTGACGGTGATTTCTCTCATGGAGGGTCAATGACAATAAAGGCAAGTGTTACTTTCCTAGGTATATGAGTAAGTAGTAACTTAATAGTCAGTCCTATCTTCCAAACAGACAATAGTTCAACCCTCAGAAGAAGAATGGTGGAAATATATGCAAGTACCATTTTTTAAAAATATGTTGAGTAATAAAACTAATACTGGGTCCATAGAAGTTCAAAATTTGGGGGGCATTTTCAAAATCACCTTCTTCCCAGAGAAAACTCCTTAAAATAGTTGATTTTGTGACATATTTCTTTTGTTGTATGGGTGGCTTCTTATTACTGCCACATAGTAATTTGATTGTAACAGTTAAGTGATACAACCTATAGAACTGGCTTGTGGAAATAAAAAAATAGGAGCAGAGAAGGAAAGAAATAGCAGTACTGGAGGAGTCAGGAAGGTCATACGTGAAGAGACGGGCTCGGTATGTGTCAAGTAGCCATGTCAAATCCAGATGTCTGCAGATTAGTCAATAGGATGAAGTTTCAGATCAAAACACTTTTTAATAAAACTTCTGAGCTCTTCTGCTGAGCTGAAGATGCAAGAGGAAGGGATATTCCTTAATTTTCTTTACTTCTCTCAGGTTTAATAAGAATAGATACATTGAGAATGAAGAAATTAAAGAGAAAATAAACAATGACCTTTCAGAATAGGGAAGGGCCTTAAATATGGAATTCCCATGACCTGTCTCCCCAGGAAGGCACATTTCTGACAAGTACAGGGCACTGTAAACCCAGAATGGGTAGGTAGGCTTCTTTGTCTCAAGTAAGTCCATCTCCTCATCAATGAGACTCTTATCTGTGACTGTAGAGAAAAATAATAAGCAAAACCATCCAAGTAATAATAATCTGAGCACATTCACTTCTCCAAAAGTCTGCATGCTTATCTACACATAGAGCCCAGCCATTTTTGGAAAATAAATAATGTTTGAGAGTGAAGTAAAAAATTTTCTATCTAGTCATGTCAGAGAATGAAAAATCACTGCTCAGATATTCTTTTACAGGCAGCATTTCTATATCTTTTCATTGTGTTAACAATGACTCAGAACTTTATTTCACAAAGCTGGGCCATGCCAACATTTTGCATTTTATGCTAAACTATCTTTTTCAGTTAGTTAAAAAAAGAGAGAGAGATAAAATAAATAAGCTAAATAATTAATCAACCACTTAGCAGACATTGATATAGTGTCTCCTATGTGTCAGGCACTGTGCTATAATATGGGGAGAAGAGGGATGAAACCCAAGCCAGGTGCTTGAGTGACTCCATTTAACAGTGTGATCCTATAGCTGGAACAACCAGTGAAGCTTCAGAGTCACAGAGCTATTACAAATAACACACAAGCATGAGGAAGTTCTTCCAAAATGAATACAGCCTTTTTACCAAGTATCCCTTAACTTAGAGATACAGATTTTTTTTTTTTTTTTTAAGGGAGGTAAGGGGGTGGATGACATTCCAGGCAAAGGGAAGAGAATGGGCAAGGCTACAAATGATTATAAGAACACAGGGCACCTGGGGAACTGTGAGCAGTTTGGGCTGACTGGAGTTGTAGAAAAGAAGAAATGATAAGAAAAATCAGATTACCAAGGGTCTTAGATGACCCTTAAGGGAGAGCCTTTAACTACTCATGGAGGCCATGGAGGACAATGTAAGAGTTTAGCGGGGTTCTAACACGATTGGAGAATATAAGAGAGGGGCCTTTGGGCCCACATGGAGGGTGGCAGGACATGACATTTGGGCTGAATGGTGGTAACAAAGATCTGAGTTACTAAGGATCTGGTAACTGAATGAAAAAAGGAGTTGTGGATGATTCATGTTAATTTTTGAAAATAGTCACCCTTGCTCAGAACATCATTAAATTTCTCGGGTTAACTCCATCTTGTTTTCAATTCTGAATTTACCTCATTTTTTTGTGCTTGAGGCAAGTTGCTTCTACCTATGAGACTGGGCTGTTGAGTTAGGTCTGAAAGCATTAATGAACAACCAGAGAAATTAGATGTCCAGAGATTAGGTTGGAAGAAGAATCCCAGGGCCCCTTTTTTCTAGGACTGCTGCATGAACAAATTACTGATTAGCTAAGGCCAAAAGTGAGTGTGACTGTGAATGCAACATGAGGAGACTGGGTTGGGTAGACCAGATGTTTCCCAATTTGCTTTGGGAAACCAAAGCCTTAGAGACAGGTTTGGAAAAAGCCACAAGGGACCACTAACCTGTGACAATAGTCGATTGCCTTGATAATGATCTTTCCTCTCCACAAAAGTTTCCAACGATAGGGAATGTGGAAACATAAAACCCATGTGCCTAATCAAGTCAATGCTTAGCTAAACTGGGAACAATACACAGAGCATTTTTAAAGCCTCTATTGTGATCCTGTGACCTTCCTAAGGGTGGGGGAAAGATGTGGTTATCTAGTTGGATTTAAAAACCTTTTTCACTACACAACACTAAGCTTATATCCTTTTTTTTTTTTTTTTTAAGATTTTAT
The DNA here is from genome assembly GCF_963455335.1 of Martes martes. Taxonomy (NCBI): domain Eukaryota; kingdom Metazoa; phylum Chordata; class Mammalia; order Carnivora; family Mustelidae; genus Martes; species Martes martes. Next base: position 143,792,418 of record NC_137888.1, read on the forward strand.
GTGTTTATTTATGTGAGAGATAGAGACAGAGATAGCAATAGAGATAGTGTGAAAGAGCACAAGCAGGGAGAAGGAGAAGCATGGGGGGCCCCTAGGATCATGGCCTGAGCCAGTGGCAGATGCTCAACTGACTGAGCCACACAGGCACCCCCCAGCCTTATGTTCTTGTTGAAATTCCTCACCCAGAAAACCCCCCAAACCACCACCCATCCCTGCCCAAAGAAGAGAGTGCTAACAATCTTCATGCTAATTATTTGGGCCAGAGGCACAGCTTTTTGCTTTAAAGCTTCTTAGAGATATTTGCTCTTCTAATGACGAAAAATGTTTGTAATTTTGTTAGCCAACTAAAAAGCACCATTTCCAAACACTGATGACATAAACTACTAACAGCTTTTATAGATACCCTTCGTACCTTAGAACCAGGTGAGTGAAAGAAATAAAGTAAAAATTTTAAAAGAGAAGGAAATAAGACTTGCCAAGACTTACAACCTCACTTCTCAGAATGATGGATAGATCAGAGGATCAGCTTCACCTGGAAGATTAGAAATGCACATTCCTGGACACACATCCCCAGGCCTGCTGACTTAGCATCAGCATTTTAACAGGCTTGTCCAGGTGATTCTTGCGTGGTCCATTAGAGAACCACATGGGAGCTTTCGGAAAGCAGGCTGGAGTAAACGTAGCCAAGCGGTCTTTTCCTCTCAGACTTCTAACTATAGGGTTTTGGTTTCTGTCTTACTCTAAGGCAGAGACTTTTATTTGTTTGTTTACTTGTTTATTTATTTGTCTATTTATTTATTTTAAGTATGCATGAACTTCTTCAGCACTCTGATAAAGCCTATGAATCCTTCTAAAGAACAGTTTTTAAATAATGTAAATAAGAAAGATAAAACCCATGTGATAAAGAAAGCCAATGAAACTGAGATGTCGTTATTAAAATGGTAATAAAAAGAAATGAGACCTGAATTCTACCAAACATTTTAAAAAGAACTAATACCAATCTTTCTCAAGTTCTTCTGAGAAAGAGAAAGTGAGGGAACACTCTCGAACTCACTTTACAAGGTCAGTATTGCTGTGGTACCAAAGTCAGAGAAGAACACTTCAAAAAGAGAAAATTACATACAAGTGCCAAAAGCCCTCAGCAAAACCCTATCAAACTGAACTCAACAGCACATTAAAAGGATCCTATACCATAAGCAGTGGAATTTATTCTAGAGATAGTTCTATTCTAGGCTTTATACATGTAAATCAATAAATGTGATATATGAAGGATAAAAATCATATGATCATCTTAGTAGAGGCAGAAAAAGCATTTGACAAAATTGAACACGTTTGCATAAGAAAAACTCTCAACAAACTGGTTACAGAGGAAATGTACCTCAACATATTAAAGGCCATATATGGCAAGCCCACAGCTGACATACTCAGAAGGGAAACACTGAAAGTTTTTCCTGTAAGATCAGGAACTAAACAATTGCCCACTCTTACCACTTTTATTCAAAACAGCACTGGAAGTCCCAGCCAGAGTAATTAAGCAAGAAAGATAAATAAAAGATATCCAAATCAGAAGGGAAGAAACAAAACTGCTCCTATTTGCAAATAACATGATACTAGGTACAAAAAACCCTGAAGACTCCACCAAAAAATGGTCAGAACTAATAAATGATTCCAATTAAGTTGAAGGATACACAATAAATAGATAAAAATCATTTGCGTTTCTATATATATCAACAATGACTATCAGAAGTAGAAATTAAGAAGACAATCCCATTTATAATTGCAACAAAAAGATTCAAATATGCAAGGGAGTGAAAGATCTGTTCAATGAAGACTATAAAACATTGAGGAAAGAAATTGAAGAAGATACAAATAAATGGAAAGGTATTTGGCGCTCATGGATTGGAAGAATTAATATTGTTAAAATGTCCACACCACGCAAACAATCTACAGGTTCAATGCAATCCCTATCAAAATGGTATTTTTCACAGAAATAAAATAATCCTAAAATTTTATGGAGATAGATAAGACTTGAACTAGTTAATGCAGTCTTGAGAAAGAACAACAAAGATGAAAGCATCACAGTTTTACAATTCAAACTACATTACAAACTTATAGTAATCAAAACAGTATGGTATTGGCATAAAAACAGACATACCGAATCAATGGAACAGAAGAGAGCGCCCAGAAATAAACCCAGTCAATTAATTTATGGCAAAGGAGCCAAGAATATCCAATGGGGAAAGAACAGTCTCTAATAAATGAGAGAACTGGACAGCCACACGCAAAAAAGTGAAACTGGATTCCTAGCTTATTATGGAGGGCACGGATTGCATGGAGCACTGGGTGTGGTGCATAAACAATGAACCTTGGAACACTGAAAAAATAAAAAAAAATTTAAAAAGATACAAACTCAGAGAGCATTATGTTAACTGGAATAAGACAGAGAAAGTCAAGTGCTGCATAGTATCACTGACATAAAGACTCTTTTAGAAAAAGTCATAGAAACAGAGAACAATGGTTACCAGCGGGTGAGGGGTGGGGAAAAAGGGACAATTTGATGAATGGATATAAATTATCAGTTATAAGATGAACAAGGCATGAGGATCTAATGTATAGCATGGTGGCTATGGTTAATAAGCTAGTGTTGTGTGATTGAATTTCCTGAGAGTCGAATTTAAATGTTCTCACACACAAAATTAGATGTGTGAGTGGCGGATGTGTTCATTTAGTTAATTAATTTCACAATATATACATATGTCACATCATCATGTTTTACACTGTAAATATCTTATAATTTTATTCATCAATTATACTTCAATAAAGCTGGGAGGGAAGGAAATGTGAGATACAGTAATATCCATACCTTTAACATTCAGGCATTGAAGGATATGATCTAGAGGCATGGCTAACCCTCCCATAATTCTGAAGTAGTGATAAGTGTCAAGTGTCATACTTGGGGATATCTGCAACAACTATAATGTGATATAAAAATATCTGTGACAAGGTCATAGATACTGCTAAAACTACTGTGGCTTCTTACCAGCATTCATAATTAAAGGAAATGCTAAATATCAGTTTGAGGTTAGAGTAAAAATTAAAATATGATTTACTTCCAACCAAGTTAACAAACATCCCTGAATTCAATCCAGGGTCCCCATTAAGACCTGCTGTTCTAAGTGATTAGTGTAGTAGTGTATCATGGGATGTGTTTTAACTTGGTCTTGCTCTAAGCTGGATGAGGGCACCTGGAGTGGGTTCCATCCGGTCCCCCTGAAGGGCATGGTGGAGGGAAGGATAAGGGGGCTGGTGTCCTTTTCACACCTGCTATTCCTTCAAGTGTCCAAACCTCCCCTCTCTCTCTGAACCCCTAAGTATGGGGCTGCGTTAGATGGAGAATTTGCGAATCTTCAGTTTTCCTTATCAGAGCTATTATCGCAAATGTATGCATAAGTCACAGGAATACTTATAGAAAGGATTGTGTTTGTAGTTATCTCAGTATAATATTTATTCATTTAGATTTTTAATCTCACCTTGGCTTTCATTTGGTATTCTAATTCAATTAATGGCATTGCTTGACCAAAAAACAAACCAGAACGAAACAAAATCCACCAGACTAAAATTGTTTGTTTGTATATTGAGGTCATCAGGAAAAAACAGTGTATGTCTTAAAAAAAAAAAAAAAAGACAGAAAAAAGAAAAAATAGTGTAAGAGTGGCCTCATGAAAAAGAAGGAAAATTTTAAGACAGCTTAATGGTGCAAACATTTCACCTTCTCAGTCATTAATTTTAAGTAAAACACAATACAAGCAAACAAAAACAGAGGCTGACATTAGTAAGCACCCAGCAAATATTTGATGAATGAATTAAGGTAGCAGAAAAAAAATTCAAAAAGGTTTTTCCTAATAACCACTACTCATTTTAATGTAGCTACAGCTGACTGACTTACAGTATTTCTGTTTTAAGAAGGAATTCATATGGGGCACCTGGGTAGCTCAGTGGGTTAAGCCTCTGCCTTCGGCTCAGGTCATGATCTTAGGGTCCTGGGATCGAGCCCCACATCGGTCTCTCTGCTCTGCAGGGAGCCTGCTTCCCTTCCTCTCTCTCTGCCTGCCTCTCTGCCTACTTGTAATCTCTGTCGTCAAATAAATAAATAAAATCTTTACAAAAAAAAAAAAAAAAGAAGGAATTCATTAGAATAAGTGAATGGAACACATTCTCAAGTATATTTAAGTTGTAAAATTTGATAATTTTAGTACAAACGGATGGACCCAAGGGTCAGCAATGATCTGATATCATGTTCAGGAAGTGGCTTTGGCGCTGTCAAGTATGAAATAATTTAAAACCACCAAAGCATTCTCACTGTTCTGGGAAATGTATCCATTTATTTCACCATTTAAAATGAATAAGCCTTCATAGCAAACTCAGTATTTCTGAACAAAATTATCATCAAGTACTATTAGAAATAGCATCATATTATTTATGAGTCCACATCTGTGAACTCAAAACTCACTTCACAGTATCAGCCTTTCAACCATCAGACCCTTACAATTTATCACTTTTCACTGAGAGTTGATTATATTCATGATCAATGTTGGAAATGAACACAAAACAGAAAGAGGACTCAAGCTTCTGCTACCTTGCCCTCGTAATACGGCTGCGGATAAAATTTAAGAAGTCCAAGGATATGTTAATTCTTACTTCGTTGTAAACATTACAAAAGTAGGTTATTCTGGAGTAATCTTTGCCGTTCTCATCCCAGCTGATCTGAAGCATGCAACCAGAGTGCACGGAATTCTTTTCTGCAGTAAGTTAGATCCCCTCTGCTGAGAAGCTTGAGTCCAAAAGCTTCTTTCCTAAGTCCTTTTGTTTATATGTCCAATGTGACTCTCTACACACAATTGCTAAGCCTTTATCTCGATAGTAGGCAGAGTAGGCCTACCTTTGCTCTGGCTCATGGTGGTGTCATCTGTAAATTTTAAAAGCGACTCTTAATCCAAACCATTCCAGGCACCTTACCCTCAATGTACCCTTGGAAAAAACGTAAGTTCCTTTAAATTCATTTACACTTACATTTCAAAAACCTGGAATGCTGTGTCTTCACTTAGGAATTCACAACTGCGTTATGATATTAAAGAAATTGAAAGCACTACAGTAGACTCCTGGTGAAGATGGAACTCCAAGCACAAAGACTCTAAACCCGTCTTCAACCCGGAAGTTCTAGAATAAATACCTAACCAGATTCAAAAGAAAGAAAAGGATATTTCCAAGTGGCAAAATCAGATGGGGGAACTGACAGAACTTCTGCCCTCCTGTATCCCATCTCATGGAAATCAGAAGAAGGTGTCCCAATCTCCAGATACTTTATCTTATTCTGTTGAAAATATTGTCATAATACACTGACCCTTGAATAACATGGGTTTGAACTGTGGAGTCACTTTCACATGATTTATTTTATTTTTTTTGGCTATAGGACGGTACTGTAAATGTGTTTTCCCTTCATTGTGATTTTCTTAATATTTTCTTTTCTCTTTTTACTTTATATATACAATATTTTATATATACATATATAAAATATATACTTTATTTTAATAATGCAGTATATAGCAATATAATATACAAAATATGTGTTAATTGACTATTTGTGTTCTCGATAAGACTTCCAGTCAGCACTAGGCTATTAGTAGTTATGTTTTGGGGGAATCAAAAGTTATACATGGATTTTCAACTGTTGGGGGGGAGGGGTCAGTACTCCTAACCCCCCTTATTGTTCAAGGGTCAACTGTATACTAATTTTATTTTTAATGAGTACTTTCCTGCCATGGACCAGGAAACTTCATTACTAAGTATATGAATTTATGATGCCTTAAGCGTGAATAACAATTCTTGGGTTTGAGCAGTGCACGATTCGCACGTGGGTATCTACAGAACTCAACATCAGAGTGGTAAGAAGAAATGGGGCAATGATGGCCACCACTGAACACAGCCTTAGGTTATTTTCCAGACATGATTTTTGATAACACTCATGCTCATTCTTGTAAGTTTGCTGATTTGGAAAAAGAAACCATTATGGATAACATACTTTAAAGATAAAAACATATGGAGGCAAGAGTTTTCAAACGTATAGGTGGACAGAAGGCCCTGTCATTAATGTTGCTGCTGCTCTTCCCATCCCCGCTCCGGCCATACATTCCAGTGTGTGCACACTCTACTTCCCACTACTAGGATCACCATCTATGGATTTTCCCTTTCATATACAGATATGAAAGGGAAAATCCATATATACATTTACATATATTTATATGTATATGTACATATACATATATATTATATGTATCTACATATTATATATATGTATACACATGTATATATACATATATAATATGTATAATATGTATATACATGTGTATACATATATATGTATATATGATCATACAATATATGTCCTTTGGTATCTGGCTTTGTTCACTTAGCAAGTTGTCAAGTTTCATCCATGCTGTAGCATGAATTGAAGCATCTTTCCTTTTTATGTCTGTTGCATGGATATTCACATTATCATTTACCACTTTTGGGCTTTTCTGGTTTCCACTCTTTGACTACTATGATTAATGCTGCCATAAACATTTGTGTCTAGGTTTTTCTGTGGATGTATGATTTCAGTTCTCTTGAACATATACCTAAGACTGGAAATATGGAAGCTTATGATAACACTGCATTCAATTTTTTGAGGGACTGCTAAAGTGTTTGCCAAAGTGACTTCATCACTTTACTTTCTCACCAGCAATGTATAAGCATGCTAACTTCTTCACATTCTCACCAACACTTGCTGCTGTCCATTTTTGTTGTTATGACCATTATAATCATCTCACTGTGATTTTGATTTGCATTTCCCTAATGATTAAGGATGCTGACCATTTTTCCCTGTATGTATTGGCCATTCATATATTTTCCATGGAGAAATGTCTATTAAAATCTTCTCCCCACCTTTAAATTGGGTCAATTGTTCTTTTAATTGTTGAGCTCTAAGAGTTCTTTAGGTATCATGGTCCAATGTAGCTTATTCCTTCTGTATGTGCTGTTTTGCTTTTTCTGAATCTATACTGTCTTCATCTCATTCTATCTGGTCTACATTTCCTTAGCTCTTGGTTTGAAGGTCATTATTGAATGTATGGAGCAATCTTAGTGTTTGGATTTGTATTTGCTCAAAATTTATTTTAAATGCATATGTTTTTTATTTATCAATGTGCTTTATGGAAGATTATATCTTTAGTACTCTTTGTCAAAGGCGGGTGATCTTTTTAACCCTTCACCATTATTTCAAGCATTGTCCCATTATTGTTTGTGCAACTTGTTGTCTAAGTGGAGTTCTCTGCCTGGTGTTCATTACCTGCAATAAAGAACATTTAGTACCAAGCAGTAGAGAGTGGGAGGGCTATATATGGTCTCTGGCAGGAAAAGCCATGTCCACATTAACATCTGATTTGAAAATAAATATCCCTCTGCATAGAATTTTCAGTGTAACATGATTCCTATTCCTTCTCAGATGAAGCACAGAGAAGGGCACTGCCATTTCTGCTTTGTGCCTTATAGTATGCAGGTTTTGATTTTCTAGCTTGAAAGAAAGATTTCTGGGCTTTCTTCTCTCTCCTGAATTAAGTACAAACCCTTGAGCCTAGGATTTGTCCATTAGTGTTTTTCCAGTGCCTAGAGAAGGGTCTGTAACATAATAGGTACCCAGTGAAATATTTGCCAAATGAATTAATTCAAAGACTTTTATAAGCTTTCTAACCTCCTTCCTTCCTATAATCAAGCTAAATCTGAGTTCAATGAGTTTCTCTCCACTTCCTGAATGCTCCATGTGCTTTTCACATTATTTTTCTTATGAACTTTCTTCTGCCTGAAATGTCCTGCCGTGGGTTCCCTTGGCAGTGCTAATTGCTCCCATGACACATGACATATACCTCCATTATGACTATCACTATAGACTACCTTATATTCAAATTGTAAATACTATCACTTGCATGTTATGAGTCACACATCACCTATAAGACCTTTCAGATCCTCTAGGTCCTTGTCCCTTGATCCAGTCACTGCGGGGTAGACCAATTCTGTGTGGGGTCAGACCCACTCTAGGAGGTATTGACCTGCCAGGGCCCCATCTTATACCCATGTTTAGTCCTATCTCTTCCTGCACTGAGTTTTCCCTATGGATGACTGGGCATTAAATACTGTAGGAACTTAGTTGGCTTCCACATTTGCAAAATACAGAACAGGGAACACTTTGGGCCATATGGGGCAAAACTCATCAATGGAAGACAAAAACAAATATATAATTTCTTTTGTCCTTTCCTCAAGGAAAGATTCTCTTAAAAACTATCATTCACATGACTCCCAAAAGACTGTCTTGTGAGAACAAGCAATCGTTCACATTTGATGGCAGGTAGTAACCTTCTCTGTAACAAATTCGTTTCTCTTTTCAATGTCCCACTATGCCTTTCTCTCCTGCTTCTTGAGATTTTACTTTTTAATAAAAATGCACATAAGTCATTGCCATAGGCTTTGATTTCTGGGAAACCCATACTATGCCATAATATGTGTCAACCTATATTGCTAGGAGTAAAAAAGAAAAAAAAAATAGAGAAAAATGTAGCTCCCACCCTGAAGGATCTGACTGGGGAATGGGAACATAAGCTATTATCATAATTAAAGGTATCCTGTGTAGTAATTGAAATACGAACAACGTACTAAGGGAACAGATGAGCTGACATCAAATTCTGCTAGTAGGCATGGGTTTAAAAGAATCCATCGAGAAGATAACATTAAATTAGCCTTCAATGAATGAAAACCATTATGCTGGGTGGGTTAAAAAGGTGAGAAAGGACAGCTAAGACCAAGAAAGAGAGTAGCATGAGTGAAGATAAAGGAGCTAAAAAAGTACTTTACTGACATTAGATGTTTAATCATATTTTCCATTATTTAATTATGAGTTCTTTTTAAAAAAGGAACAGATATTATGCAACTTGGGACAATTTATACTTTCTTTCGCTCATTCAGTAAAAACTTGCAAATTGCCTAGCCCTTAATTCTTGCTCAATAGATGGGTGTTGTTCGGTCTGAGTTCTTAACCAGCTTTTCCAACCAAACAGTAATATGAATGTCCAACTGCTGTTTGTATCCAAAAGCATATAGACACCCATTCCTTGGATATTTTGACAGGGTTTTGGATTGAACCTTGAAAAAAAGTTTGTGCACACTTCCAATTATGCAAAAAAGGTCTCTTAAGGGCAGTTGGGAACATTAATGTGAAGAAGCATCTGTGTGCCGTGGTCCTTCAATGCAGCCAGATGATTCCAATTCTCAGCATTAGGGGGAATGATCTGAAGGATATGGAAGGTCTCAGGGGAAGAGAAAGTGTAGAGAAATAAAAATGCCTTGTGTTTATTTCTTATCACCTTAGATCATTTGTAAATTTTTGGCTCTGTTTTACTTACTATTCTATGAATAAAAGGTGTATTATGCAAAAATCACTTCACCTAACATTGCTGGGCACCTACCATTTTCCAGAACTGTGTTCAATGATTGGACAGGAAAGGCAAGTCAATTTATTCTCCTTTGCCAACATAGTAGATTGTTACAGCTGCCTGGAGCACTTGGATGAGGATTTGAAAACCAAATTTAGGCTCGGATTTAAAAAGTTTTGAGGTCAGTATACAATGTCTGTTCCTGATGGCAGTGTGTGTGTTGTAGTTCATTTGCCTCCTGTATGCTGTATCCCTGCTCTAGGAGTACAGGTTAAATGCAAATGCTGGCCTTCTTAAAACTCATTACGTAGGGGTGCCTGGGTGGCTCATTGGGTAAGGCTCTGACTTCGGGTCAGGTCATGTTCTCAGGGTCCTGGGATCGAGTCCTGCATCGGGCTCTCTGCTCAGCAGGGAGCCTGCTTCCTCCTCTCTCTCTGCCTGCCTCTCTCCCTGCTTGTGATCTCTGTCTGTCAAATAAATAAATAAAAGAGAGAGGTCAATAATGGAACACCCAGGCTTTCTGAGGAATTCTGGGAGTAACACTCTAAAATCCTAACAAATCAGGCGGCTGGGTGGCTCCGTGGGTTAAAGCCTCTGCCTTTGGCTCAGGTCATGATCCCAGGGTCCTGGGATTGAGCCCTTCATCGGGCTCTCTGTTCAGCAGGGAGTCTGCTTCCCTCTCTCTCTGCCTGACTCTCTGCCTACTTGTGATCTGTCATATAAATGAATAAAATCTAAAAAAACAAAACAAAACAAAACAAAAACCCAAACTCATAATGTAGTCACAACATCTGTGGGTTATAACCAATATAGCATAACAAAGTGGCACCCGACTCTGAAGGAATGTGTCTCAATAATTCACACTTTGAAGGGCAAGTTTGAAGATCTATCAAGGAAAGCTATTTTTATCTATTTTGTATCTAGTGCTTTCCTATAATATTACATTTAAAAACATTGTTACAGAATACAAAGTATGTGAAAAACATGAAGTAATCCAACCTTCCAAAAGTTATTTCCCAGAGTATTTATTTGTTTTCACTTGGACAGCCTCTGGAATGTTGGTTTTCTTTCTATGTGTACGCATTTGACCTCCCTTAGGAGAATCTGAGCTCCCCAGAGACATGGTCCACAACACCACGTTCATTCATCTCTCATGACCCATAGAAGAGTGGTTTTGTTTTTTATTTGTTTGTTTTTTAAGGTTTTATTTATTCTTTGAGAACGAGAGAGAGACAGCACAAGTGGGAGGGGCAGAGAGAGAAGGAGAGAGAATCCCAAGCAGATTCTGAAATGAGTGTGGAGCCCACCGTGGGGCTCAGTCTCACCACCCTGAGATCATGACCTGAGCGAAAATCAGTAGTCAAATACTCAACTGACTGTGCCACCCAAGCACCCCAAGAAAGTGGCTTTGAATGAATCAGTGAAGAACTAAGGGGACCGAACTTCATTTGCCCCTAATACGGAGTTAGTCAGCCTCGGCAGTTGAATTCCAAAGACTGGGATAACAGAGGTGGTGAGGAAAAAAAAAAAAAAAAGTTAATTCTGTTTCATCCTCAAGGAAATCTCATGTTAGCATTCAGCAAGGTCCTTACCTGCTGCTCCCTTGAATAGCAGTATTTTTGCCAGAGGGTCATTCAAGAACTGAGAGACTTAAATTGACCAAATTTCAGCTGCAGGGCCAATAAAATCGTGGAATACTGTGGTTATACAGGGACAGCGAAAAGCTTATTGAACTTGAACTACATGAGTAATTTAAAATGACAACAAAAGGCTCATTTTCCTTGACAGCAGGCAGAGGAATCCTCGAGCCTGGCTTCTCAGCGTTCAGGTTCACTTTGCCAGGGCCGCTCAAGCAGCTTCCTGCCCTTTGTTCTACGCAGAGACCGGTGGGCTATGTCATGCCTCCTGGCAGGGCGGGCAGGATTCTTATAATTTAGACCACAGAGCTCTCAGCTCAAGAAAGGGCAAAAACTTGGACAAACCCAATGGACAGATGATTGCCTTTGGTTTGATTCCAAATGAGAATCAATGCAGCATAGCAGCTGATGGAAAGGGACGGCGCAAAGCAGAGATACACTGATAAGATAACTACATAATTTTATAGTCATTTGGCACGTGGCCAGGCCATCAGGAATCCCACAGTAAATTATGATTGTAAGACTGTCACTGCTTGGGAAGCCTGTAAAAATTAGCATTTTCACCCAAGCTCAATAAAGGTCTTCCTCCACCACCCCCACTCCCCTCCCTACTTTTCCCCTCCCCTTCCCATCTCCACATATAGTGTATGTAGAAAGAGCCCATGTGAAGAGACTCCTTTTTCAAATCTGAATTTTTTTTTTTTTATAGGAGCCTCCACGGATGTACCAATCCTGAAAATTTCATGAATGCAGGAGTATATGTATAAGAGAGGCATGGGATTACTTTTTGAATTCTTAAAGCTTTGGCAAAGGTGGAATAAAAGTCAAAATTTCTAAGGCTTTTAGGTTCATACTTAAAAAATAATAAAGTCAGGAAAATGTTAAACCTAACCCTGAACTTTGGCAAGTTTGTTGGCACTGAATCAATGAATTCATGCTTTATGATCAAAGAGGGGCTACCCCCATCCAGTTAGGAAGAGTTAGACAGAAATACTCATCTCCCAGTGAACAGGTAGAGTATTTACCACAAACTATCCTTAGCTGGGGAGATGGGGAGGTAGGTGAGCAGGAGGGGATATATCCAGCTGCAAGAGTTTGAAAGGAGAGAGCTGAGCAAGAGATCTATCTGTGGAACTCACTAGCAGACAGGTTGGGTTAGACTGGAAGATTCCATCACTGGCCTCATGTCTTCTCCACTCTTATGCTGCCTTTGCAATGAAATTTTATTTCCCTAGTGTTTGGACTTTATGCTCAACCATGAACCTTGCTTTGGCTAATGAGATGTCAGCAGATTCGATTGCAAGTGGTGAACTATTGCCTGCAGGTTCACAGCAGTCCTATGTGTTCTGTTCCCCCATTCACCACCTCTGTCTCTTTCCAGCCTCTCTTGGTGACTCCCACATCTTAAATTTCAGAAATAACCAGTTCTTTTCAGAATCTTCTTGAGAAAACTCCCTTCCCCACTTGAGCTCAGGAGTTCGTAACAGGACTTGATGGTGTCATGGAGCAACTTCAGTAGGTCCAGAACAACTTGGGGGGGGGGGGATTTTGTCACATCTTCTCACATATCCTTAAAAACACAGGTCTTAATGTTGAAGTGAAATCTTTAAAGAGCAGAGTGTCCCACAACAGGTCCTGCGGAATCTGAAGAAGGCAATTTTTTTCTGTAAAGGGTCAGATAGTAAATATCTTAGATTTTTTAGGCCCTGTAGTCTCTGTCATAACTGTTCAGCTCTGCCTTTGTCGAGGAAAAGTAACTATAAAGGATGCATGAATAAATGGCCCTGGTTATATTTTGAAAAAAAAAAAATTAAAGGCAGTAAACAACATTTGGCAGGTGAACTACAGTTTGCCAACACCCGATTTAAAGCACACCCCAGTACTTTAAAAATCCTTGACAATTCAAGTGAAACATTTACATTTTAAATGTATACAATAAAAGTTCTGCAATAAAAAATATATATTTTCTAACAACTATTTGGTCATTTCAAACTTCTACTCCTCTGACTGTAAGTTAATTTATGCATTTTTACACTTTTCTACTTTTGATGAATTAAAATCTTCATTATTGGGGCACCTGGGTGGCTCAGGTTAAGGGTCTGCCTTCGGCTCAGATCATGATCCCAGGGTCCTGGGATTGAACTCCACTTCAGGCTCCCTGCTCAGTGGAGAGCCTGCTTCTCCCTCTCCCTCTGCCTGCTGCTTCTTCAGCTTGTTCTCTCTCTCTTTCTCTCTGTGAAATAAATAAAATCTTTAAACAAATACATAAATAAAATCATCATTATTGAGTACAGGTTACTATAAAAGAAAACTTGATGTCTTTGAGATTCACAAAGCAATTCATTAGTCCTAATGATTGTGGCCTCATAAAAATAAAAAACATTTTGAAAGCCATCCAGTTTCAGATTTATACATTTCGCCAGTATTTGTTTCGCTTTTGTTTGTTTGCTTGACAGCAAGGCATACTTAAATACTGGATCTGTTCTTGGGGATTTCACAGACTTCATTCCATGATGAAGATGGTAACTAGTTGCCATGGAAATGATTACCAAAGCTCCACTGAGTGTGATTTCTGGTGGGAAATGGGCATCAAGAACAAATGAATTTTTTATAGCACTTTTAAATTTCAGAACTAACCTTTAAGCTGACCCTATCTTATTATCACTGGGATTATCTAGTTATAATTACTTCTGCTGGTAATGAAAAGTTGTTGGATATTCATACTACAGCTGAGCTGTATGGAACGCAGAATTAGACATAGCCATAGGCCATATCCTAAATTCAAACCACAGTTCTCTCTGGGGAGAAAGAGCTAGAAGAATGGCTTCTCGAGGTTCCTGAATGTGTTAGATATTTTTGTAAATGAAAGATAGGAAATAAAAATTTGAAAGTTTTCACCTCCTGACATCTGTACCGGTGATTTTCTGGGTAGACTGGTGGAAAGGAAATTGGGTTGGTAATTAAAATTAGTTTCAAGTCTCTGTTACAACATCCCTTTAGACTAAGGTTGCTACATTAAGCAAATGAAAATACAGGATGCCCAGTTAAATTTTAATTTAAGATAAACATTGAATGCTTTTTTAGTATACATACATCCCACGCAATATTATACTAAAAATTATTCACTGTTTATCTGAAACTAAAACTTAACTGGGCATCCTGTATTTTATCTGGCAACCCTTTCTTAGGGAAATCACATACATAATCTTTCTGAGCCTAGTATTTTCCTTTTAGGTTAATTTTTATCTAAATACATTCTAGCTTTAATAGGATTTTTCAAGGTTAAGAAAGGCCAGCCATTATAACAAGTGCTCCCCACTTGTTAGTGGCTTAACACAGCACATGGTATTTTTCACTCATATCACATCCAGTGAGTTTCAGCAGGCTGCCTTCCACGTGGTGAATCAGGGTGGTAGATTCCTCTGTTTTTGGCTTTGTCATTTTTAGAATGTGAATCACAATAAAACTAAACAATAAAATATACCCCTCCCATGGGTAAGATCCAGTCATGGTTACCACCAAGACTCAAGGTGCTAGTGAATGTTAAAACCAATCATAGTTGCTGTGGCCAATGTCAAAGAAGTTACTGCTTATGTTCTCCTCTAGGATTTTGATAGGCTCCTTTGCCTATTTTAACATCCGATTATTTGAGGGGTATCTGGGTTGCTATGTTAGTTAAAGCATCTGTCTTTGGCTCAGGTCTTTATCCCAGGGTCCTGGGGCTGAGCCCTATGTTGGGGCTCTCTGATCAGCAAGGAGCCTGTATCTCCCTCTCCCCCCGCCTATCAATCCCCCTGCTTGTGCTCTCTCTTTCTGCCAAATAAATAAAATCTTTTTTAAAAAATAAAATCCGGGGGCACCTGGGTGGCTCAGTGGGTTAGGCCTCTGCCTTCGGCTCAGGTCGTGATCCCAGGGTCCTAGGATCAAGCCCCGTATCGGGCTCTCTGCTCAGTGGGGAGCCTGCTTCCTCCTCTCTCTCTGCCTGCACTTTTGGGACTTCATCAAGATCCAAAGCTTCTGCACAGCAAAGGAAACAGTCCACAAAACAAAGAGACAACCCATGGAATGGGAGAAGATATTTGCAAATGATACTACAGACAGAGGGCAGATACTCAAGATCTATAAAGAACTCCTCAACTCAACACTCAAAATGGGTATGTCAAAAAAAATGGGCTGAAGACATGAATAGACACTTCTCCAAAGAAGACATACAAATGGCTATCAGACGCATGAAAAAATGTTCATCATCATTATCCATCAGGGAGAGTCAAATCAAAACCACATTGAGATACCACCTTACACCAGTTAGAATGGCCAAAATTAACAAGCCAGTAAACAACAAATGCTGGAGAGGATGTGGAGAAAGGGGAACCCTCTTACACTGTTGGTGGGAATGCAAGTTGGTGCAGCCACTTCGGAAAACAGTGTGGAGATTCCTTAAGAAACTAAAAATAGAGCTTCCCTATGACCCTGCAATTGCACTACTGGATATTTGCCCCAAAGATGCAGTGAAAAGAAGGGCCATCTGTACCCCCAATGTTCATAGCAGCAATGGCTACAACCGCCAAACTGTAGAAAGAGCCAAGATGCCCTTCAACAGATGAATGGATAAAGAAGATTCAGTTCATGTATACAATGGAATATTATGCCTCCATCAGAAAGGATGAATACCCAACTTCTGTATCAACATGGACGGGACTGGAGTAGATTATGTTGAGTGAAATAAGTCAAGCAGAGAAAGTCAGTTATCGTATGGTTTCACTTGTGGAGCATAAGGAATAACATGGAAGACATTGGGAGTTGGAGAGGAGAAGTGAGTTGGGAGAAATTGGAGGGGGAGAGGAACCATGAGAGACTGTGGACTCTGAGAAACAAACTCAGGGTTTTGGAGGGGAGGGGACAGGGGGATGGGTAAGCCTGGTAGTGGGTATTAAGGAGGGCATGTACTGCATGGAGCACTAGGTGTGGTGCATAAACAATCTTGGAACACGGAAAAAAATTAAAAAAACAAAAAATGTAAAAAAAAAAAAAAAAACAATCATAGTGCCAGCAATAAGAAACAAGTTCCATGGGTCTCTAGCTGCATGCTCTCATTTTACTCCTCCATTCACTTATTCATATACCTGGTATTATTTTAGGCACTGGAGATAGAGTAGTGAATGAAATAGATAAAGTTCCTACCTTTGGAAAGTTCTATTCTAGTGCAGGGAGATCGAAAACAAACAAACAAATAAAATTAAACATACACTGCATCAGGGGTGCTTGGATACTCGGTCAGTTGAGCATCCGACTTGTGGTTGACTTGGGTCATGATCTCATGGGTTGTGGGACGAAGCCCCCCCGTCGGGTCTTACACTCAGTGGGGAGTCTCCTTGAAGATCCTCTCTCTCTGCCCCTCCTTCTGTCTCTCTCTAAAATAACTAAATAAATCTTTAAAAAAAATTATAGACTACATCAGGTACTATGCAGAAGAATGAAGCAATGTACAGAGATAGAGTGTTCATGTGAGTGACTTGTTAAGACCTCTCTGATAAGGTGATATTTGAGCAGAAACCTAGAAGAAATGAGAACATCCAGGCAAAGAGGATTCCAGACAGAAGAGGCAGAAATTGAAAGCCTTATGGCAAGCATTCACTTGTGTGAAGAACAGTGAGGGGGTGCCTGGGTGGCTCACTGGGTTAAAGCCTCTGCCTTCGGCTCAGGTCATGATCCCAGGGTCCTGGGATCGAGCCCCGCATCGGGCTCTCTGCTCAGCAGGGAGCCTGCTTCCTCCTCTCTCTGCCTGCCTCTCTGCCTACTTGTGATCTCCCTGTCAAATAAATAAAATCTTTAAAAAAAAAAAAAAAAAAGAACAGTGAGAAGGCTGGGGGGGGCCAGAGTAGGGCGAGCAAGACAGGAGGTGGTAGAAGTACTGGTCAGAGATAGGCCATTATTAAGAACTACAACATTTTCCCTGAGATACGAAACCATTAGAGTGTTTTGAGCAAAGGAGTGATAAAAAGTCAGGTGTTTAAAACTTGTGCTGCTTTGTTGAGTATATACCATAGATGGCAAGGCAAGGGCTCAATCACAAAGCTGTTGTAATATTCCAAGTGAGAGGTGATAGACTGGTGTAGACACAGTGAAGTTAGTAAGAATTGGATGTGTTTTGATTATATTTCAAAGGTAAAGGAGGGATTTCCTCAAGGCTCCATGTAATAAAAAAGCAAAGACTACTCTGAAGTTTTAAGCAGACCAGCTAGGAGAATAGGCTGACCTTTATTGATATAAATAGTCTATGGGAGGAGCAGGGATAGGGCTTGTGGAGATCGGGAGGGTTGGATTTTAAATTAGTTAAATGTGAAATGTCTATTCGTCATTTGGGTGGAGAAATATATCTGGCATTGAGTGGAGAAGTTGAAGCTGGAGGTATACTTGAGGTCGTCACCATAGAGATTGCGTTCAGGCAATTAGACTGGATGCAACTACCAAGAGAATGAAGTAGACAGAAAAGAAAAAAGAAAAAAAAAAGTCTAAAGACTAAGCCCTGGAACAGTCCAACATTAAGGGTTCAAGGAGATAAGGAATAATCAGCAAAAAGAAAACACAAAAAGGTCAGAGAGGAAAGAGATGATTCAAGGACAAATTCAGTTGGAAGCCAATGAAATCAGACTTTCAGTGCTGTTGGTTTGTTGAGGAAGTTGAGAATTCCCAAAGGGTCAGGGATTAAGCAATGTGGACGTCACTGGTGACCTTTCAAGGGCTAATTTGATGGAGAGATGTAGATGAAGGTTTCACTGAAGTTAGCTCAATAGAGAATGGGAGGAAGGTAGAAGCACAAGTACAGGTCACTGCTTGAGTAGTTTTACAGTAAAGTAGAGAAGATAA
This sequence comes from Martes martes, assembly GCF_963455335.1. NCBI lineage: Eukaryota > Metazoa > Chordata > Mammalia > Carnivora > Mustelidae > Martes > Martes martes. Next base: position 143,810,440 of record NC_137888.1, read on the forward strand.
CTGATTCGTCCTTTGAAGTAACCCCAAATTAGTCACTAATTTGTTTCCACTGATTCCTCAAAGATTTACTGCATGTTAACCATATAAAAGACATGACACTAGGTACAATGGATACAAAGATAAATGTAATATGATATGGGGCTGTCTGGATGGCTCCGTCAGTCAAGCATCTGACTTCACCTCCAACTTAGGTCCTTGGATGGATTCCCAAGTTGGGCTCTGCAGTCAGCGGGGAGTCTACTTGTCCCTCTCCCTCTGCCTTTGCCCCTGCTCATGTTCTGTCTCTCTCTCTCAGATAAATGAATAAAATCTTTAAAGACCTACATATACTCCAGTTTGCTGAGCACATGGTTTTGAGGTCAGATCATTGCAAATAAGAGATTACAGAGCAGTGTTAATAGAGGTCCAACTAGAGTGCTGGGAAAGCATGCTGAAAAGTGGCCATGATAAGTCTTGGTGGGTCAGGAAACATTTCACAGAGGCTATGGAGGGATAGATCTTTAAAAGATGATTGGGATTTATCCTATGATTAATGACCTCAGAGCATTCCTGGTGGGGGATACGGCATCTGCAGAAATCTGGAGAGCATGGTTCCCATCCCTAAGTGTAGAAGATGTATAAATCTGTCCCCGTGCTCTACTAAAGGCTGGCTCTAGACATACTCCTTAATGTTTGGAATCCCTCCTTCTCCCCACTATGAGCACTCCCCCGCACACCTCCCCTATATCTTTGTCAGTGCCACTTGAAGTGTGGTCCTCAGAAAATAGAATCAGTATCACAAAGAAGCATTTTAATAGTACATATTCTTTTTTTTTTCTTTTTTTTTTTAATTTCTTTTCAGTGTAACAGAATTCATTGTTTTTGCACCACACCCAGTGCTCCATGCAATACATGCCCTCCTTAATACCCACCACCTGGCTCCCCCAACCTCCCATCCCTCGCCCCTTCAAAACTCTGAGTTTGTTTTTCAGAGTCCATAGTCTCTCATGGTTCACCTCTCCTTCCAATTTCCCTCAAATCCCTTCTCCTCTCCATCTCCCTATGTCCTCCATGTTATTTGTTATGCTCCACAAATAAGTGAAACCATATGATAATTGACTCTCTCTGCTTGATTTCACTCAGCATAATCTCTTCCTGTCCTGTCCATGTGGATAAAAAAGTTGGGTATTCATCCTTTCTGATGGAGGCATAATACTCCATAGTGTATTGGACAACATCTTCCTTATCCATTCGTCCATTGAAGGGCATCTTGGTTCTTTCCACAGTTTGGCGACCATGGCCATTGCTGCTATAAACATTCAAAAGCTTCTGCACAGCAAAGGAAACAGTCAACAAAACAAAGAGGCAACCCATGGAATGGGAGAAGATATTTGCAAATGACAGTACAGACAAAAGGTTGATATCCAGGATCTATAAAGAACTTCTCAAACTCAACACACACAAAACAGATGATGATATCAAAAAATGGGCAGAAGATATGAACAGACACTTCTCCAATGAAGACATACAAATGGCTACCAGACACATGAAAAAATGTTCATCATCACTAGCCATCAGGGAGATTCAAACTAAAACCACATTGAGATACCACCTTACACCAGTTAGAATGGCCAAAATTAAAAAGACAGGAAACAACGTGTGTTGGAGAGGATGTGGAGAAAGGGGAACCCTCTTACACTGTTGGTGGAAATGCAAGTTGGTGCAGCCACTTTGGAGAGCAGTGTGGAGATTCCTTAAGAAATGAAAAATAGAGCTTCCCTATGACCCTGCAATAGTACATATTCTTGACCCCCCATCCCTGACTGACTGAATCAGAAGTTCTGAGTATAATGCCTAGGAACTTGCATTTTTCAAGCCTTCTAGGCGATTCTTATGGAGTTACAGTTTGAGAAACAAACTTAGTGTCTTCCTTAACACAGTGCCTACTGGGGCTTTCTCCTCTCTTCCTTGCCCCTCCTGGTACCCACCACTGCAAACACTTGAAATTAGGGAGATGTGTTCTCTAACTTGGTTTCCTCCTACCTTCCAGTCAGAAATGAACCTCTTCTGAGCCCCAACAGGATATTAGCAGATACTCCCAGAAAAACAACTAAGTCAATAACCAAGAATGAGCTAATGTGCTGTTCTTCAGGGAGTACTTGCTTTTTAACCAAGTTTTGAAAAAAAAATTTTTTTACTAAAAAAAGTTGAGGTGAGAGGTATTTGCCTGTACATACAGTAATCCTGAGAACAATCCAAAATTTAGCATCCCACATCACAGACTGTTGAATAAACCTTGACTCATTCACCAGTTTAATCACTCACCTAGTATGCCTTTACTAAGTACTGGGTTCTACTGGCTGCTGGCAAGAAAAGCACAGTCATTCTTTCAAGTTATAAGGAATTCTTGCTCATTCCTGTCATCTTTCCTGGGCCCATGTATCTTATTTTCTTTTAAGGTCATCTAGGTTTAAAATAAGTTTTCTTATTTTAAATACTTCTATAAAATGTCAATTCAGAAACTGAGCAAGATGAACTTCCATTCATTAAACAGGCTGATATTTCTTGGTCATTTAGAGATGCTTCTAAAGGGAGATCAGGTCTGCATACTCTAAAAATGTTCCCATCAAATTTGGGGATCATACAGAGCAGGACTAACCTGAGAAGTCCTAGGAGGAAGGTAAACTATTTTCAGAAGGCTACCTCTCCCTGTGGTTATCCTTCTGTCCACTTCCTATCTCATCCACCCCAAAGCACGCCATACATCTCACAGGTATCCAGAGTCCTTATGTTTCATTCCAAAGTACTCTCTGGAAAGTAACAAGCAATCACAATAGCCACCATTACCACATTTAGTATACTCCAAGTACTGAGTTAAGTGCTTTAGAAATGTTATTTCATTCAATCATTGCAATGGTCCATGAGATAATGATTATCAGACTTACTTTAAAGTCTTAGAAAAGTTGAAAGAAACTTGCCCATGCTTATCCAGATTGCATACTCGGGTCTATTGAACTCAAAAGCCATGATTCATTTCATTTCACAAATGCTGCCTCTCTGACATGTCATTGTGCTGCTTTTCCAGGGGCATCTGTGTTTAATGTAATCTATGATGACAGAATGGGTTTTTACTGCCTTGAAGGGACTTGGACATTGATGAACAGGTTGAGGCCACCTGATGCAGGGGCCATGGGAGCCTTCTGAGATGACACGATGGGTACACGAATACTTGCCCTGATATATGAAGGTAAGACTCACAGTTAAGTGTTTGGAGAAGACAGAGTCATCTTTCCTGCAAAACGAAACCTGCCTGTTTTTTTTTAATAAATGAAGGCATATCTGAGAGACTATTAGAAACTATTAGAAACCTCCCTTTTAGAAAGAAGGAATTATTTGCATATATGCAAATGTTGCAAGAATCCCAAATTCTACTGTTTATTTTAAAATTTTTAAATTTTAAAATTTAAAATTCTACTGTTTATTTTAAAATTTAAAACCTTGGTTTCCTCATCTACATGTGAAGGTAACACATCTTAGGGTTGCCCTGAGAACTCATACCTATAATTCATATGTGGGTTCTGTGTTGGGAAATTTGATTATACAGGGCAGTAATGGTAGCTGGTGAGATTATGAGCATCAATGTTGACTGAATCCAGACACCTGTAAGATGCTGAAAATCACTTCTGCATTCTCCTGGACCCAGAAAATGTATACTTTTAGGTTATAGGTAATACTGTGATGTCAGTAGGTTACCACAGAGACAATTAGGATAAGAATGATTAGCACTTTTGAACATTTACTAAAATACCAAGTCCTGTGCTAAAACCTGGACATGTGCAATATCTTATTTAAGCTTCACCATGACTATGTGACCTATTGTTATCCCCATTTCACAGATGAAGTTAATTGTCCAAGATCAGACAACTAGAAAGAGGTGGAGATAAGGTTTGAAAAATTCTATGGATACCTACTTCCCTGATAAGGTCTAAGAGAAAATATGTGTAGAGCCCTTGCTAGAGGTAATCTCTTTATTAATTTAAGGGAGATTATTATTCTCCCTTTCAGTCTTAATGTAGTTCTATAAAATAAACACTGAATATGAGCTCTCATCACTAAGATATTTTCTAGAGAGTAAAAAATCGTTACCTAGGCACTCAGAATAAAGTATAGCGTCATTTTCATTAGTTATATGGGTTGTTGAAAGCTATTACTATGAAATCATTCCCACTCCATTTAAATAGGACAGATTGTAAATGGAAGTGATCTTACTGTCTCCATTCAGATGATATCCCAGTGTTTAGTCAGGGGTAGGAGGTGAGTGGGGAGGGAGAGGGGATACTAATGGGACCACTGTCTAAATCTATCCTTTAACTTAGCATTTCATTGGCAGCTGAAAATGCACTCAGAAAGCTATCTGGGATGTAAATAGGTCAGGAGCAGACAGACAGCTTTTCACAAATCTGCTATTTACCTAAGAGAGGCATCTTGTGGGTTAGCCCGGAGGAATTCACTTTCCTGCTTGGTTTGCCACAGAAGGGAAACAGAGCCCTTGCGTTTGCTCAGCTGTGAGATTCCCATGAAGCAAACAGAGGTCCGCCTGGGCATACTATGTGTTTGCACAGCCCACGGTGGCAGCTTTTCAAGACCCACCGAACTCTGGAAAGCCCGTCAGAGTCCTGGGTTCATAATAAAGTAAACAGCGTGCACAGCCATGACTGCCCAGCTGTTTTCATAGCGCAGCCTATGAATGTCACCAGTTGAATTAAATCTCAACAAGACCGAACACGATGCATGAGAGTTAAAGTGTTCTTGTACTTGCCGACACATTAGCTGCTTCCTCCTGCAGGACACCGTCTCTCCACTGAGCTGTTGGAAATTTGATTATAAGGGCAGATGGAGAAAGATCGACTCTGCATTCTTCTGAGGACTTTTTCTTGACCTAGTAACCATATTTTCCCTTAAGACTTCATATCAGAGCACCTAGCAGGATATATGGCAGGCAACACTATTACATAGCCTGGCTTTTCAAAACCACTTGCACGTGTTATTTTCTCAGTTGCCTGGAATAAGTATCATTATTATTATCTCATTTTATTCATTAGACAACTGCTGCTCAGATATAAGTAGTGGAAACAAGGTGCCTATAGTTTTGTCTCTAGGGCCTGCAATCTTTCCACCTTCCTCTATGATCCTTCTAGATCTGCGTTACTCAAAGTGTGGGGCCACGGAACGGCAGCGTCCCCATCAGCCGGGCACTTGTCACTAACAGAATCTCAGGCCCTACCCGGACCTCCTGAATCCAAACCTGCATTTTTAACAAGATCTCCAGTAGACACTGAAGTTTGAGAAATCCTGTGCTAGTAATTGATAAGCGTGGCATCTCCTTTCTCGAACCGAGCAATATAGTCACACACGTGACATTGAAATCATATGTTAAATACCAAAGAGGCAGCAGAGATCATGCCATTTCATGAGCTATCATATGGGCCTAAGCTCTATAACTTCATCTTCGCTTCTTAAAAATACTGTTTTAATACAAATACAACTGTATCTGCAATTGTCCCTTTGCCCACCACCTCAGCAAGGAAATGATGCTGTGGGTCTCTACCTGTTTGGGTAACAATGCCCCTTTTCATTAATGTGGCGGATGGTGGGGGTAGGTCACTTGAAGCCGGAGCCAGATATTCCATTAGGGGCTTTCCAGTTGATGCAAACTTAAATTAAATGTTCAATGCCAAGTCGCCGCTTGTGAAATTGCAGCCCTCCTGCCATATGGTGTGCTGCCTAACAATGGATTATATTTGATGTTCGTAAGACAAATTATCTATTGGAAATCAATGTTATGTCAAATAGCTTTGCTGATAACCAATTAAAATGAGCCTAGATAAGTCATTTAAACGCCTTGGTTCTTATTCTCCTTGCCTGTAATGTTAGATCAGGTAATCTCTATGTATCTCGTCCAAGTTTCAACACAGAATTGGAATTTTAAAAGTTGCTGAAGAGTTAGAGAGGCTCGAAGAACAAAGTGAATTCACAGGCAAATAATATCTTTCCCTCCCCCTGCATTCTTTTGTGAGTGGAATCTCCTGGACCCTTCATTAATTACACTTAAGGTAACTATTTCTTTTCTTATCCTTAGCCTGAAGAGCTTCTCAAAGCTCAGCGACATAGTGCAACCCAGCCCCGCAATGAAGTGTGTGATGGAATGCCAAGGAGGAACAGAAGCTCTCCAAGGAATGCACATTATAATCACAGGGCCAGATGCTGCTAAAGTAGGGCAGGTGGCCCGAGGAGGAGCTTGCTGGGGGCTTGTGGGGGGGGATCACACTACAGCAGAAGCCTGGATCCTGAGAAGTAGGTGAGTTTGCACTAGTCTTTTTGTAATACTATTCCTTTAATGTAAACTCTAAAATAGCCCATTCTCAAATTTTAGGTTCCTCTAGGCCCTTTTATTCTGAGACCTCCGTCTCAGTTTTTTGCCTAAACATGGCCACTTTGTGAACAGACATTTTAGACAAAACCCAGACTCCTGAGGTGAGGGGATGCTGTCTGGCTGGTGCTGGTATCTGAGGGGTCACCTACACTGTAACCTCAGATACCTGTCCCCTGGGACTGTCACAGAAGGAGTGCATACATGCATGTGTGTGTGCATGTGTGTGTATGGGTGGCGAGCAGAGCTAGAGCGAGTTTAAGAAAGAGAACACTAATCTCAAAAGTCCGGAAAACACTGGATAGGGTGAAATCTAATGATACTTAACATCGGGCCTAAAGCATTTCAAAGGACATTTTTCTAAATTGAAAAGCTGATGTAACTTTTGTTTCAGTTACTGCAGGAGGCTCTGACTCTGCACTCATTTTAGTAAATAGGGTTGGGGCGAGCACTTGATGGTTCCAGTGCAGAGCAAGGATGGGAAGGGCTCAGGAAAGCCAGGGTTGGTACAGCAGCCTCAGGAAATGGAGGCAGGGTCCTGGGACCACAGACTGGCCACATGTCCTCAGGCCTTCCTGGACCCCCATTTCCCAGGTTTAGGGGAGCCCTGGAATTACTTACTGAGAGTCTTTTCAGTGTATAAAGAGCCCTTAAGACTGAATGTTGGGGGTGCCTGGGTGGCTCAGTTGATTAAGTGGCTGCCTTCGGCTCAGGTCATGATCTTGAATTCCTGGGATGAAGTCCCGTGTCGGGTTCCCTGCTCTGCAGGGAAGGCTGATTCTCCCTGCTTGCATGCTCTCTCTCTCTCTCTCTCTCTTTGTCAAATAAATAAAAATCTTAAAAAAAAAGTAATTAAAAAAAAAAGACTGAATGTTGGTACAGACATTTGCCCATGTCAGTCGTCTTGGAATTAAAAAAACACAGAAGTCTCATGATTTTACATGAATCCTAAATGTCAGCCTCCCTTCTGCTCTTTTTTTTTTTTCCCAAACCCATGGAAGGAAAGTTGCTTTATATTACCTACCAGTATGCACATGCATGCATATATACAAAACTGAACCAAAATTTCATAAGCTACTGTCTTTCCTTATACGTGATGTACTCACATTTTCCTCCCAGCCAGTTAGGTTCTATTTTGTTTTGAGAAGCTTGCCTATAATTTCTTGTAGGTTTAGGATGGAAGGGGGATTTTTTCATGGGTGCTCCCGGTCTGTCCACTTGGCACGTGTTTCTGGGCATCACGTGCTCCTTCCGGCCACTGTCAGCCTATCTCTGAAGCCCTTTGCAGGCTCTGCTGCTGGGCTTGCCGGAAACACTGAATTACTGTATGGTTCAAGGTAGAACTGCTGTCACTATGCTGGTCCCATCAGAGAGATGATGTAGACAAACCCCTGTTCCCTTATCTCTGTTGAGGTCCAGCCAACAAAACAGAAACCATACCAGTCACTTTAATAAAGAGAATGTAATATAAGGAGTTGATCAAATTTGTACAGAGGACTAAAAAGTCAAAAAGGAAACTGGGCCATGCAGATATAGTGACCATAGGAAGCAGCTGCCTGCCCTGCCCCTCCCCAAGGATTGGGGGGATAAAGCAAGGAAATTGGGTTATTGGAAGCTTGGGGTTCAGAGCTCTGAAGAGGGGCACTTCCTATAGCCCCAAGGCCTTCAGAGCTTGGAGGAAGTCCCCTACAGACTCAGAAGACAGTTCTCCAAGGTAGCAGCACCAGCCAGCGGGTACTCATATCTTTGGTAAGGGCAGAGTGTTTCCACCATGTGTTGGTTCAGGGAAGAAGGGGAAACTTGCAGAGGGAACCCAAATGCTGCTATTTAAGCCAACCATTGCTGATGGTGAGTCATTGCCCAGGTGACACAGAGGAGATAGCAGAGAGAAAGAAGGAAGCTCTTCTTCCCTTCTCCAGCCTTGCAGCCTCCCTGAATTCCCCTAAGACCCCTATTGTCAGAGGCTAACAAGGAACTAGCTGGAAAAGCAGAAATAAGGTCTCAGCTCCAGTGCCATGGAAGAAAGTAGGGTATGAAGTTGACAGATGATGGCCTGCTCACCAGCATACCCCTTTCTGCCTCATTCCTTAATTTCCTGCAGCACCATCATACAGACCATGTAAGGGTACTAGATCTAAGAGGATGGGGTAACCTATGAGAACTGAATTATTGAGAACGTTTACTGTTAACTTTGGATTTGACAGTTCCTATAACTCAAGGAAAAATAATTCAGCAAAAAGTAAAATTAAATTCTTCACCAGGCCCCCAGTTACCACATCTGGCCCTTGAATGGAGGTCCAACCTTCAGCTTTGTCCTCATAGAATGTCTCCTGTTAAAAACTTCTGTAATGTGACACTCAGCCCCCACTTTAGAGAAAACCATTGCCTGTCATCAGAAAGCCTGGCCCTACAGTCTATCTTCTTCTGTCCTCAACTCCCACCAGTATCATCTATAGATCACACAGCTCCCCTTGCCTCCCAGAGTGTGGCTCTGAATGTCTGAGTGAAGTCTGGAATAACACATAGGAATAGGGCTTGAGGCAAAGGGGGCACTGCAGAAGAGAAAGTAAAGTGAGCTTTGACGCTCCAACCCAACAACCAGCTTTTCAAAGTCTTTCAATCATGAATTATGAAGTCAAGATATGTCTCCTCATTTTCCTGGCCTGTAAGCAGGTAGCTGTTTTACGAAACACACACACACACACACACACACACACACCCCCCACATACATGAACATAATAAGTTTCAGAGACAATGGAGTCTAGTTCAGTGGTTCTCAACCAAGGGCAATTTTGTCCTCCAGGGGACATTGGCAATGCCCAGAGACGTTTTTGATCATCACCATTGACGTTCAGGGGCTATTGCATCTACAGGAGAGGCCGGGGACACTGCCGGACAGCCAACAATGCAAACATAGGCCTGAACAACAGAGAATTGCCTAGCCCAAAATGTCATTAGTGCTGAGGTTCAGAAACCTTGGTCTAAACACATAATATAACTGGCTCTGCAAAGAATCTTTCCCCATAATGACACTAATATTTTATGTCATTTTACAGAGGGAGGTGGGACTTCCAGCATAGCAACACCAATCCTCTTTAAAGAAATGTTCCCCTTCATTCTGGCTGCCTCTTTTCACTTTCATAGGGTGAGATGGATGATCCCTTGTGCCTCAAGACTGGTCCTTGGGTAACTCCTTGGCAGTCCTGCTTTGGTGGTCTACCACCATGGACATGTTCACACTCTGATACTTTACAGTGTTCAAAATAATAGGAGGCCATCTTTGGAAGTGTTCAAGGGACCAGAGGAGCATCTATGAGGGAAGAAAGTAGGAGAGTCTGTCCTGGCCTAGGATTTCCCTCCAAACTCCAGGAGCTTCTGATTGCATTCATGGCACATCTGTGAAACAAAATGTGCACAAGACATTGAGTTGGAAAAAACAGTGATCAGAGACCACAGCACTGTTTGACTCTTACCAGGGAAATCAAGTCTCTCTCTTCCTCGGTCCTACTCCCACAACACGGGATGAGTCCCCCAGTGTTGGAGGACTTCAGCTCCTGGCTCTAAAGCAGCAGCACTGTGCACCAGAGAGCATGTTTAAGGCTTGGCAGGACTCACAGAAGGGTCTTCTGCTAAGCCGCCTGCCTCCTGGCAGTCCCAACATTCCTGAATGTGCCCTCTCATCCTTGCCAGTATTTCCTGGGCATTAAATCAAGAACATTTTGAGAAGGTCTTGAGAAATAGCTTTGAAACCAGCTCTGAAGAAATCCAGAGCTGGTGTCTCTTTGAGTGTGACATTCACATGAATGAACAGTATCTCGAAGGTATCCGCCTGTGTCTAGAGCAGGGAGGGGCTAATACAGTGAAACCCTGTTAGCTAGCTAGAAATCAGGAGAATCTGGGGAGGAGAGGAGTCGCCCCAGGCTGCTGTCTCTTATTTTGTTTCTCCAGAAAATAGTTGAGGTTGGGGTGTGTTTTGTATAGTTCGTGTGGAATTTAGTAAAGAGGGGGAAAAATGCCATACTTTAATATGTTCCTTACATGAAGGAATAAATTCTACTTTCTCTGCTTATGGGGTGGGAAGCCTGTTATATACCCTGTGGGCTGACTTACCTTTGGCTTAAAACATCTAAAAGGCAGTAAATTCATGTTTCATCAGGTGACTCATAGGAAGGGCGCTTTCCCCTTCGCACACTACTTCTTGGGTGTGGATCATCACCACCTGAGGGACTTTGAAATACCCAGATGGTAAGTCTGGGTGTGGCCCAGGAATCTGCATTTCAGACAAGTTCCCAGGTGATGTGAATATCGCTGGTCTGGGATCACTCTTTAAGAACCATTATCCTGAATTACATGATCAGAGATATTGTAAACCAAAGATTATTCAAATAGCTCCCTCCTTAGGAAACATCCGTGGACTCCAGCTACTTACTGAATAAAGTTCATCTTAGCACAGCTTTCAAGATCCCTTAAAACCAACCCATTTCCCACCACTCCTTTCAAGCTCTGTTCACACTGGCTTATGGGACACTTCCTTCCCCCAGGCTGTTGGGACCTTGCGGTGTTGTGACTCCTGACACACAATGTTTTCTTCCACCATCCTTGCCTGCATACTACAAATGTTTTAAGAAACAGGCCAAGCATCTCCTTTCCCCCTATCAAGCAGAAACCTTGGTTTTGTCACACCCATCCCTCTGCCCCCCACCCCCCAGGAGTTTGCTCCTAACAATAGCAAAGCTCTTCTCCTTTAAACACACACACACACACACACACACACACACACACCCTGCCTGAGACTTACTTTATGCAGGACAATGTGTCAGGCAGTACAGAGTCAACAAAGCAATGTAGGGAAAAGAGAGAAAGGGGCATGCCCTCCAGCTGGCAGAGTTCTAGTTAAACAATTCGGGTGTGCAAGACACATCACATTTCTGTATTTTTCCTAGTTTTTAAAGTTTAATTAAAGTCTAACATCAAGCTTTTACTGAAATGGAGAAGACATATAAATGCAGGCACTTTAGAGCCTTTCCTTTCTCTCAGGCTCTCACCAGAATCTGGGAGGTTTCTAGAGTCTGGACAGCAGGAGTTGGACTTCTAATAGCCAGTTCCCAAATGCACTGACATCCTCCTTATCCAAGCCTCAGTGGTGGATCTCTGCTTCCATGACAGGCTTGAAATATGGGAATCATCACTGAAGCTGGAAAGTTTCTGCCCAGGGTCCTGCTTCCCTGAAGTCTATTTACCACTTTGTATAACTGCCACCGTGTAGTTCATGAGTCACTGTTGCTCTTGGAGCCCCTAGACACTTCCTTTGTTGAAACCCTTCAGAAATAAGTACAGAGAGCATCTACTTTACTGGGTAATTTCTCTATTGCTTTTTTTCTTTTTTTTCTTCATAAGCTCCCCAAGAAATAAAGAAGATAGCCAATAGGCAGCTTCAGCTTACCTTCTACCAGATTTGCAACCCAAGTGGAGACTTTCCCAAGGAGCGTTCTCATTGGCTGACTTGAATCACATGTTAACCTCTGAACCAATCATTGTGATTCAAGGGATTTGGTGTCCTGACTGGCCAAGCCTTGTTGATACCCTAGCCCTGGAGCCAGAGGTGGGGTCAGCTGGCACAAGCTTCCTGGTGGACAATAGGGAAGGTGTTGTTCCCTAAAATGAAGGGATGGGTTGTGTCAACAGCAGAAGGTAAGCTGGTCAGACAGAAATACACATGTCTACTACAGTGTGCCAGAACTCGAAGACTGATCAATTTATAAAATCTTGACTAGCAAAGGGGTCATAAAGAGTCAGTCTTCTCTAGGTGCAGCGGATAAAACTGTAATGCACAGGAAATTTGAGAAATTTGCCCAAACTGACACAGTCAGTTAGAGGAAGAATGGTCCCACCTTTGTGTTTTTCATGCTTCCTGTCTAAGTCCTCCACCTTGGGGGGCTTGCCTGAGCCTGTCTTGCTTGCCCCAAAGTTCAGGACAGGTTTGTTTTACCTCTCGACAGTCCTGCTCTCTTCATCAGGATTGAAGCATTAGAGAGTTAATTTGGGAATTATTTACATGTCCATGCTTGGAAAATCTTCTCTAAAAAAAGTAGCAACTAAAAGTACTTAATACCAGTGATGGGCATTTCAAATGCTTTTGGCAAAGATGGTTACTTCAAAGCAGAACATACTCTCAGTCACTACCATACACTGGTCATCGAGTCAACCTCTGCATAGCATCTGTTCTTGTCAAGGAAGACATTGGCATTTTGAACAAGTGGGAAAACATCCATGAAACATTATTATGTAATGTAGTATTTAATAAAATACTATTATATGATTTTATTTATACACGAGTATATGAAGATATGTGAGTATAAACACAGAGAGGGAGATGTTTGGAAATATATTTTAATATGATAACACTGTTGGGGTACCTGGTGGCTCGGCCAGTTAAGCGGCTGCCTTTGGCTCAGGTCATGATCCCAGGGTCCTAGGATTGGACCCCATGTCAGGCTCTGCTCTCAGTGGGGAGCCTACTTCTCCCTCTGCCTCTGCCATGTTCTGTCTCTCTCAGATAAATAAAATCTTTAAAAATAAATAAATAAAATAAAAACACTGTGTACATTTGAGTGTTGAGATTATGGCTTTTTTTCTTTATACTTTTGGGGTTTTATTTTAGGAAATTTTATCATGAGCCTGTACTAGTAACACAACATATGCATGCATTTCCTGAATTTTAAGACATCATTGATTATAAGAGCACCATAAAGCTAACAGCTTCTTAGTTTAAAAAAAAAATCACTATTATTTTATTACTATATATTATTTTTTTCATCCCAACCAAATGTATGATTTGTTCTTGGAGGAAATAATAAAAACGGAGGTATTTTTTTCAATAAAAGGGCAAAGTAATAATATGAGATCATACCTTGGTTACAAGTTAATGATCATTTTCTACACAATGTGGACGTGTCAACATTTTAAAATTTTAACTTTAAGATGGACATGTGCCATTAAAAATAAACACAAATCACTTGCCAGAGTTATAAATCCACAGACACTGAAATAAATAACCAAAAATGAATATGTTTAAACACTGAAGTCTCTCAACAATGTTCATAGACCAACCCAAAAGCCAAGTACCAATAATGTGACAAAAAATGACATCAGCAGCTAATTTCCACCTCACTTCTTCATAACATGGCTGTCTGGTAGTGCACATGGGAATTGCAAACACTAATGACAAATCACTTATAGTAGCCAAGATCATCAACAAAGAATCTTAACGATATGTACAGAGACCAGAAAATTTCCAAGTCTGATTTTGGGTGCCAGAATTTGGTTCCCCAGAAGCAGACATGAGGCAAGAATTCAGTGTAAGTAGTTATCTGGGAGTTGCAGGGAGCACTAGTCAGCACTTGGGGAAGTGAAAGAGGGAAGGGAGCCACCCATCACTTGGGCAGCAGGAGCTTAATGCCATGAGAAAACACTGGGGCTTGGAGAACACATACCTTGGAATTACATTCACTCCGGGGAGTTATGGGTTGAACGCCGGTCCTAGGAATTGTGAATTTTCTGACATCTCTCGCTTGCTACTTAAGCTTCTGGACAGAGCAGTCTTCTGTGGTTTGGAGAAAATAAGCCCTAAGGCACAAAGCTGCAGATGTTGATGGGCTTTGTCATGAACAACTGGCTGGTCTGAGGCATTATGGCTACAGCACAGATCGCGCTTGCCATAGGAGGTCCACCTTAGCTCAGGAGTACAGCAAATTGCTTTTTCAGCATTTGTAAGTATTTCTTACAGCATTCACCTCTTGGCTTTCCATCTCTTTACTCCACTGACCATATCGTCAGTAGTTTTCTGTGCTATAGTCAGCATCACAAATTATCTGGTAGCCACTTCCTGCCAATAAAGATTCAAAATCTCTTTGCAGCAGCTCTGGGCACATTTGGATTTGCTGGTTCACAAACTGGCCCCTGTTCACAAAGGGCAGGGAGAGATAGAAGAAAGAGGCTGGTCGCTCCAGATTGGTAGGCGGCACGTGGAACAAGTCAGGAAACTTACATATGACACTTGTCTTGAGTGACCACAAGACGAGTAAATGTCCCTACCCGCTGCCAGGACATTAGAAGTTTATGTAGAGGCTTTAACCACATTACGTGTGCTCTGTCACGGGTACCTTGCAGGTAGTCTCCACACCCCATTGTTCTCTCAAGGCCATGTCCTTGAAACAGCTCCCACCGCGGAAACGGTGGGCCGAATGTACATTTCAAGGACAGAGGAGGGGTCTCCCGTTGCCTGGATCCAGCCTGTAGGTCAACCAGCAGTCACGTCCTCTCGATGACCTCCAACAGGATTGCACCATCTATTCTGACATTTTAAAAATGAGTTTCTGCACGATTAATTTCTGATTGTTTTACAGAAACTTCACTGTCTCGAAGTTCATTGCCCTTTCCTCTCTGAAATGGCCACGTTAAGGTGAGTCAGACCTGTGTTATTAGGCAGCTGGAACTCTGAACCATAGTCCGAGTGATCCCATATTTTCATCAAGGCACAGTGTTTGAACGTGTGTGTATAGATGCAGCGGCCACAGCAGACCTGTCCAACGGTCTGCAATTGACAGCAATTGACAAGACTCCCATTAATAACCCTCTGAAGTAAGAAGTAACTATCCTCCTGGGACAGAGAAACCAGCCTTCCCCTGCTACAAAGCTCATTGGCCATTGGAGGCAGGGAGGACAAAAGCAAATTTACTTCTCTTTTTGAATAATGTTATTTGAGTCATTACCACTACCTTCTAGACCCAGACCCATATTCTTTTGTCAAAATAGTTCACTATTACTATACACACACACACACACACACACACCTGGATTTCAGAAATATGCAGCTCAGAATGAAAAGGGGACAAAATCTATGCAGAGAGAGAAATGTTTTTCTTCCCTTCTTTTTCTTCTTTTTAAATTTTTGCACAACAGTAGTCTTTGGGGAGAGAAGTCTCTTCATCTGGGACATACTTAGATAAGGCTGAGTGAAACAGGAGACCGGGTGTGATGTGGATATGGCCAGATACCAAGACCACAGGAGTGGGATGGGGAACGCGATGCTCTGTGTGATAGCAGATAGAATGTGAACACCAGAGCAGTGCAGAGGGAGGGACTGGGGAAGAAATCTGAGAAGGAAAGATGGGAGCCAAACAGATGGAGAGAGGCTGGGACTTGGTGTGGCCAGTGAAATGCCACTATGGAGGAATGATGCTTACTTGCTCCTTGAAAAGCTGCTTTTGTTGCTGAAAAGCAAAGCCCTACTTTGGCGTTCTGAACTATGCTGTCCTTCCCCAGAAAAGTCTGTTATGCTCATGCATAGTTTGGTGTGTTTGAATTCCTTTTAGAGATTAAAAAAAAAAAAAAAAAAAGAACCGGGATTGAAATCAAGTGGTTGTGGAAGCAGGACAGAGAGAGTATACAAGGTCAAGGACATGGGAGGTTGTCGTGGGGCTGAGATTATAAACTCTGCCAGCAGAGCCCACAGTAGTGATGCAGTGAGAACCAGAGATAGCTTAAGCCAGGTGTACCTATTATTAAAGGTCCCAGTGACCTTCAACTGAAATCTGGCCTCCATGTTTCTGTGTGTGTGTGTGTGTGTGTGTGTGTGTGTGTGTGTGTGCTGCTTACCGTATGTCTTAGAACATCAAGGCGAACCTCTTTTCTTTAAGAAAACTTGCATAAAAACACATATTATATACGGATGGCATTTAAAAACAAATATGCATGTTATATACTCCTAGGTAGTAAGGGTTATATTTTTGTCACTTTTCTCGAATTATCATGCACCTACCTTTGGCTTTTATTATTTGATGTGAGGTCAATAGCATTGAGGAAACAATGAATGGGAGGAGGAAGAAGAGAGAAGATGGTGGTCTGTTTTAATTCTTTAAACTATATGCCTTCTTTATTACAAAATTAGTTGATTCCTAGAAAGAATGAAGATTTATAAACTTGTCAACATGAAGAGTGTAGAGAGAAACCTAGATGCCAAATATAAGTCCAGTTATGGTGAAGATATTGTATTGCTTATGGGTAATATTTATCTTCCATCTTAATTGTAAAAATATGAGTAATGAAAGGATACATTTCATAATTTATATATGAAACCCCCTTGTTTATGAGGAATGTCATTATTTTTGAACTATTAATAATTCATTGAGTTTTAAAAATTAAGTGGATTATTTATGATAAAGACAGTCTCACCTTAATGGAAACAAGGTGAACTGATATATATTTTGTTGTATGCCTTTCATTAATTAATCGGTTGCTTGGTTTTTTACAAAAGCACACTGTCCATATAGAGGTATAGAAAAGTTTCTAGCATGCCACTTTGTTAACAGTAATTAGTTTAGAGTGGCGAACTTCTGTATCCATTCCTCAGTTGATGAACATTTGGGCTCTCTCCATAGTCTGGCTACTGTTGATAATGTACTAGGCGGCAAACTTCGGGATGACAATTATTGTTCCTATTTTCCTAATTTTGTTCCAATTTACAGTAGGAGAAAATTGACTGTTTGGGTTTTATCTTGGTTAGGTATGTTTTATTCAAATGTGGCATACAGGAAAATGCCCTGGCATAAGATTTAGAAGATCTGTGGTCTTGTCAATGCTGAGCAATGTAGCAGGTCACACACCTTAACTTTCTGTGCTGTAGTTTAATCTTTTTCAAAATGGGGAATGACATTCTTAGCTTCCCACGGAAGAAAGGACTGTGTCTAGTTGTTTCTTTTTTTTTCTCACCTCTTATAGCCCTATTGCTTAGCATAGGAATAGGCTTGTGTTTAATAAGTGCTTGGTGTTCAATACATAATGATCATGTGATAATCATCAAATAATGGATAGTTAATATTACTATATAATTAATACAAATAATAATAAAATGACATAAAATACATGCTTTGTGTCTAATAAATATTTATTAGATGGTCGAATCAAGGAATGAGGCATGAATGGTGTTTTGAATTATTCAAAAAGATGTCAAACTAAGGAATAATTTTTATATAGCTAGTATTGAACTTCTCCAATAACCAGATTGTCAGGAGAATGCTTAAGTGGTCATGCCTTAATGGTAAGAAAGGCTGAATCAGCTCTTCTCTGTTAGGACTGCAAGTCTTGATCTGGAAAACTCTCAAGATTTCTCAAATTTCAAGGCTTGGGGGCAGAGCAATTGACTGCTTTTATTATTTGTTTATCATTTAAATATTAGTGTACAAATAATAGTATTCATTATTTAAAAATTTTATGAGTATAGGCATAAGGAAAAAAGGTTAAAATCATCCATAGTTCCACCACCCAACGATAAATGCTGTAAAGATTTCTGTGTATCTCTGTAGATGTGTGTGCGTGTGTGCGCACATGTAAAAAGGAGGAAGTAGATAAAGAGAATGAGATAGAAGAATAGAGAAAGGAAATACATTTGCATATATTCATATATAATATTTTTACTATGAAGACAGAATTGCATCAGCTATACCTCCGTTCACATTAATTTTTAAACATCTAATATATCCTAAGCATCTTTCCATCTAAACATTTTCATTTCCATCACATTGTCCTCAATGACCCCCCTATGTAGATATATCTCAGTATTACATTGTATTTAACTGATTCCTTTTAATAGGTGGTTAGTTTATTTCCCATTTCTTGCTGTTATAAACAATCTAAGTTGAAAACCCTTGCATATCCATCTGGGCCTTTGATTAACCATCAGACTCTCAAATCCCTTCTTTGCACATATTTCTGTCCTTAGGCAGAGGCTCTTGCCCAGCACTACTGGCAATCAGGGAATTGAACAGACTTCATGGCAGATGGTCTTCGATGTGTCCATACGTGGGGGTCAAATGATATTTGACTAAATTGAATGGACAATTAAATACAGAATTAGATTGGCTTTTTCCTCTCATCTATTTGATTTACTATCAATCAATATGGATTAAACAAGCAATTCTCATTTTTTACACAGACTTGGCTTTCCTTGTATCTTCCCTCTTTCCTTTCTGTGCATTAGATAGGAAATATATTTGTAAAATAAATATACTGAATATAAATTATAAATATATTGAATTATAAATCTGCTAAATATATGACATATTCAATTAAAAGTACAACTGATTAATTTGTAAATATATAATCTCAATTTTAAAAGCTCTTGAAATTTCTTTACCATTTATGGGGCATACATAGCCTCTAGTGACTTTCTCAACGTCACATAGCTAATAGTGGCAAAGCAGAAAATAAAACTCTGGATTCTAAGTTTGTTTGTTGTTTTTAAAAGCAACACTACTTGTATTGCTATAAAGACAGGAGATAATGACCAAATTGTACTTAACTTCAGAACCAAGCTCAGTTTTTATTTTGTTTGACGGAAGTACATGAGTAGCCTTACAATAAGATCTTGCTTAATTGCAGATAGTCTTTGATGTCTGCGGTGTGTGTGTGAATTCCCTTTGTAGGGAAAAAAGAATTTGGCCACATAAAAGCCTTTGTAGCCTAAAAGTGAGACTTACCATTTAAGGCTGGTTCACATCCATCTTTACTCTGGGATGATTCCTGAGGCAACAATTAACTATGTGAACCCAGAAACAACCTTGCTGCCAAGAGGGATTAAATAATTTATGAGTCACTTCTTGTATTCTAAAACAGGTGACAAAGAAATAACGTTGTGATTTTTAAATTGAAACCAGTGGTTGAACGGGATCCCCTAGTGGGAAATGGAAGTGATTGGTGGCTTATACTCTATGCCTTTCAAGAAAACTGTGTAGCCCTGGGATGAGATAACCTCATTCATTTACTTCTCTGATTAAAAGCACAGTACAACTTCTCATGTCTTTTTTTATCGTTACTTCTCAAGTCCTAATTAATAGAATTCAGCAGTGTCTGAAGCATAAGGGATATTCAATAAATACTTTTTTGATTGAAGAATGAATGAGTATGTGAATTCACTGAGTACCAAGTATGTTCCAGACATTGTTCTATGTGCTGAGAATATAGGACTGAAAACAACAACAAAAAAACCCTCCTCTTATTAAAAAAAAAAAAAAAAAAAAAGCAACAATAAATAAAAAGTAAAGTGTATAGAAAAATGTATGGCATGTGAAACATTGGTAAGGGCTTTAAAGAAAAGTAAATCTAGGAAGGTGAAGAAGTATATATGGAGGATATGGATGATACTGAAATTTTAAATAGAGTTGTCAGAAAGGGCCTATCCCTAATATTTGCAGGACTTGGAGCAAGAGTACCAATGATATCCACATGCTATATAGCTAAATATTCTAAAATTATAAATCAAAATATCAAATTTAATTAAAATATATTCTATCCTCTTACTCTGAAACACATCTTTGTAATGGCAAATCTGAAAATTATATATAAAGTTATGGTTTTTATATGACAGATAATATCAAACATTACTGGATTTAATTACCAATAGGTGTTTTTGTGTGTTTTATTGACTGGCTAGCCATGTTTAAGTGAATGATAAAATCAAGATATATGTAATTCATAACATTTGATATGTTTATTCCATCAAATTTGTTATATTTTTCTTCATGTTGGCAAAATCTCTATGTAAATAATCAAATTTTGACATAATTTTTTAAAGATTTATTTATTTGAGAGAGAGATCGAAGGAAAAAGAATGCTCGTTCAAGCAGGAAAAGTGGTAGAGGCAGAGGGAAAG
The DNA here is from genome assembly GCF_963455335.1 of Martes martes. Taxonomy (NCBI): domain Eukaryota; kingdom Metazoa; phylum Chordata; class Mammalia; order Carnivora; family Mustelidae; genus Martes; species Martes martes. The sequence goes on from NC_137888.1 coordinate 143,830,558, forward strand.
AGAGAATCTGAAGTAGACTCCCCACTGAGACTAAGACCAGAGCTAAAAGCAGGGCTCCATCCCATCGTCCATGAGATCATAACCTGAGCCAAAATCATGAGTCAGAGTCTAAAGTGACTGAGCCACCCAGGGGTCCGAACACAATTTTGTTTTAAGCATCTATAGAATCAAAAATTAAATGTAATTGTATTTCAATTAAACAAAAATTTTTAAAAAGACTTTATTTATTTATTTGACAGACAGAGATCACAAGTAGGCAGAGAGGCAGGCAGAGAGGGGGGAAGCAGGATCCCCGCTGAGCAGAAAGCCCGATGCAGGGCTCAATCCCAGGACCCTGGGACCATGACCTGAGCCGAAGGCAGAGGCTTTAACCCACTGAGCCACCCAGGAGCACCCAAATAAACAAATTTAAGTATTATTTCATCAAAAAAGTAAAATAAATGTAAAACTTTTAAAAATAAAATTATGCAAATGTTTTTAAAAATATTTTATTCTAAAATATTAAAAATACATACTACTTTGATAAGCAAAATACAATCAGAAATCATGAACATTGATTTTACACTGAATTTTATTTAAAGTTGAATTTTAAAAAATATTATTGAATACAGAAGAAAATCTTTTAAAATGTTTTTTAGAAAGTAAAATTTCCTAATTCTAACATTCAATATCTGTCTAGTTTACGATGAAAATGAGTTTATCATGTTTCATATGTTTCACCTAAACCCATATACATACAGATTTAAGAACAAGGCAAATTCTTTAATATTATAAACTGCTTATCAACTACTAAGGGCAAGCATTGTAAATATTATGCTAATTCATGAGTATCCCAGAGCCCTGTATCAGAACATAAAGAGAAACACGGAAATGGATTTTCAACAGAATCAGGAAATGATATTTCATTAAACAAGACAATATTCCTTCCATGTTCTCTGAGAAGAAGGATTTAACAAGTTGATTCAATTATCTTTATCTTTCCCCAATATATTAATCATAACAAATACATAACAAATTGCTCAAAAACTTAGCTACTCCAAACAGCATTTATTATCTCACAATTTGGGTGGCTCAGGAATCTGGGTGTGGTTTAGCTGGATGCCTGCGGCTCAGGTCTTGCACAAGGCTGGATGATGAAGGTGTTTGTCAGGCTGCGTCTCAAGGCTCACAGAGGGGGAAGAATTCCATTCCAAGCATACTTAGGCGGCTGCTGTTGGCAGACCTCAGGTCCAATCTGTCCATTGGCCGGACACATCAGTTCTTGGCCCTCTCCATAGGGCTGATTACGTGTCAGCTGCTTCCTTCAGAGAGATGGAGTCACCCGATAGAAAAATATAGTCTTGATTTCTTTTTATGATGTAATTTCCAAAGTGACATCCCATCACTTCTGTCCTACCTTATTTGTTAGAAGTTGGTCTCCAAGTTAAGGGCAAATTCGAGAGAAAGAAATTCCTTAGGAACGTCAATACTGGAGGACTAGGACTTTCCAGGGGCCATTTGGACGCTGTTGGTCATACCCAATTTCTTTGATGGGTCCAAACCTCCACAGGTGCTGAAACTTGTACAATTTGGAGGCCCTTTTAAACTAAAAGACCACAAAATCACACACACAAATTAGGAACAAAAGTAATTATTTAGAATAAGAAAATAAATTACAACAACCTATAAATCTAAAAAGATGGGCAACTGCAGTAATGACAAAATCTAGAAAAATTAAGTATTTTTACTAATTCACTGCTTGACACCGTGTAATACTTTTTCCTTACATTTTTGACAGTAAAATCTTTGATCATTTCTTTTTATGACAACAATTTTAGTACATATCCTTTTATAGATAGAATATAAAAATAATGTAGTGTTTCATCTGGCATGGCTGATCAAGATTTATTTTTCATTTTTGATATTTAGAAAAGTTTTTCTCAACTTTATACAACATTTTATTGGCGAAGTCATCAAATTTGGGACATCAAATTTGAGAAAATATGTATGAAGTTTCTTTCTTGCATGAGCTGTAAGAATTGGAAGATTTTTAAAAAAAATATTTTATTTATTTATTTGACAGAGAGAGAGAGCCCATGCGGGCAGAGAGGCAGGCAGAAGGAGAGGGAGAAGCAGGCTCCCCGCTGAGCAGAATGCTGGATGTAGGAGCGGAATCCAAGACCCCAGGATCGTAACCTGAGTCGAAGGCTGACTCCTAACTGACTGAGCCACCCAGGTTCCCCAAGGTTTTTCTTTATGTAGTCTTGTTTCTAGCACTGGACATTTAAAACCCTGTTTCTGTCCTATGACCTACATATTTCTTGTGCTAGGTGTCATGAGATACCCTCGCTTCATAGCACAGCCTCTGGAACCTGGGCTCCTGTGTGGCACAGCTCTGGGTAAGTCAGCACAATTGAACTGGGAGTATTTCTAGAAGCCATTTCTACAATGGTACAACTATCAGTAAATATAGAACTATGTCAGCAAATTATATAAATATGAGTTACTAAACATCCTTTCAGTTGGAACCCCAATCTGCATCCACTTGATACAAGGGATAATATAATGGAGATGTTGTCAGAGTAGAAAGAGACAGTGGTCTAGTTTTAGTTAAAACAGAGCACGTTTAGTGTCATGTTACAAAACATGACTCAAGACCTGGACTTTCTGAAACCTTTCCCATTCCTTTGAAAAAATCTTGGTTTAAGCTTCATTAGTTTCCTCATAAATCCACCTCTGTTCTTGACAAAAAGAAGCCAAGAGGGAAAAGAAATCTATATGGCAATATACAGAGCAGATCTTTTCATTTTCAGAATTCAATGGAATTGAAGTTAGTCTTGATTTAAAAATGTAGTCACTGTGTGGATCCATGTTTTCTGAGGGAAAGAATAGGACCGGCCTGTCCTTCCAGCCTCCTCCAGAGTCTATGACCCTGTGATTCTTTCTCTAGTGCATTTGACACCCTTAGTTCATTCAACTGCTGGGGAAGACTCAAAGTTACCCACTTAAACTAGAGGAAGGTTCCCACTGTCGGAAGAGTATTGACAGTGAAGGGGAAGTTGGCTACAGTGCTAAGATCTAAATAATGTTCGTGATGATGGCTCCAGGAGGAGGTGCCTGTTCGGGAAAGCTGGAGCACCCAACCAGAATGGGGACTTTGACACAGGGAAACTCCTACGTCACAAGTTGGACTTAGTTTTACCTCTGAACCTCAGTTCTTCCTGTTTAATTTTATTTTCACTATTTGCCTCTGTTTAACCTGGTATTAATGGATTATTTCCACTCAGATGGTACCATCCTCCAAAAATAAAGCCTTAACTATAAGGGATAAAAGAATTCAGCAATGACATCTGTCATCCTTTAATTAATTAGAGTGCCTCTAATAAGACCCAGAAGAAGGAATAATATCACATCTGAACACAATTACATTGTATCTGCATGATGACCTGCACTTAGCAATCCTGGGCTTCCTGTTTCTCCATATGTTACAGAAATATAGACAAATCAGAGCATGCCACAAATCTAATCCATGTTAGATTATAGGAACCAAACCTAAAGACAGGCTTCGGAATTCAATTTTACAAATACTCAGTGGAGGGATTTTTGCTGTTCACAGAGGTTAAAATGTCTCAGTGGAAATTGAAGTAAAGTAATTAGGTATAGGTCAGGGAATTATTTCAATGTTTTGTAACATGATCATTTTTACTAAGTCCCAGCTTATGTCCAGATTTTTTTGGGAACAGTCCATGTTTCAAATTTACTGTCTTATCCCCACCACCCCACCCCCTAGGGAGGTTCACGTTTGTTGCATCTCTGTGACCAAATCTTTGGTTTCGAAAATATGAACATACAAAAGTTTGGCAAAAGAGAATGCATGCTTTACTTCCTGGAATGGTTTTCTTAATTGCTAAAGCTGCAAAGATAGAAGAAGAAGATAGAAAAGTTGACATAAATTCTGCAAATTAACAGGCAATCTGAGTATGCCTCTGCGGTATAAGGATACGGCTTGCTCATCAACAGTGAAATTTAGGAAGAATCTTTAAATCAGCTTTTAAAAAATTCAACATGGGTTGAGCCAAATGTGTGAATAACATTCAGTACAGGTTGATTTCTGCCGCTACTTTTACTGGCAAACAATGGCCACCTGCCAAAGCATGGTCAACCCACACAGCTGTTTTCAATGATTCATTTCCCTTGATTTCCCAACTGACCCATTCGGAAGGAGAACAGCAGGTTTCAAGCCCCAGTTGCTAGCCTCATTGCTGCTAGGAGCCCTCCCCTTCAATTGTGGGAGTATTTTAAAAGCTAGAGTGAAGGAGAGTTGCCCTCGGGAACCAAGTTGTTTCCATGACTAGAGGGTAAGCAGGCAAGAAAGGTCAAGAAAAAACTGAAATGTTGATTTTATGGTGAGGTCCTCACCATAGCTCTGAATCATTACGTGCCTACCTCCTAACTTTCTGTCACACCACACCAGACTTCAGCACAACATTCCAACCATGCTAGTATTTCCAAAATACAGAAAGTTCTTTGAGCCATTGGTACCATTGCTATTCCCACTTACTGGAATGTTTTTCTCTCGTCTTTGTTTGAGAACCTTCTGCTACCTCCAAGATGGAACCCAAGTATTACACTCTCTTGACACTTCTTGTGAGCTTTCCAAGGTAGGTTAGACCCTACATTCTTAATGAGGGGATATTGACCACGACAGGGTGAAAATTTGTTTTCAAATTTTCAAAAGTTTTCAGAAAGACTCCTACTATTTTTTATATATAAAGCACAGATATACATAGAGTACCTAAACAGGCATATAATTTATCTGTGGTATGGAATTTTCATTTTGGGAATGCATTAGAAGAAAATATCTGAAAAGGCTCCTTAAGTGAACATTAATGAAAAAAGTTTGGGAAACCCTGGGTTATAATCTCCTTTATCTCCCTTGTATGTACTTTTTATCCGGAGTCATTGATTTTGGATCATTTGCTACTCATCATTACTGCAGCAGAACCTGACTAAACACATTTCTAAACACTTTTTTCCTCCCACTCAGTCATGGTCGTAATGTTCTTGAGAACCGGGACACTGCCCTGTGTTCTACTGCCTTTCAGGACAACGCACAGTGCTGGAATGTAGCAATTACTGAGGATACTGGTCGTTCGGCAGTTGTGTCGAGATCATGGCTTCTCAGTCTGGCTCACAACCCACCGTGCTCTAGAAAGGAAGTTTCAGTCCTTCTATCTGCAACAGCCAAAGAAGGGGTGACTAACATTTGAACTTACAGTGTGGGTATGTCCTGTTCAAACATCCAACATGTGCTTTGGCTCAGCCATGGTCTGACATGCTCTATTTCTGAAAGTGATTGTGTACACCAGGTACCGATGTCTCTATCATAACATTCTCATTGCAACATCAGCTGAATCAGAAGTACTAGGTGCCAATTTGCAGCTTTATATAATGACACAGATCCCTATGACTGTTTTAAATTACTTAAAGGTTGGTATTGGGAGCCCTCCTTACAATGATTTGTGTATATTATTCTTTTATTTGATAGAACTTTTATCAATATCCTACATTAAAATGATGATGAAGAAGAAGGTAATGATGGAGAATAGCTAAGTCTATATAGCACATTCTATGTTCTTTCCTTTTTTTTTTAAAAGATTTTATTTATTTATTTGACAGACAGAGATCACAAGTAGGCAGAGAGGCAGGCAGAGAGAGGAGGAAGCAGGCTCCCCGCTGAGCAGAGAGCCCGATGTGGGGCTCGATCCCAGGACCCTGAGATCATGACCTGAGCCAAAGGCAGAGGCTTAACCCACCGAGCCACCCAGGCGCCCCTGTTCTATCCATTTTGCTAGGTATGTTCCATCCACAGTTCTATAAGAACTGTATTACTCTTTCCAGATTTACAGATGAGGAAACTGATGATTAAAGCAATTAAACAATTAGCCCAAGGACTCACAGTTAGAAGTGGGAAAGCTAGAATTCAAACCCAGAAAAATCAGACTCCAGAGCCTAAGTTTTAAAAACACTATGACAATTTAAAAAAAAAAAAAACTGTCTCAAAATTACATGAAGAAAATTCTACATTCTAAAAGTATCTAAATGATGGTGATGATGATTGCTGTTAACAAGATTAAATACAGGGGCAGGGCATTTCAATTTGCAAAGAAAGATGAAATCTTGGCTTGGGATATGGGCTTAACATCCCAGTTATAGGTCTATGTGTGGAAAATTGCCTGTCCCCACAGGAAGGAGTTGAAACAGATTCTAAGGAAAATATTTAAATACTTTGGAGGATTTGCATAATCAAATTTGTTATTAGTTATAATTTATAGAAAAGTATGGGTGTGTGTATGGAAGGGAGTAGTTGGTGAAAGAAGACAGAGAGGGAAGGAAGAGAGGAAAAATACTAAGTTCTAGTTCTCCACTCCAGTTCCTTGTATGCAGAATTTTTTTTCAAAGAAGTTGGCTTAACAGTAGAACATCAGGTCCTAAAAAAATAAAGATAAAAAGAACAACCCACATGTGGAAAGGAGTGCATGGCTCAGAGACAGTGAAATAAAACAAAACAATACAAAACAGACCTTTCCCCTTTCTAGGAGATATCACCTTTTCCTTGTGGCAACATTTCACTTGGCCATTTTGAAAGATTCAGCCTCATTTTGTAGTGTTTCAAAGCAATATGGAGAGAGTGATACTCCTTAAACTTACATGGAATTAATTTTTTTTTTAAATAAATGGCCTTAAAACAGAGGGGAAGCATGATAAGAGCAAAATAGAATTCAACTCTTTAGCCAAGAAATTTCTCCCAAATGAAATTTCAGATTTTATTTTTATCCTCAAAAGTCCTACTCCCCAAGAAGCCCCTTTGTGAGCAAAAACACTTTTCCCTAAGACTTATCACTAAGGCTGGTTTTCTTTTACTCATCAGTTCTTTTGTTATCGGGAAAAAAAAAAAAACACAGCCTAGGTAAAGGGCTGGTCTCTGGAGTATGACCCACCACCACTGTGATCTCAGGCAGATGACTTCCCTTCTCTGACCCTCAGTGTCCACACCTAGCAAATCAGGCAGTAATATTTATTTCTCATGGCAAGGAGTTGAATGAGGAAGCATATGTAAAGTTTCAGCTCAGTATTTTCTCTCCTTTCTTCTTCTATTGTAAAATGACTGAATATTGGTTCGCTGTAATTTCTCTACAATTTTTTCCAACTTTATAGTTATATGGTAGTTGATTCACATCATCAGAAATGTGTTTTATACTCAATTGGCTTCCCTGTTGAGTTTCCTGTAAAATTTTCATAGGTAGTGGGGAACGGGGCAAATAGGAAAGATGGCAAGGGGGAAATATCTCAGTGTGCTCTCATGTACGTAGCTGAGCTCTGCTGCTTGTGGGCTGAATTAAGGAAAGCTGCACGGTCACCATCGACACAGAAACTTCTAAAGTCACTCTGTAACTTCTAGCTAAACAGATGTTTCTCAAGAATGCCAGTTGGACAGAGTGATGGAAAGCTGTGAGGGACACAGAAAAAAAGATACTGAGGGTTATAGAGAAAAAAGGTCCTTCATTAAACTATTTGTTTAATCAGTGAGCATTTTATCAAACATACCATGTACCTTACATTGTGCAATATTTTCAATAACATAGGATAGAAACATTTTAACCCCTTTTGCAGTTAAGAAAACTGAGGCTCTAAGATGTTGAGTCAGCTAATAAGCAATTACTCCAGGATTCTAACCCAGTGTGGGGTCCAAATGCTGTCCTTTTTACAAGCTGAATGCCAACGATATATGAACCAGGATGTATAACTTAAATCAGTTTAAGCAAATATAGGGAATGTGTTCATTGCATGAGCAAGTCATCGGAAGGAGTAAGAAGAACCAGCTCTAATGGATATACACACAGTTGGGTTGCCCTATGCCTTCCTTCCCACTATCCCTCCACCCCCACTCCCACCTGTGCTGTCACTTCCGCCTCTTGTCTATTTCCCATGGAATGTTAATTTCTTCTCTGCATCATCTTTTCCCAGGTCTGAACCCATGGCCACAAGCAGCTTCAGTGTTGTATCTTACAACCCACCTGGCAAGGGAAATAGAGGTCTCCTCTGCCTTCTTAAAGACAAACCATTTAGGAAAGAACCCTTATTGTCTGGGTTCAGTAGCATATCCACTTCTGAAACAATAGAGGGCACCTGGATATAGTTCCAATGACTAGGTCACACACCTACACACGTGACCAGGGGTCTGCAGCTTGGGAATTGGAAACCCCCTACAGAATCACAACCTTGGAGGAGAAGCAGCTACCCACCCCCCAAAAAAGAAAGGAATTGTTGTTTGGGCCAGATAAAGCAACAAACGATCACTCTCTAAGTAAGGAAAAACCCCAGAATTTGGAGGTGGGTAGAAATACGTTTTAACTCCATTCTGCTGCTTCCTGAACATATGACATTGAACTTTAGTCAAGGTGGTAAGTGAGCTACAAAGTAACAAATCCAAGAACAATCAGTGCTAGATAACTAATTGCTAAATGAAAGAATGATAAAGTGCTAAGTAAATGCAGGTTCTCATATCAATATAACTTTGATCTGTGGTGTAAAATTTTCCTTATCAAGGCTTATGATTTTATAACTACCCACCCCCCCACAATCCCACACTGTGGCCATCTTCCCCAGACACTGTGTTTAAATAGACTGTAACCTCTGAGAAAGCAAGGATGGCATTTTCTGCATCTTTTGTGTCCTCAGAACACCTGGCAAAGGTCTAGGCACAGACCTGTGTTAATAGCACTTTCTTAAGAAATACTTTTTAACTTATATCATTGAAAATATTTATAGACTTACCACATTAGGAGTCCATTCTCAACTTGAGCATTGCTTGTGCTCTAGATGTTCTAGATCCTGGGCAAAAAAGCATTTCTGAGTATAGGCAGTCAGAGTGTTAATGTTCACTTCTGTCTAAAATGTGCAAATGAGTGACATTTTATCAATTTTCTGGCCTAAAGTTACAAGGTTATGTTAAATCGTTTTCATATTCGATAACAGTGTTGCCTTGAAAAGGAGGAATATTATGGATGTTAAGCCCTTGTAACACACTCTGCATTATGAATTCCCATTATTCTGTTCTTCTCATGATCATTTTTCATGCATTTCCATGTATTAATTATGTTCACACTGATGTTCTGAAATCACCTCAGCCAAGCTCATTATATACTTTGATGGAAAAGCGCTTAAATCTAAATGACAATTTACATTTACCTTTCTAAAATAGATTTGTAATGATGTTAAAGACTTTTCCTTAAGTAGGCGCTTATTTTGAAATTCTAATTGAATTTTATATTTTGTCCCACAAAAAATAAGCACAGCATTATTTTGGCTGAAATTACTGGGTCTCCTGCCCAATTATTCATGGCTTTGAAACACGAGCTGCTATTTCTTGTCCTTTTGTCATCCGGTTGAAAACCCTCGTCCACAAATGCCGTGACCTGTGGGTGAATACCGAAGAGACATAGGCAGTCTGAGGATACCTAAGGCTTATTTGTATTGTGTGTGGAGACGTTCAAGAGTCGAAGGTGCTAGAACACTAATTTGGATGTCAACATTTATTTTGTATGGTAATGGTAGGCATGAATTTGCTAACTTGCGTTGCTGATCAAACTCCAGTTGGCTTGAGTCCCTTTTCTTCTGATGACTTTTCAGTAAATCTTTTGAAGAGCTTTTTGTTATTCTAGAATACATTCTAAATTGCTAAAGTTTGCCCTGAAAGAGCTGTCGATTTTAGCCCCCTCTATCTCTGGGGACTTAGTCACTCTCACCACGCCCCAGACACGCCCCCCAGACACGCCCCCCAGACACGCCCCAGACACGCCCCAGCCACAGACTCCTTCAGTTGCTCTGATGAATGCACCATACTACTTCCTACTACTTCATACAAAATGTGTTCCTGTATCTATTCTCCCTCCCTACAATGCTCTCTCCTTGCTCTCCTTTCCTGGCTATTTCCCACCGGCTCATACATTCCTGCTTAAATAGTATTTCCTCCAGACTTCCTAGACCACGTGAGAATTTTCGAAGAGCCAGCGTTTTAGTTTTAAATTTCTAAACTTAACCTTTATCATTGCTCCCATAGTAATGGACAATTTTGTCGCAAGACTAGCGGGGACCAGGAAGAAAGAGCAGAAAAGCAGGAACATGTGGATTCCTAAAATGCTTTTTGTGTCCTTTTCCCAGTTCTAGTCGCCCAGAAAACGAAGTCAAGGAACTAGGAACTGAAAAGGCAAAAGCTCCAAGGATGGAGCCTGCCAAAGATGAGCTGACGAATCCAACGGCTTTCTTGGGCTATTCTGTGAGTAAGATGAATAAGGTGCTCAGGAACGCACAGCGGGGAAGTGGTCCGAGAAATGACTCCATCCAGGCAAATGATAGTCCTGCCTGTCCGTGGAGTCTCCCCGGGCAGCTCTGAGCCCTGGGTTCCTCACTGTCAGCAGTGGTGCCTCTGGGAGCACTCTCAGTCTCTTATTTATGCTTAGCATTTTTAGCTCATGTTCTTGTCTGTCTTTTACTTTATTTTTAAAGAATTTTATTTATTTATTTGAGAGGGAGAGCACAGAAAGAGAGTGGGGGGGAGAAGCAGACTCCCCACTGAGTAGGGAGCCAGATGTGGGACTCGATCCAGGACCCTGAAATGGTGACTTGAGCTGAAGGCAGACCCTTAGCTGACTAAGCCACCCAGACGCCCTCTCCCCCTTTTTTTTTTTTTGAAGATTTTTTTATCTATTTGAGAGAGGGATCTGTCTTTATTTTAAATAGTTTACAGAAGTGAAGAGTGTGTGTGCATGTGTGTGTATATTCCGATGACTACAAATACACTTCAGCTTTATAGTTTTCATATACAGTATTCCACGTTCACAAATGACATTTTCCTACTGCTTCTGAAACATAACGGGTGAGGTCCCCAGAGCCCTGTGAGTAGATAAGAGGAGAGGAGAACTCTTCTGTGTTGAAGACTGACCTCAAGCTACAATTTCCTATCAATCATTCATCCCATACTTTCCTTATTGGCAGCATCCCAGCAATTAATTATTTTTTAAAATTATTTGACATCTCCTCCCAATAGTCTGTGTACTTCATGATGTTTGGTACCGTCTTTTTGTCTTCATTGCTTGAAGAAAGTTCAGTTCCTTCATTGAACATAGCAGATACTGGGTAAGTATTTACCAAATGAGCAAATGAGAGACCCAGGTGGGAAGAGGAGAAGGAGACCACAAAAGCAGATCCTAATTTTGTGTTTCCATGCCAGCTCTGGGCCTCAACATTCTGTGCTCCTGAAAGGCCTCTTACTTTCTTCTTTGCTCCTCATGTTCGAATGTGAGTTTTAATTCCCATATCATGTACTTCTTTAAATGCTCTATCACTGAAACAAATAAGTCACTCATTTTTGTGACTATGGAGGAACCACTTTATAATTGTTCCTAGTTTTCACATTTGGTTAAATCTTACTGAAATCTGTAGGGATACAAGATCTTTCAGAACAAGTTCTAAGATCTTTGTTGTTGACATTGTTTCGCATACCCAGGTCAGAAAAGTTGATTGTGAGTCGTCATTATTTTATTTGCATATAGTGAAAGAGTCATTCCATATGTATTTCAAATAATACAGTGGCCAGGTACTTCTTTGAAATGAAGAGTAAAAGGTAAATACTGTCTTGCACTAGAAAAATTACATAGGACCACAGAGATTCACTTAATGAGACTGCAGACTACACAGTTGGGTTTCCTTTCAAGATGAGGAAAAGAAAAACAGAGTGAGCAAACAGCATATTACAGAAAACTTCTGAGTAGCTGGTGACAGAGAATAATATTATATCACTGGGCTTATTCTGAGTTAAGCTAGTCTGAAACTGCGAAAAAGATAGTCAGTTAAAAGCATCTGAATGAGTTGCCAAGAGACACTCTAATAGAGGTCTAAAAATTAAGCACAGGAGATGGGAGAGCTGTGTGAGAGGCAGTGTTCGTTCTAGTTGACTGCTCCATATCAGAAGAAGTGCTCTGTGTGAATGGACAAGGAAGGATCCAGACAGGGGCCAAGAAAGGGCTGTGGGTCACCTCCCTCTCTCCCCCTTGGGTGGGCAACTTTGTGCAGTGCACAAACCATACAACCAGAAGCTGCGGCCTTGCTTCCGGTTTTAGCAAGATACGAAACAAGTGGACAGAGGTTGATGGGAAAGATCCCTGTTGTACCTTGGTACTGTCTTTACACATTTATTTTCTTTTAATTAGCATGACAGGCACTTTAACAGAATGAACAAAGACTCAGGCTTTGACATGAGAGAAAACTGCAGGATAAATCCCAAGTTCATCCCCCAAGAGTTCAGTGACATTTTATACTCCTCTCTGAACCTGGATCACTTTATTTTTTTATTATTATTTTTCTTTTTTTTAAGATTTTATTTATTTATTTGACAGAGAGAAACACAGTGAGAGAGGAAACACAAGCAGGGGGAGTGGGAGAGGGAGAAGATGTGGGACTTGATCCCACGACCCTGGGGTCATGACCTGAGCTGAAGGCAGATACTTAAGGACTGAGTCACCTAAGCTCCCCTACTCTGGATCACTTTAACTACAATATTGAAAGGATAGTGTCTTCATTAGTAATTTGTTGTAAGGACTAAATAAAATGAGGTCTGCATTGTGTCTAGAACACTCTGGTATATAGTAGGTGCTCCATAAATCATTTTGCTGCTGTATTATTTAGGGTTTTGTTTTTTGTTTTGTTTTGTTTTTAGGGTAGGATTTCATTGGAAGCCTTGTTTAAGGGAAGGACGCTTATCTTGATCTGAGTAAAAAAACAAAGATTGTCTTGTTCTGGGCCACCGTAACAATTGCTGGCAATATATCAACATGTCAAATTAAGTTAAAACATTTTCTTGAGTACTTAACTATGAACAAATAATAATGACAATTGAATGAATTGGAGCTCTTGGCTGATCTCTGACAATACCAAAGGTATAACAAATTGTCCTTATTCATGAAGTGACCTAGATACCAATGGATCAAAAAAATGCAAAATATGCTCATTTCTAGGAAAGGATATAGTCTATGCCCACAGAGATGTTCACTTGGCTTACACAACTGAGCCAGTGTTATGACTGCTTTTATTTAAAAATATATATCATACAGGGCACCTGGGTGGCTCAGTGGGTTAAGCCTCTGCCTTCAGCTCAGGTCATGATCCCAGGGTCCTGGGATCAAGCCCCGCTTCGGGCTCTCTGCTCAGCAGGGAGCCTGCTTCCCCCTCACTCTTTTTCTGTGTGCTGCTCTGCCTACTTGTGATCTCTCTCTCTCTGTGTCAAATAAATAAATAAAATATTTAAAATATATATGTATATGTGTCTATATATATATATCTCATAAAAATAAATAAAATAAAAATGTATTTCATCATATCCTCATTTTTTTCCATGACTTAGAGAAGTTTGTTTCTCTCTCTCTCTCTCTCTCTCTCATACACACACACACACACACATGCACACACACACACACTGCTTGTGTGAAGAGAGCAGAGCACACAGATTGCAGAGGTGAGAGGATGTGGGGCTGGTACTTTATATTTCAGTCCTAGCTTCCCAAGTAGTGATTTTGCACATGGATTTCAAAAAATAATTGCATTAATCAAAACTCTATTTATTCCTCTGCATCAGTATTGATTTCACCTACAATCACCAAATTTATATTCAGTCTCTTTAATTGCCTGCGTCCTACTGCTTCTCCTTTCCCTGGGCTAAGGGGCACCCATGGATCTTCATATCACAGATACACTCAGCCTTGTCCTTTGAAATAAGATGTCTCTGAAACTCAGATACAAAGAAGCAGGAATTAGGTTCATTTTTTTCCTACCTTTGTTTCTCATCAGACTGCCTCCTGACATTCTTTGGTTGACCCTTGTGTTTAATTTACATTTGTTGGATAAGCAAGTGATGATTGCATTCCATTTAGTTCTCCGAAAATGGATAAATTACCTCATTCTTGGCATGGCATTTTAGACTACAAAAATTAAATGGCAACTCAGATCTTTAGCAGCAACTTAGAAAGCTAATATTAAAATGGTATGAGAGATCAACATCGAGTGTCTTATTCAAAGAGAGAAAGAGAAAAAAATAAATAACAAATGTAATAAAGGTTAACATTTGTAGAAACATGAGCAGAAAGTAAAGAGTAATTCTCGCCCTATTATTGAAATGTTGTTGTTAGTCTGAAATTATTTCAAAATTTAAAAATTTGAAAAGACAATGCCAGATAAAGATTTGAAATAATGATGAGCCATGACCATGTCAGGTGGGGACTATGTGGTGTGATTTTGCAGAACAGGCATAATTAATGAGACCCACAGGTAAAGTATACAGTATGAGCCCATTAGATAACATCCTGCACCAGAGCTCGGTCACCTTTAAGACACATTCATCTCAGCTTAGTAAATCCTGGTCAAGATCTTAATCATTTCAGAAATCCAACACTAATCTCCCAAGTCACCACCAGCAAAATAAAATAAGATAAAACACAAAATAAAATAAAATTTGAAGGCTTTTGAATAAAGTCTGCTTTGAACATAATTCCAGCCAATATTAAATACCCTTGTTTCCCAGTACCAAAGACTAGACCGAAAAACAATTTCCAAGCTGTACACTGGCAACTGCATCCATATCATATCTGTGATCAAAGTCTTCTGTTGTTTTTGTTTGTTTGTTTGTTTTCTAGTTGCTGGGCCTTTTAATTACCTCAGTGGTCTCTAGGAAACCCGCCAGGCATCCAGCACCCACAGCACTGCAATCCATTCACCCCTCTCCCTGCAGAACAAAGCCATCTACACGGAAAACATGGCACTGCGCAGTAATGTGCTTGGGAAATAAGTGTGCCCTCTGCAGAGTCTCTTAATCCTTTATTCACTTCAAAATCATGACATGTTATGGCCTCCCTCGAGAGACAACTCCAATTATTTTCACAGTTTATCTAGGTTTCTGGAAAAACCTGTTTGAAAGTTGCCTCCCTACCCCATTTCCCCTGACAGTAGGCTTACTAAGGAATGCCTATTGCCTTTACATTTTTATTTCTGAGGAAAAACTGCTCACTGGACATTTGTTTTCCATATGGCTCCCCGAGAGAGACTCATACAAACAGGAAGACTGTAAAATAGAAAAGGATAAATTGGGACACCAAGATAAACATGTACTTCAGTTCTGATGTCCTGACCTATTTTTAAAAGCTAAGGAAAGAACAAGATCTGTTCCTCCTCCTAAGAAATTCCATGGGAATTCTCTCAGTGCTGTAGTAACGTAGAGCATAAAGTAGCTCTCCCTATTCCTGGAAGGGAAGTTCAGCTTTTTGAATTTCCAAAATAAATGACTGTCACTCTTTACCTTTCAGCAACTATCTCTTTTTAGTAGCTCAGTGATGGCAGCTGTCAGAGCTTGGACTCATGCACTAGTGTAAGCACTAAATTTCCAAGATTCCTTAATTTTCGGAGTTTTCAGTTCAGAATGTTTTCAGAAAAAAGTCAAAAAACAAACAAAGAAAACCCCAGAGTTTGAAAGGTCAAGTGTCCATTGCCTGATTATGTAGAATGGCGTCTTTTGGGGAACAGAAACTGGGAATCACTTGGAACATGATTTCATCATCCTGATGGGAATACAATAAAATTTATTCCAAATAACACGTTGAACTGGAAACCTGTCAATTATAGTCAATCCCAGATTACCCATGAACACTGGGGATAGAGAGGATAGAGGTAATGAGATTCCAGGATTATCTGAAACCATCTTTTGCTCCTTTCTTCTTACTCCCCATGTTCCTTCCTGCCACAGGGTCTTTGAATATGCTGTTCCCTATTGCATACAATAAGGCTGTATCCAAGTTTGCCTTTTCCTTATTTCTGTTCTTGTACCTGTGTTTAAGCATAATCCAAAGGATTGAGTCAGCAGAAGGGACCTTTACAAATTCAACAACTATTTATGTAGCCAACAACTTGGCAGTACTTTCTTGGCATTTGTATAGGAATGGATAAGGTAAAGGCTTTGCAGTCAGCAAAGGAGACACAGCCATGATCCTTATTCTAGCTGGGTCAGCACTCTGGCAGAGGCACGAATGGAATGGGAAGTGACATAACATGGGGGTTAAGAACTGGTGTTGCAGAGTGATGAGTTTAGTGTTATTCTGTCACTTCCTAGCTGTGTGACCTCAGACAAGTTATCTACCCTCTCTGGGCCTCAGTGTCATCACCTAAAAAATGCAGTTGATGATACTATGGTAGCTACCTCAAATGGTTGCTTTAGTGATTAAATAAATTATAAAATGTGCTTTGAAGAGTGCCTGCATGGAATAGGGTTTGTGCTTATTAGCAGCACTATAGGAGTTCAGAGGAGTATGTGACTAAATCTACACAGAGACTTTTCAGGAGACCTAGCATCAGACCTGCATTTTTTTTTTTTTTTTTGGATGACATACATGTACATTTTTTTAAATTTTTTTATTTCTTTTCAGTGTAACAGTATTCATTGTTTTTGCACCACACCCAGTGCTCCGTGCAATCCGTGCCCTCCCTAATACCCACCACCTGGTTCCCCCAACCTCCCACCCCCTGCCCCTTCAAAACCCTCAGGTTGTTTTTCAGAGTCCATAGTCTCTCATGGTTCAGACCTGCATTTTTAAGAGCACACCAGCTTAGAAAGCATGGACTTCTCTTTCAAACATCCTGACAACACCGGAAAGCGTTTCCAGATTGCAGAAAGCCGACTCATGATAGCTATGTAGGTTCTAAGTCTCAACCTCATACTCTTGGCCTCGAGTTCTTTTCCTAACTCTTTGAAGAATTCATTCTTTTCTATTTTGAACAAATGTCACAAAATCATCTCAGAATTCCCTCACGAATGATCCTCGTTTTGGAGAAAGTATTTTCAACCACAATAACCAAAGGTATTGCACTGTGAGACATCTGGAACATGTGACCAAACTTTCCCTGGACTCCAGCTGGGCTTCAAAGGAAAGGAAGGTGGTGACCTAACTCTGCTTGGGACATTCTGGAAGAGGCCACTTGGTCAAACTAGTTGGAGACACTTGCTGGGAATGAAATGGGTCTGGCTGAACTTGCCATGATTACTCCCTCTGTATACTCAAGTATCTCAGACCGTCGACTAATAATTGTAAGTGACTTCTGGTCACATCCAACCGAAAAGTTATACCTTGTGTATCAAAAAGAAGACAAACCTCAAATTGGTGAGTTCCTTTTCCCTGGACAGTATCCGTGCCATATGATACATGAAAGGTTAAAAGAAAACATTCTGAAGGTTGGAGCTGCCTTAAGTTTCTATAGAATGTGAACATGACCAAATAAACTGAAAACTCCTTATATTTAAAGTGTTAAGCTTACATTGGGATTTAAAGAAATTGAAACTATACATATGCTTTGTTTGGCATAAAAAGCAGCCTTGATAAGAGGGGGAATGGCGTAAAGTGATCTGGCCTGGGACGACAGAATAAGTGGGAACCCAGTGTAGTTCCCCATAGAAATATTCAAAATCAGGGTGCCTGGGTATCTCAGTCATTAAGTGTCTGCCTTCAACTCAGGTCATGATCCCAGGGTCCTGAGATCGAGCCCCACATCAGGCTCCCTGCTCAGTAGGAAACTTGCTTCTCCCTTTCCCACTCCACCTGCTTAAGTTCCCTCTCTTGCTGTGTCTTTCTCTGTCAAATAAATAAATAAAATCTTTAAAAAAAGAAATATTAAAAATCAAAGCAACACTGTGCACTTTTTATATTCCCATAAACTGGTAGCCTTTGAAATTATTTCTGTACGTTTATGAACTCTCCCAAATACCACTTAAAATGTTTAAAAAGAATAATAAAATGTGGCCCTGGGGATGGCAGCAAAGAAGTGCATTAATTGTTTTGTGATAAAAAAAATAAAAGTAATTTGAGTTAGTGTCAAGTGAATGAAGACCTTTGACAAGATAGAAAGTGGTCAACCCAGAGATCCATTTATTTTTCGTTCACTCAAGAAGCACACTCATTGAGGGCCCAGTATATGGTAGGGTTTTTTTTTATGTAAGGTAGATTTAAAAAAAAGATTTTATCTTAAAGAGAGAGAGAAGGGGAGCTCACGTGAGCACAAACAGGAAAAAGAGCAGAGGGGGAGGGATAGAGGGGAAGGGAAAGAATCTCAGACAGACTTCCCACTGAGCACAGAGCAGGACATGGGTCTTGATCTCATGATCCTGAGATCACAACCTGAGCCAACACGAAGAGTCAGTTGCTTGACCAACTGAGCCACCCAGGGGGTAAGGCAGATTTCTTTCAGTCCTCAGGGAGTGTGCCGGGAGGCAGATGAGAAATTGGTGGATGTGACCCAGCTCAGGAAATGCCAAATGGAGACAGGTGCTATGGGGACCCTGGAGACACCTAACTCAACTCAGGTGGGGGCAGAAAGGTGGTGTGAAAAAGAGTCCCGGAGAAGGCGATTCTGAGCTTCTACTCGGCTTGCTGGTTGAGGCAGCATCAGAAGAGAGGGTCTTGGGAATGTCTCCAGGCATGATGAAAAGCAAAGGAGCAAAGTCCCAGAGCAGTGATTCCAGGACACATTCCAGAAAGAAAAAGTTACTTCTGCTGAGAGTAGTCTGGAAATGCAGTATTAAATGCAGGGCGAGGCCAGAAGGTTGGAATTCTAGATCTAGCCTGGGGTCAGGTCTATAATCGCTTTAGGAATGTAGATTCCATCCTTCAGGGCAAAGAGGGCTGTGGAAGAGGCAGGGAAATGACAGGAAGAAATGAGAAAGATCCCTCTGGGCACAATGAAAAAAGAATTGGAGAACAGGACATGGAGAGGAAAAACAGTAGGACTTCATTTTTTTTTTTTTACTTTAATTAAAAGACTATTTTTTTTCCTTTGAAATAATTATATATTCACAATTAGCAGTAAAAATATTAGACAGAACCCATGTATCCTTAACCCAGCTTTTCCTAATAGCAACAACTTACTGAACTATAATACAGTATCAAAACCAGGAAACTGACACTGCACAAGACTGTTAACTAGATACAGACTCTACTCAAATTTTGTCAACTTTTGCATATCTGTAGTTTTATGAATTTTTATCACATATATAGATTCATATAATGGCCACCACAATTAAGATGAAATCTGAGTGAGTTTTGGTAAGGACTTGGGCAACAAAAAATGGAGAATAGGGAAGAGATTCGAAAACTAGTTAGAAGATAAACTCTAATAGTTAAGAGCGTGGATTCTGGAGCCAGACTGCCTGAAGGCGGCATCCCAGCTCTAGCACTTTCTAGCTTTGTGACTTGGGACGCTGTGTTTCAGTTCTCTTGTCTGCAAAATGAAGATAATCATAGTAATTTCTAGAAATGTAATGAGAAGTAAGTAAGTTAGTGTTTGTCACAAGCATAGAACCTGAGTTGGCATATGGTAAGTGCTATGAATATGTTATCCATTACTGATAAGTAGAATCTAGAGATGGATGGGATGTGGAGATAAAGAAAAAGTCAAGAAAAAAACAGAACATGGGCTTAGGTTACCTGGTAAATGGCATTGGTATCCACTGAGATAAAAGGATAGATTGGGGAAGAGTGGAGTGGGTAAAATTTGAAGTGTCTTTTTTATTCAAGTAATGAAATACAAGAGTGAGTTCAGTATTCATAATAGAGCTGAGGTTTAGTATAATGTTTGTTTCAAATTTTTATTCCCTACGAAGTATAGCATGAAGATCATCTAGAAAGAAATATATCTTTCCTTCTGTAATAAGTGCTTTTTATATATACAAATATATATATATTTAAATTTAAATAATCTCTATAATATTTACTATTGTATAACTATAATGTTAATATAGTTAATATATTATAATATATTACATATTATAATTTATAATTATATATTTATATATTCATATATATTATATAAATATAAATTTATATATTTATAAATATAAATATTATATATATTTATATATCTATGCAGAGAATTCTCATCAAAATAAAAATTGGAAACTAAATGTCCAAGAAAATGATCATTTGCTGAAAAAAATAGGGTACAACAATGTACTAGAATATTATACAACTATTAAAAATAATGATAATATATGTATATTTACTAACTGGAAATGAATGCCATAAAATATTCAGTAGAATAAACAAGTATAAAAAATATAGTATTGGTCTAATTTTCATAATGTAGCATGATTATATAAATGTGAGTGGGCTTGGAAACATGTGTGTATATGGGTGTACATGTAGCTGGAGAAAGATGTTTGAAAGGATATATGTCACATTCCAGAAAATGGAGATTATTTCTGGATGATAGGACTATGCCTCCTTTTTATTTTCATCTTTATATTGTTTATATAACCTCCCATACATGTTACTTATAATTGGATTTTTTTTGAAACATGAGGTATCTCCTCTTATGCAGAAGTCAATATGTATTTTCTTCGGCAACATGGGCACATTTTTCCCACAGTTGTTTTATAGAGCGGGAAAGACATTTGAATACATAATATGTTCAGAAATATCTTGTATGGGTTAAGGATGTTGAACCCAAGGCCTTATATGTGTCATAATTAGGGAAGTAGCACTCGTATTAGTTTTCTATGGTTGCTGTAACAAATGAACACAAACTCAGTGGCTTTAAACAACAGAAACTTATTCTTTCATAGTTTCAGATATCAGAAGCCCAAAGTCACTATCTCTGGGCTGAATTCAAGGAGCTACATTCCCTCCTAAAGTTCTAGAGGGGCATTTGTTTCTTGCCTCTTCCAGCGTCTGGTGTCACCAGCATTCCTTGGCTTGTGGCCATCTTCCTCCTTACAAGTTCATATCGCCCACTCCTCTTCTGTCTACAGTAAAAATCTCCCCCCTCCCTCTCTCTCATATGGATATATATTTTTTAAAGATTTTATTTATTTATTTGACAGAGAGAGAGATCACAAGAAGGCAGAGAGGCAGGCAGAGAGAGAGGAAGGGAAGCAGGCTCTTGCTAAGCAGAGAGCCCGATACGAGGCTCGATCCCAGGACCCTGGGATCACGACCTGAGCCGAAGGCAGAGACTTTAACCCACTGAGCCACCCAGGCGCTCCTCATATGGATATCTTGATTACATTTAGAGTCCACCAAGATAATCCAGGATACTCTCCCCATCTCAAGGTCATTAACTTAATCCCAGCTGCAAAGACCCTTTCTTGATATAAAGTAACTTTTCCAGATATCAAGGATAAGAACCTGATATCTCAGGGACACATTTTTTTATCCTACCACAATATGCTATCCTAAAAATAAGAATTCCTGAATTTGACATATATTGATTAATATTAACCAAAATGAGATCCTGTTGCCACCACCATGCTGATATGCATATGGTCTATGAGCTAGCCTAAATGTTGAATGCAAGAGGACAGATCTGACACCTGATTTATAAACCCAGTGCTTCTAGTGTCCAAGAGAAGCTTCAGCCTCTTCCCTTTTCTGAGATCCCTAGTATATTAAAAAAAATTAGGAAATCCCAGACAGGGGCAACTACATGGTTCAGTTGGTTAATCTGCCTTCGGCTCAGGTCATGATCCCAGGGACCTGGGATGGAGTCCCAGATTGGGCTTCTTTCTCTGCAGGGAGTTGGCTCTCGCTCTGCCCCACTCCCCCTCATTCTCTCAATCTTCATCGCTCTCTCTTTCTCAAATAAATAAAAAAAAAAACTTTTTTAAAAAGAAAGAAAGAATTGAAATCCTGGGGCACCTGGGTAGCTTAGTTGATTAAATGTCTGACTCTTGGTTTCAGCTCAGGTCATAATCTCAGGGTCATGAGATCATGCCCCACACTGGGCTCTGCACTCAGTGGACAGATTGCTTGGGTTCTTTCTCCCTCTCCCTCTGCCCCTCCCCCTGCTCTCTCAAATAAATAAATAAATCTTAAAAAAAGAAAAAGAAACCCCAAATAGCATTAGAAAAAATGGTATATAGTACTTATACTCCCTGATCCTCCTAAGAAGTTCTGCTAGGAGCTCTGTATTTTTGGAATTGACCACCCAGCTTTCATACCATCATCTTACAACCCAGTACAGTGAGGATTTTATTTTTGGTCCATTTAATGTCATCCATAGCCAAGGCTGTCACACTGTCATATCAGACCATAACTAACCTGGCCATTGTGCATCTCCAAGATGCCACAGCCGTCTAGAGTCTGGGAGAGGAAACCATAAACGGGTGAAACTGTGTCCAAGGAGTCCTAAATATAGAGCTGAATGAGTACAACAGGAAGCCGAGGATAAGCCAGACCTAGGACAGATGAGGAAGGGACAGAGTATGTATGAGGTCTAGGCTGTCACAGAAACTAAGTTCGAGTCAACAGAAAGTTCAACATGGATGTTTGAGCAGAGTTGTCAGCTCAGGATGTGAGGTTAAGAGGCAGAACCTGGAGAAAGTCCTTGGAGCTGGAATATCGAACACTTTTTACTTTGTACCCATCACCGTGGCTCAGTGCTTTACACTCATTCTATCACGCAACCTTAAATGACCTTGCAAGATCGACATGACGATCATTATACTACAGATGATGGAACTGAGGCTAAGAGAGGTAAAGTAAACTTTTCAAAGTTATCTTGGGACAGAGACTAACCCACGAGTGGAGAGGGGGATATTCGGGAGAGCCAAGTTGGCTCCAGTAATTAGGATACTCTTAACTCCTTTCCCTGGGCCTCCCTAAATTTATGTTCAAATTACTACCCAGTCATGCAAAATGGGTGATAATTGGCCATCACATGGTTGGGAGAAAAGCAAATAAGTGACAAATTAGCTAATTTTGTATCTGAGAATAGAAACAGGCTCTAATTGTGAGCTGTCTAGGTTTGTCCTGGCTCTTTGTCTCCATAGCCACAAACTCTACTTTCCAACTCTTAACCCAAAGGAATCCTATGCATCACTGCCCTATGGTTTCCCTGCCAATAAAGCCGTAGATACTCCTAGAGTGTGTCCCCTCCTCTGAACATTTGTTTGATCTCCCCAAGGCTCTACCCTCTTTGGTTTTCTCAAGTTTCTGACCTGAAATGGTTCTCTCAGCCACACCAACCCCAACCCTCCCAGGTAGATTCTACTTCCTCCTCTTAAGCCTCAGGACCCCATGTTCAGCTCTGCCCTGAACACCAGCAACCTAGTCCTTCTTGAGGAAGGGAACACTACCAAGAACTACCATGGTAGGAAATAGCCCCCACCTCTTTTCCAAAGCAATAGGAAACTCTGTACCCATTGGTCTGTCTCTGCCAGCACATAGGAACTAATTTCTACAACCCTGTTGATGGATAGCAAAAGCAAGGGAGATTTTAAAAGGTCACATCCAAATTTAAATAGGCTGAAAGCAAGAATGATTCCAAAAGCCTGACCAAGAGCATAGGATAGAAATGGCAGGTGGAAAAAAAAAAAAGAAAAGAAATGGCAGGTGGGTCTCGAGGGAGCTCCTGGGACACGGACAGAAGGCTTTGTGTGCAGTGTTTCAGAACAAGCGTGTGCAATGGGGTGGAGGTAGGTAAGGTCACTGTGCTGTTTTGGACAATGAGAAATCTAGGGCCAAGCCTAATGCAGACTTCTTGTGTGACTTCATTCCGAGGTCTGTGGTCTGAGTCGCCAAGTAGCCTTTCCGCATGCCACGCCGCTGTTCATCTCTTGGTGGAGGTGAACGCAGTAAGGTTGCAGAAATTCTTTATAGAAGCAGAATTGCTACTCCAGGCAAGTGCATGATGAAGTAACACTTCCAGGAGGTGTATATTGCAGGCTTTTTGCCAATCCCTGAAGTATTTTAGCTATAGAATATTCACTGCGGCCACAAGAATGTGTCTGGTTAAGGCCCATTAAAATAGAAAACAAAAAAAAAAACTTAGAATATCTGATCCTCTGAAGAATGTATTCAACAGACAGAACAGTCTATTGGAAGGAGCGTAGAGCCATTCAGAGCCACCTCTGGTAAATCCTTTTGCAGTGTCCCTGTTTTTAATGCAGCCCATGGACACCATCACATCTTGTTTTTTTGTGTTTGTTGGCTTACGAGAAGCACGTCGGCTCACTGACAGCATGTCTAGTGGATATAATTCTGACCAGTCTGTCTTCTTTCTTCCTTAACACAAACCTGAAGGTTGACTTTTTGCCTTTCAAGTCCAGACATTTTTTAAGATGCTGTCATGCTGCTAGAGAACATCCAGAGGAAACCGTTCCCCTGGGAGGCGTGCACGTCCTCCAGGCAGGGACGCAGAGCGGTCTCCTTGGAGCACTTGTCCTCTTTGATCGGCCGAGCACTTCTCTGGTCAGGAAGAGAGGGCAGAGGTCTGCGGCCACCACGGGAGCCCCCACTCCCTCGGAGCAGGGAAAAGGAAATGCTTTTTTCACGGAGATTTGGCTGAGAGGTCTCAATCCAAGTCAGGTCGATGACTGCCACTTTTCTGTCCTCTAAGTGCTTCTTCAAAGACAAAAACTGGTCTTACACTTCTGCTTGTAATTTCAAATTTAAAAGAACACCTGGCCCTTCTGCCGAGGTTGACTCAGACAGCTGGTACAGCCATCGAGAAGCTGAGCCAGGGGCTGGCGGGACTCCAGTGCTTGCTCCCTTCTCCGCTCGCTCCCCACTTTCTGGGGGTAATCAGAGTATCCCTATGAGTGAAGAACGGTCTGCACTTTCTTCACCCTTCTGAGGTGCTTACTGTGCTTTGTACAAATGGCAAATAGAGGAGCAAGTACTTTAGAGAGTGTTTGGTGTTCCTAGATGTCTTAGGTGAAAGCCTTTCCTCACGTAGTAATGGGATGGCAGCGTGGTTCTCCTGGCTTGGCCACCTCGCTGCTTCAGTCTCACAGGCACTGTCGTGATTTGGGATAAATACTCTCATCCCTGGGTTGTGTCACTTAAACATGGCCCCTGAGCATTGCAAGGAAGTCTGTTTGGAAAGAGTTCTTGGTTCCTCTCACTTCCTGTATTTCTAAAGTCAGAAACAACTAGTAATTAAAAGGAAAAAAAAAAGTTTCAGCTTCTACTTAAGATGGAAATGATGGCTTCCTCAAATTCCTGCCTCAGAGAATGTTCTGTGAGATCGGCAGCCTGATGCATACTAGTTTTTCCCGGAGGTTTGAAGAGTGGAATAAATTCTCTAGGACAATACCCAGGTTCCGGCATTTTGAGAAAAAAATATTTTATTATATTTGAATTTTTTAAAAGATTTTTATTTATTTATTCATGAGAGTCAGAGAGAGAGAGAGGGAGGCAGAGGGAGAAGCAGACTCCCTGTGGAGCAGGGACTGCAATGCAGGCCTCGCTCTCAGGACCCTGGGATCACTACCAGAGCCGAAGGCAGCTGCTTAACCGAGGAGCCACACAGGTGCCCCATACCAAGTTGAATTGTTATCTGTATTTCCATCTCTGTCCTCCCAATGGATGAAGACACCCCGGAGGGCAGAACTGTTGGTTACTTGACTCGTAGATCAGAAAATTACACAGAACCTAGGTTACTGCAGATGGGCACTAAAGTTGTTACATAAAAATAGAGGGGAGTTGTAGAAAATATCTCTGGGAATGTCTTATACATACACATTCTCTGGAAAGACAAAGGCAATTGGGATGACTTAAATCAGGAGTCAGCCAGCTACAATCTGAGAATCCAATCCAGCAGCTATCTTTATTTTTAATAAAGTTTTATTGACACACAGCCACGTTCATTTGTTTACATAATGTCTATGGCCACTTTCATACCACAACAGCGCTTGAGTGGTTGTGACAGGAACTGTATGGGCCACAAAGCCAAAGATATTTAACATCTGGCCCTTGATTTAGGAAAAAAGTGGCTAATTGCTGACTGAAGTGGAAAAACAAATGCAGCACACAAGTAAGGAAGCAACAAGTAGTTACTGAATGCTTGTCATGTGCTTAATATTATTGCAGGATTTGCAATAGACATGGCAAGATGTATCTTACTTTTCTGAGTAACAGATACTTTAACCATTTGAGGGCATTGATTTTAGCAGCTGAGCCAGTAAAGAAGAGAAGGCATCATCCATGAGTTGGAGTGAAATGGATCTCGTTGAGATGGGACAGCTGGTAAATCAAAGAGGGGATGGGCAGAGGGGACAAAGCAAGTGCACAAGTAGAAATTACTTTGAAGGCAGCATTGACAACAGCAACCAAAAGAACACAACCATCCTCCAATCTTTCCCATCCCTGTTTTCCTGGAAGAAAAGGAGGGAAGCATTGCATTCTGCATTTTCTGTATAAAGTTCCATAGTATGAAAACTGGGACAATTTTCCCTGGCTTTGAATGCAAAAATGATTTCAGAAGGGTGAAAAACCTGGTGACAAGTTGCAGATTTCTGATCTTTACTGAACTTAGTTATAATCTTTTTAAATTTTACTGAAGACCGACTATGAATCAAAGGGCCATGCTAAGTGCTTTATATGAGTTATTGAATTTAATTACAGTTTGTGTGGGAACCTTATTATTTCTGTTGTATAGCATCAATATCTTCACAGAAACCTCCTAAGCCGCACAGTGTATGAGTCAGAGTAGGCCAGATTATGCTTCAGTAACAAACAGTTCCCACACCTCAATGGCTTAGCATGACATTCATTTATTTCCTTTTTATGTTACATGTTTACCATAGGTCAGCAGGGGTCACTGCCTTCTGTAGTAACCCAAGGAACCAAAGTGGTAGAGGGTCCATTTTGACCACCTTGCCCGGGCGAAAGAGCATTACAGCATCTCCTACTATCTATAATATGCCTTGTCCAAAAGTGACACAAATCATTTTTGCTCACATTTCACTATCAGGATTGAAACCCACTTCTATCTGACTCCAGAACCCATTATCGTTCTACCAGCATTCATAGTTACACAATATATCCATATTAATATAATACTGTGTCTCCTGGATCTTTTTCACCCAAACTCTAAATTTACACAGGCGTGTGCTGACATTTACTCATTTAAGAAATATTTATCAATGTCTCCTAGGAGCTATACATTATCTTAGCTACTAGGAATGCAGGATAAAACAAAGTGGACATAGCAGTCCTCTTGCATTCTACCAGGGAGAGAAAATAAACACATTAAACAGATGACTTAGTAAATAAAACAGTAAAACATGTATGATGGTTGGTGATGAGTGTTACTGAGAAAGTAGGACCTGGCAGGAGGTAAACAATGCTGGAGGCTAGGAGCTGAGATGCTCCCCAACCCTACACAGCCCTTTAACATTTATGCCTGAGCATGCCACATGCCCTGGGGATTCTAGAAATCTGCTGCTTGATGGGAACTGGTGTAAGAGGCCGATCTGTATTATTTCTGGCAGTGTGCAGTCCCATACACATCCTGAGGCCCTATGTGGTAGAGAAGTGGGGTGAGGAGTTGTGGTCTTGCAGGGACATCTAGTTTTCTGAGGCCCCTTTCAGATGGAGGTGAGGAGGTTGTGGAAGGGACAGTTGTAGGACAATATTCAAAAGTTGGACTCTTCTATTCCTCCTTAAGTAAAATATAATTGTGGCCAAGAGAATAAGAGTCCATAAAGAAAGTCTTCATGGGATATGCTAAAGAGAGGAGGGGGGGTGGTCAGTTTGGAATAAAAAAAAAAAAAATCTGAGCATGCGCCTTAGGTCCGTGTGAGCAGAGGTTAGATCTATGCCAGATTTGGGCTTGGCTGGTAGAGGCATGCAATGTTTCTCTTTATTTGTAATGAGTGACATGTTTGTAATGAATTTTCCTAGCTCAAATTTGGCTCCCTGTTTTCCTTTTCCTAAAATAACTCTCCTATTTGCTCCATTCCACTACAGCGCCCTCTGGCCCAATCAGTAGGACCCACTGAGCGCTCATGAGGTGTTTTAAAACCAGATAATACTTCTTATGTTCAGCAATGCCTTTCTCTTTTCCCCTGCAATTTTTCCAACTTGCTATCAATCTTCATGTAAAGGTTTCCAGCAAAGTGTGTGGATAAAGAATATCCCCTTTATAAGTGGCTTTTTCTATTAACCTGGCTCATCCCGCCTTGTCAAAACACTGAGCTTGGAGATAGTAACTCCCTCAAAGTCCCGGCTGGGATTTCAATTTACCAGTGACCTTGGGTGGATGAATCACTTTGCCATCATGACAAAGAAGGCTCCTTGGGGAATATGGGATTATTCATTTTCTGCTCAGCTACAGAGTCAGAATTTGAGGATTTCTTACTATTTGACTAGTGCCCTGTAGTTGAAAAGAATGATACAGACATCCTATTTGATTACCTTGATCAGGTAGAGAGATGGGGGAAGCTGGTGTCCAGTACACCCTCAGAGCTCAACATTGTTGAGCACCCAGAGCACCCCTGTGGCTTCTCAACTGCACCTTTTTCTTAAGCCAGCATCCCACCCCTGACCCCTGCCCTCTAACCCGCGGACTAGGACTATCTCCCTCTCTCCCTTACCCGCTCCAATCTACTCTACAATAAAAATATGAGTCCTCTCTTACTGAATGCTTATGGTGTGCCAACCACTGTACCATATTGCATGAAGAGCCACAATTATTACACTTCTATGTTTCCATGGTATCCATGACCTTTGCCACATGACTTTGCATTTCCTCTCTTGGACGTAGGATGTCCCTCCTCCGTTGATATTGGGTTTTGTCATACGATTTGCTTTGATGGGTAGAATATGGTGTAAGTAATGTACCACTTCCATGCTTTAGTCTCAAGAAGCCCTGAATATATTCACTTTATCTCTGAAACCTCTGTCTCTGCTATGAGAAAAAACTGAGCCAAGCACCTGGAAAATGAGAGATAGGTACCCCAGTTACCTGAATCACTTCATTCACCAGCCAACATCTGGTGAATCTCCTGGCTTGTGAACAAGGCCATCTAGACCAGCCAGCTGCCAGCTGACTACAGGTCTGTGGGTGAACCAAGTAACATCAGCCAAGCTTGGTACAGGCAGCAGCAATGTCGAGCTCACCCACAGTCTCAGGAGAAATAAGAACTAGTTTTTTCTTTTAATCCATGTGTGTCAGGATGTTTGTCATGCAGCAATAGCTAAATGGCAAGCATTTTATAAAATTAGTTTATTGAATCCTAATAATGATCTTATACAGTAGAGTCTGTTACTATTCTCGTTTTACAGGAGAGGAAACTGAGACCCTGAAAGCTTTAAGGTCACGCAGTCATGAAGTAGCAGAATCAGGATTGCAAACCCAAATGTCTAAAAATTCAAAACCTGACATGTTTCACCATATATCCCTGTGGACACCCCTTTCCTTGCTTGTTTTGCTCTTGCTCATTTTGGAAGGGAAAGGCTTCATTCTAACCAACCGAAGTATGCTAAAACTCAGGATTTTCCTTTCAGGATGAATTCCTTTTCCTTAGACTCAAAATGAAAGCTTCAGGTAATTGACTTTTCTTAGAGTCTCTGTTGTCTTGGGAAGTTCCTCTGAAGCAGGTACTGGTAAAGAAAAAGACACAGGGCATTTCTGAACAAGTACAGAAACATTTTTCTTATGGTAATAACTTGTTTATGCAAATAACATCATTGTATACTAAAATTGCCCAATGCCCTTTCCTCATAAGTTAACATAATTGGTGGATCCAGTCACTCAGTCAGAAATACGTTTGTTCCTGTCCTGAATAACTAATTAAACAGGTCAATACATACGTGATTATCAGGGACAGCTTTGTGAGAAGGGAGAAATCCTTGCTGGAAATTACTTAAATTTCATGGAGGTAGTGGCATAAATCTTGGCACATTTCTTCGGACTAACTCCTCTGGTTCTCCACAAAGTTGCCTTCCATCCATACACCTTTCGTAGAATAGAATAATGAAATGATTATTCTCTATTCTTGTATGATACACATAAGAAATGCTTTCACTCTCTAGAAACATGAATTGGTTTAATTCTTTAGATTTCAATACATAAAACTTGTTCTCTTAAGCACTCATCTGCTGTTAATTTGCTTTTCTTATTTGCAAATTCAGAATGAAGACTTCCTTTATTTCAAGCAGTTTTTGTTTTAAACACTCCATAGTTGCTCTTCCATCTTGTTTGAACATTTTGTAGAAGTGCAGACAAGGAGTTTCAACATTTCTAGTGTGTCATGGAGCTTTTCTATGGCTTAAAGAGAATGAGGAAAACAGCTACTATCGTTCTGCTCACAGCCAGTAAATCTGTTCTATTACACATTGCTATAATTACTTTCCAAACACACAGCTGAGAGTGCGAAAAAGTTGAATGCTTGTGATTCAGAATCATTCAGACCCTTCGTGTTTGTTCCGTTGGCAATGACAATTGCATGACATTTTTCTGATTTTCCATTCTATAAAAAGTTGGATAAGTTGACATTCTTCTTCTTCTTCTTCTTCTTTTTTTTTTTTTGACATTCTTCTTTTGACTCATTCTTACAAAATGGGAATGGTTCCTCAATAGGACTTCTTGACAGACTTAGGGCCTATATATAATTAAATAAGTGAAAATTAAATACAATTCATTTTTCAAAAAAATACAATTACCAAAAGCTATCTTGTTTAATGTTGAGAATACTAATCTGCCAGATAATCCTATAAGGATTAGAAGCATGATGTGATTTAGACTTTTTTCTGTCTCACTTTATTACTTAACTTTAAAAATATATTTTGATTCAAAACGAATATAACATTCTTCCTAAGGTATTTAGCTAACACACTCCCTCGTGATGGTAGTATTTTTGTCAAACATTTTCCATTCGTTTAATTATTTAAAAGCTCTTAATAATATTTGGCATGTGACATTAACAATTTCCAAAATCATTACTAATTATCATAGCATTTTATGACTGAAAGAATAAATGTACATTTATATGCAAATGACTGCTATGTTTATCATATAAAGAACATGAGAAGCTTTTTCACTTCAAGGTACATCTGAAAAATGTACTTATGTTTGGAAGTGAGTATTCATATATGAATAGTGAATTGGAATGCAATTCCTCTCTCTTTTTCCTGCTCTGATTATGCTCTTTAGAGATGATGGTAACCTTGTCATCACATGAGTCTACCACATGTTTAAGGATACCAGAAAAGGTATGAAATTGCACATGAATTTTCGGGCTGAATCTTTCAAAGGCCGATGGTCAGGCTGAAGCTAATGAGCACATTTTGGCTAAATATTCAGGTCAGAGCTAAATACTGATGCATCCCTGCATAGTTTCCATTGAGAGATGGATATATTTTAAGACATAGGAAGGTATATTTTCCCAAAACATTTTGGATTTCTCTTTTGTATTTGGGTGCAGTTCAGAAAACATCAGATTCTGTCTCCACTCAGTTCCGCCAAATTTAAAAGGCAGCAGTTAGCAAATACCTACCATGATTTGGTCTAGTAAATCACACCCTTTGCCTATGGGTAAAATGATTGACATTTGATTAACATAGAATGGAGCATGAAAAACACCCAGAAATGAGGACTTAGGGGCAAGATGAAACAGTTAAGCAAGGCCAAGACCGTTTCAGTCCTCAGGATCTAGAGTTTAGAGTTCGGGCAATCAGACATTTGTGGTCTGGGGTCACACAGGATCTTAAGATGGATTGTCTGTGACAAAGTTTGGCAAATGGAAGCAGACCAGATTTGACATCATTTCTGCCTCCTTGGGCTTGAGTTCTTGGACAGTGATAGGTAAAGGGTACTATCTGGAGCTAAACACTATAGAAATACGAAAAGAAGTGTGTTGTGTAATTTTGAAGGGTTAAAGGGATTCTGAAGAAAGTATCTTTAACCTGACTGCTTTGTCTGCGGGCAGGACTAGCAACTAAGTCCTGAAGTGGACATAGGTACAAAGGAAACAATCTGGCAGTTCAATATTCCCCTTTAAATTTTCAAAATTAATACATTTTGTGAATATTTGGGAGTGCGAATGACAAATTCATATACTGACTCCAGAACAGAAGCCATGTTGATGTCACTCAAATTGTCACTGAAATAGTGTGTACCCTAGATTACAAATCAAGATGATTAAGTCAAACAGAATCTCACATCTCTGACTTAATAGCTTTTTGAGATTGCCCAAATTATGGAGATTCCTTTAATTTCAGTATAGTCTGCTCTGAAATGAGAATAGTAATAGTTTCTGGAATGTTTAAATGAGATAATGCACAAAGAGAAGGGTCACAGTTTAGAACAATACAACCTGGAAGGTACATGGAATTCAGATTCTCTATTTCTATAACAAGTACAATTTTTTTTGCCATTCTTATATCCACTGATGGCAGAAGTAACAGCAAACTTTCCAATTACAAGTAATAAACTTTCTTCTATTGTAAGCAGTCTCATTCAGGGGTAAAATAACGTTCGCATGTGTCTTTCCAAAAGAGCTCTTCATCTCCCACCTTCTTCCAAAGATGGCACCTAGACAAGGAGAGAGTTCACATAGGGAATCTTCTTTGTCTGTTCTGTGTTTCCCGATGGCTTCTATTGACCCACAGGTGAAGTGCAGCTGCTTGTGCCTGTTCTCTAGGCATTAAGCCCTGCCTTCCTTGTATCCACTTCAGAAGTGTTCCCAAATGCTGCAACTCACGGGCTGGCTTCTTGGCACCATAAAGACTTGGTTTCCCCACAACACTGCCTTGGTATGACTTCAGCTCTTTCTTATGACACAGACTGTCAGGGATTCAGTAGTCACCTCACTCCTCACCACGGCCATCCTCGCAGCCACTGCCCATCTGGTCCTCAGTTTACTACTCAATGTATCAGGAGCCCATGAGAGGGAGCACCCTATTACTGAGTCTCAGTCTATCTTTCCTTCATATCATCCTTCCAAATCTCTTTCCTCTTCCCATCTGAACAGGTGCTATTTGCTCTTCCTCTCTGAGAACTCTCCCTGCATAGTGCCTTCCTTGGTACTTTATTCTAAGGTTAATCCCCTTTTCTTTTCTTTTCTTTTCTTGGCACGAGAGTATTCATGACTAAGGTGTACGTTTGCAAAGGAGTGCAGAAGAAGGAAACAAAAGGGATGATCAAAAATCCATCAAAAGGTATTGCATAAATATTACTCTATTATATGAAAAAGTACTGAGAACATTAATGTATAACAAATAATAAATAGAAGCCGTTATTTAAGGTTAAAATAGCACAGTACGGCCAAAGCTCAGAATCTTCCTTTTCTTATGGCTCAAGAGGAAAAAGCAAGCAAGCAAAGAAATCCAGTTGAAATAGACTAGTAGCAGTCATAAGAATATAGAATAAGTTGGTGGCCAGTAAGAAAGATCGAATGTATTAACAATCGGCAAGACTGAATATGATAGGATTATAAGAGGGCCCCCCAAATTCCCAGCCCCTGACGTACATGCATGCCTCGTATAATGACCCCCGTCCCCTTAAGTAAGTATGGGTAAAACCTATAAATATCGTGGAATATCACACCTGTGGTTAGGTTACTAACCAGCTGACTCAGAGTTAATCAAAAGACAGATTATCCTGGACTGACCTGATTTAATCAAGCGGAAGAAGGGGAAGCATCAGAAAAGAGAGCTCCTACTGGCCTGAGGAAAAGGAGCAGCCACACTGCAATCTGTCTACAGAGCTTCCGGGCAAGGGTCTGAGAGTAACTTCTGGTTCCTAAGAGGGGTCCCTGGCTGGGACTAAAAAAGGGGGAGGTCAGTCATAGAACCACAAAGAAATTAAGTCTGTCAATTTATCAATTAAATGAGCATTTTTCAAGATCACCAGTGGTGAGCGGTGGATCCAGCAAAGCCCTGGTTCCCGGCCCATGGAAACTGTAAGATACCGAACATGAATGTTTGTAGTACTTACTTATTTGGTAAGAGAAAGCTAATATACTGGACCTGGCAAGCATCCAACCAATTCCAAAGTCTGACTTCCACAGAAGCCATGCAAGGGGCAGTGTAAGACGAAGGGAAGGTAAACGTATCCCTCCTTCTTCCCCTAACACACACATCCACACTCACACGAACACATGAAACTCTTAAAACACATATCCAACTTGGAAAGTAGTGGAAGGACAGTTACTGCTGTCAGTTCCAGAAGGAGAAGTAACAATTTCCACAAAAACTCCACCCAGACCACCTCTGAGTCCTAGCAGAGCCAAGGACAAGCTTTGGAGGTTTTAATTTTAGAGGAAAGAGAGGAAATTAGAAAGACAAAAGGATTATTTAACTTCCCAATCTGGTTGTCTCTGGCAATTATATAGAGATTTAATTTAATAATCTATTCTCATGGCGGTATGAGCAGGCTCCAGCCCCCCACTGCTTCCCACACTATTCTACCCCTTGGGCTACATAAACAATACCTTTAAATTTTAAGTTATAAAACATTAAAACAGTTTTCAACTGGATTGGAAAGGGAGTCACTGAGACAGAAAAGAGAGGGGCGTATAATGCATCTCTCCAAGCATGTGCAGTAAAATAATGAGGGATAGACCTACAGTGTGGCAAAAATTGATGAAGAATCTGTTCTAGAAGAAAATATAAATCCTCCTAAAAAAGGAAAATTTCCTAGAAGTGCTTTGGGCTTTAAATAAACTAAATAAGACCATGAATTTAAGAAATAAGGGTTCAAAAATAAGAGGAAAATACAGAGAAAGAAAAAAAAAAATGAACCAGATTAAGAGATTAAGATGAAGAGTTCAGTGTTGGAGAAAAAGACTGAGGACAAAAATTTCACAATTACAGATAGATACATATTTTGGACAAACAAATAAATAAGCATGGATGATAACCTAACTGTTGACAAAGAGAAAAAACATAATAAAATACAGAATGCAGAGAGACAAAATTGATATATTAATAATTACAGTAAAGAAAATAGATATCATAGTGGATAAAGGTGTCCACCAAAAATGTAACTGGAGTCCTTAAAAAAGAAAACTCCAAAAAAAAAAAAAGGGGGTGAAATATCGTAAGTGTCATAATAGAATATATTCCCGAAATGAGTGGAAAACTAAACAAGTAAATTAAAAGGAAAACTGAGGGGTGCCTAGGTGGCTGTCAGTTAAGCATCTGCCTTCAGCTCTGGTCATGATCCCAGGGTCCTGGTATCAAGCCCCATGTCAGGCTCCCTGCTCAGCAGGGAATCTACTTCTCTCCCTCCCTCTCTGCCATTGACCCTGCTTGTGCTCTCTTGCTTGCACTCTATGATAAACAAACAAACAAACAAGGAAATAAATAAATAAAATCTTTTAAATAAATAAAGGAAAACTGATGTGAACAACTGACATGAAGATTTACTCTGGACCAGTATTGACAACAGCACGTGCTGGTGAGGCTGTGGAGCAACCGGAACTCTCTTTCATAGCTGGTGAGAATAGCAAATGGTATAGTTACATTGAAGACAGTTTGGAAGTTTCTTATAAAACTAAAGATATTCTTACACAATCCAGCAATTTCACTCCTTGGTATTTACTCAAATGACCTGAGAACTTATGTCCATACAAAAACCTGCACCTGGATGTTTATAAAAGCTTTATTCATAGTCACCAAAATTTGGAAGCAACAAAGATGTCCTTCAGGGCGGAAAGCCAAGACAATGAAACATCTTTCAGCACTAGAAAGAAATGGGCTGTCAAGCCAAGAAGAGAGATGGAAGAAACTTAAATACATATTGCTAAGTGAAAAAAGCCAATCCGCAAAGGCTACTTACTGTATAATTTCAACC
Organism: Martes martes; assembly: GCF_963455335.1. NCBI lineage: Eukaryota > Metazoa > Chordata > Mammalia > Carnivora > Mustelidae > Martes > Martes martes. The sequence goes on from NC_137888.1 coordinate 143,866,207, forward strand.
ATATGATATTCTGGAAAAGGTATGCTGTTGACTATGAAAATACAGTTATTGCCAAGAGTTAGAGGGGAGAGAGGGATAACTAGGAAGAACACAGGGGATTTTTAGAGCACTGAGACACGATACACAATAGTGGATACATATCATTATGCATTTGTCAAAGTCCACAGTTTATACAACACCAAGAGTGAACACTAATATAAACTATGGGCTTCAGGTGATAATGATGTGTCAGTGTAGGTTCACAGATTGTACAGATGTAGCATTGTAGAGCACGATGTTGATAATGGAGCAGGCTATACTTTCTGCTTAATATTACTATTAACCTAAAACTGCTTTGAAAATAGTCTACTTAAAACAAAACACAATTAAAAGGGTAGATATATTATTGAAATATTCATTCTTGGGATGCCTGGGTGGCTCAGTGGGTTAAAGCCTCTGCCTTCGGCTCAGGTCATGATCCCCAGGGTCCTGGGATTTAGCAATGCTTAGCGAGAAGCCTGTTTTCCTACCCACCCACCCCCCCGCGCCCCTCACCTGCCTCTCTGCCTACTTGTGATCTCTGTCTGTCAAATAAATAAATAATATCTTTTTAAAAAATTCATTCTCTCAGATCATGAACAGATTTGTGCCAGGAGAGAGAATAAGATGTGTTTATGAATTGTAGAAAATACTGTCTTCCATAGTTCACCAAAAGACAAATTGATTCTAGTGGGTGATAATGGATATACGAATGAACCCCTCTTTTAATAAAGGCATTTCAAGAGTAGAGGGCACAGTGTTTGCCTTTGGAATTGGGTGATGTCTCCATTGTCTTCCTCACTGGACCTTTAATTTCCTTTTATGGTTTAACAATACATAGGTTTCCCCTCCTCAAGACTGAACCCATTACAGACTTACACACTTAGAAAGGATTCTAAAGGGGTTTTGTTCTAATAGAAATATCTATTTCCAGATAACATTAAGAATTCTATGTCCTTACTCCAATCTCTTGTTAAGAATAAGAGGTTCTTAATAAGATAACACCAGATTAAGAAGGAAATACAAGTCCAGGGGCATCTGGGTGGCTCAGTCAGTTAAGTGTTTGACTCTTGATTTCAGCTCGTCATGATCTCAGGGTCCGGGGGCTGAGCCCCACTTCAGGCTCCCTGCTCAGATTCTTTCCCCACCCCCCAAACCCCCCACGCCTCTTGCACTTTCTCTAAAAACGAAACAAAACAAAACAAAACAAAACAAAACAAAGAAGGAAATGTAAATCCAAGTAGTCAATGGGGTAAACACTGAGCAAGGGTTTTCAATACTGTGTCTCAGGTTTTGGTACCATCCTTAAGAAACGTTCTCAGATTTAGAGAAATCACTGTATTTCTATATAAGAAGCTCCATTTAATGTAACATGAAAATATGAGTATCCCCTCTCCACTTGTGTGAATAATACCACTGCAGCTAAAGTGCAATCTAAATAACAAAAACTCCTATTTATTGATTTTTTTCTGAGTGTGAGGCATTGTGTTAAGAACTTTACAGGTGTTCATACTATTTAATTCTCTTAACCTACAAAACTAATAATTAATCCCAACCTTTTTTTCTAGATGAGGATACCATAGATCAGAGATGGTAAGTAACCTGCCCAGGTTTGCACAGCAAGTATGTGAAAGAGTCATGATTTGAAACCAGTCGTGCCAAAATCAAAAATATCTGTTCCTCACTTTATTACTCTTCTACTTGTTTTATTTTTATTTTTTTAAAGATTTTATTTATTTATTTGACACAGAGAGAGAGATCACAAGTAGGCAGAGAGGCAGGCAGAGAGAGGGAGGGAAGCAGGCTCCCCACTGAGCAGAGAGCCCGATGCAGGGCTCGATCCCAGGACCCCGGGATCATGACCTGAACTGAAGGCAAGGCTTAACCCACTGAACCACCCAGGTGCCCCTCTTCTACATGTTTTAGATTCTTCTTCTTCTTCTTCCTTTTTTTTTTTTGGTTTAAATTTAATCTTCACAATAATTTTGTGAGAAAATTTAATTTCTGATTTACAGTTGAAAAAAATAAATCTTTTAGGCTTAGGTGCTGACTAAATGAAATTTGTCTGAGATAACTTTCCATGTGATTTGAACTGGGCCTTCCTTGCTTGTTTATTCTCACTTTTAAGTAGTGTTTCACAGCATGTTTAAAAAGGGTGACACTAAGTTTCAAGCTACGACATGTAATTTCTAAGGCAAAGGTGCTAATATGGGACTTATTAAATAATTAAATAGGGGCGCCTGGGTGGCTCAGTGGGTTAAGCCTCTGCCTTCGGGTCAGGTCATGATTTCAGGGTCCTGGGATTGAGCCACGCATCAGGCTCTCTGCTCAGCGGGGAAACTGTTCCCCCCCGCCCCGCCTGCCTCTCTATCTCTTTCTCTCTGTCAAATAAATAAATTCTCAAAAAATAATAATAATAATTAAATAATTTATTTTCTTGCTTTCTCAGAAAAACAGTACTTTTCCTCTTCTGCCTCTAAAATGCAGGGACAAATGAACAATCTTAATATAAAATGCCCCCCGGAAATCAGCACAAAAACTCCCTTTCAGGAACTGTCAGAAGTTCAAAAATGGTGGCAGGTCAGCAAAATGCAATTCTTTTAAAATCTTACCTCGGAGTCTAAGAAATTCTTCACAACTTTGAAACCTTCAAGAGAAAGGGCTTTGAGGGATAGTTTCAATTGTGGCAAGATTGTTACTTCCCCGTCATCAGACCCCCCATCCAAAATGAAGGGCTTCACAGGTGTAATGAAAATTCTCTGAGTCTGGCTGCTTTAGACTCTAGCACAGACTTGAAAATAATTAGTGAACTACCCTAGCCGTGATGTGCTCCTTTTGCCAGCAAAGCTCTTCAGAGGCAATAATTTGCCTCTCCTCAGGAACATCAAACTCTTCAACTGAATAACGATGGGCTGGAAATAATACGAGTCTGAACTAGATCAGTGAGAGTCTGATTCTTGAAACCTGTAATCCCATTTTACTGCTTAGAAAGTGAAAGGGCTGTGAGAGTAATGAAACCACACACCACAGCCCTGATGTGTCCTCCTCATAGCAAAAGCACAGGAGCCAAAGTCAGGCCTCGTTCGACAGCTGGAGCCCTCTGGCTGGGAACATCCTTCTGCTCCCTTTACCCCATTGGCAAAAATATCCTACTGTCCTACGCTCCTCCTTTCTAGTGGCCTGTGCTTTGGAATTTCTGGAAATCACCATCCCCATTAATATGAGACGCCTAGACTGTTAGATGAACGCCACTTTGGTCGACTTTGCTTTGTGCAGTAATTATTAAAGCAATCCATGTTCACTGTAGAAAATCTCGAAAATATGAACACAGGTATATAGAGGTAAAACAGCCTAATATAAAAATCAGAGAGTAGCCCTCTCAGGGTTGTAGAGGAATGTAGGGGGTGGTCTTGACGAAAAGAGAAACGATGGAAACTTCTGGGTTGCTCAGCATGTGTTATATATTGATCTGGATGATGGTGACATGGGGAACACATGTTCAAAATATGAATTAAGTGACACAGTTTGCTATATATTCTACCTCAATAAAAAAAGAAAGCATTTGAAATCATTGATCACCTCAAACTTAGAGCCACCTTTACATTTTGGAATATTTCCTTCATATCTGTCCGTATCTACATACACATATATGGTATGTAGCATGCACTTCTGCTCTTGGTGTGGAATTCTTCATTTTTACCAAAATACGTCCCTCTACTTAGTAACATTCAACTTGCAAATATTTGTAGATAAAGCAAAGCTATGTGTAGAACAAGTGGAAACGACCTCTGCTCTCACTAAGAGAGAGCTATTAGGTCTTTGTTCCATGATTCTATTCTAGGCAGCCTCCCCACCCCTTCTTCTTTTTTTTTTTTTTAGTCTGTAAGATCTCTGCTATGTGTTGATTTCTAAGGTATTTCACAAAGTCTGTGACTCCATTTTCTCCAATAATTCAAAAGTCACTGAGAGTGTTGAAATTATCAGCAGGAAGAGGGGAATGATGTGGATGGAAGGAAAAGACGAGAAGCACATGGAAGTGGGGCTTGACTCACGCAGAGATGGTTGGCCGGGCTTCACTTTCTCAGGACTTGGACTTGGGGTTCAAGCCAAATTTAACCTAATTTCCCTGTGCAGCAGGCTCCAGGTGACATCTGGTTTGTGTCAGCAATTACCTTTTCTTCCTCGCCTGTAACTTCATATAGAAATCCCTAAATCAGTAACCTAAAAATGAATCGAATTTTGTGGGAGCATCCCATTTTTGTGGCAGAATGGGCTTGCTTTTGAAACTGACATTCGATTATCCAGAGATCTCCAACACTGGATTCTTAGCAAGCGGGGACATTCCATCGTCATCGTATCACCCCCGGGCCAGTTCTAAACGTGCCTCTCCCTGGTGGATATTTGTGTCCAATCCAGTTCTCGAGATGCAGCCTTTGAGACATGCACTTGTGTACTGGTGGCTTATTAAGGAAGCTTCTAGGAGAAGTTAGTAAGGGCAGCAGGAAGCAGAACAGGGAAAGGAAGAGTCCAAGTGAGCATGTGACTTCAGGCAAAGCCCCAGCCTCAACCTAAGCCTGCAGGAACGCTGGAGACCAAGGTAGAGAACACCGTTGGCTGGCCTCCAGGCAGGAGAGGTAGGCTTTCATACAACTGCAAGAGTCAGTCCTAGGTGGGGGTCTTCTCTAGAGATTATCTTCTCCTAAATACCTCCGAATTTCCAAGCAAAGTGGAAAAATGGCACCATTATCCTGAGGGGCATCCTCGGAAGGGAGCTGTAGGAGCTCCCCATCGGGAGCAAGGGCACAGAGAAGCTGGAGCAAGGATGTCAAGTAAAAGGGATCCTGGGGATGTGGGTGGAGTGTGGGGTATCTGGGGCAGTGACTATGAAACTTCCCTGTCTTAACTCTGTCACAACTCACCCCACAGGACAAGGGACCTGCCCTCCCTTCAGTCACCCCAGTGCCTCTTTTGTGTTCTCATTTTTAATGACCAAGTCATGTCATCATTTCCATGAGTGATGTCACCTCCAGGTTGAGGGCACGTTGCTGCTCTTAAAAGACTTCGTCTCTGTAGAACAACCCGGAGGAGCCTTGAGAGCTAAGTTTTCTTATTCTCATTTTACAGCTGAAAGAAACTAAGTCTCACATATGAAAACTGTTCCTTCCTTGTATTCTTAGTCTGCATGTTGAAGAGAGACATCTAAGGTCCCTGGGCACCTGCACGGTGCTGACTGGGCACGGTTCTTATTCCTGGAGGCACCATTCCCCCAGATTATGCTTCTGCATGGTGCCCCTTGAAGGTGTGTAACTCCCCATGTTTATATTCTACTCCCAAACTGCTAGCATCAATATGGGGTTTCCTTGGGAAGAGGAAAGATGAACTTTGGCGCTGCTTATTTTTTTCACTTTTGAAGCTCCAAAACATCTTGGCCAATATTTCAACTGTTTTAATCTATTTGCGCAATTAAAAAACCTCAGACCTCCCCCTTCAAATCTTACGGTACAGCCTCCTAAAGGGGCTATATTCTTATTTTGGAATCATTGTGTCTTCTCTGACTCTCCATCAAGAAAATATTTTCTATTTTATGTTAGGAAAGCATTTGGGTGGCATTGCATCTCCTTTCACACATTTTGAACATATATTTAAAACTGCACACTTTTTACCTCTGAAATATGTATGTGTCTCCTCTCCTAATATTTCTGAGATTTTATGAAGTAGCCAGATCCTGTTTTTTATGTCATATGTCAGCATGTACTCTTAAGCGTTCCTTCAGTGATTGTCTTATCTGAGTCATAATGACAGAAAATTAGGCAGTGTGGTGATAACTATATATTTAAAAAAAACAAAATTGAAGGGGCACCTCGGTGGTTCAGGCAGTTAACTGTCGGACTCTTGGTCTGGGCTCAAGTCCTGATCTCAGAGACCTGAGATTGAGCTCTGCTCGGGGTCCATGTTCAGTGTGAAGTCTGCTGGAGTTTCCCTCTCTCCCTCTCCCACTCGTTCTCTCTCTCTCTCTTTAAAACAAACAAACAAACAAACAAATAAGTATTTTTTAAAAACCAGAAATCTGAGAATTTTGGAGATGCCTTCAGAAAGCATGCTACATGCCGCAGAGAACTCAGAGCTCCGTTCTCTGACACAAGACAGCCTCTTGCCATCCCAGCTCTGCAACGACCTGGGGCAATGACTGAAGTTTCTGTATCCCGCTTTCTTTCTGTAGAATAGGGAAAGAATATCTACTTCTCAGGGTTCTTGAAAGAGTTCCACGTGATCACGTTTGTGAAGCTTTGACTCACTGCCTGCATGGAAAGAAATCATCACCACCATATGTGTACGCTTGCAGGTTTGTATGTCCATATGTAGAGACGAGGGCATGGGAGGGCCCACTGCGCAGGGAGCCAGGGACACTGTGTTCTACTGCCGGTTCTACTCCTTACAAGGAGCTTGCCATGAACAAAAACAAGCCTTTTTCATCTACAGATTGCGGATTTTCTCATGTGTAACATAACATGGTTGGATGAGCTTGCAAAAGTCTTCTTCATGACCTAAAACCTTTTTTTCTCTATGTTTCCACAGATCCAAGTGTCCGTTCATGTCCATGATATCTTTCAACTCAAAATGATCAACTAGATGATAAGTGCACCTAAATGAAATCTCTCCTTCCTTTTTCTATGCCAATGATCATAAAAAACAGGTATGTTTCCTCCTAAATGACCAGAAGCCATCCAGAGTACCTGATTCCAAAGTCTTACGATCTCGGCAGTGTTGTTAAGGTAGTGGACATCACAAAAGAAATCAAAGCAATTTAATAGAGGTGGATTTAACTAATAAGTCGCACTGCTACTGGCAACATCTCATGGCTAATTGGAGGAAGGAGCCTTACCTAGACACAGATATATTTAGCATTAGCAACAATATTATACTATTGCAGAATTTTGTAGGCCACAGATACGTACTTATGTGTGCCTGCCCAAGGCAAGAAATAGTTCATGGTGTACCGAATAAACGTTTATTGTTAATTTTTACTTACTTTATTATCCATTCTATATTTTGAGCTCCTTGAGGGCCAGTACCTTGTCTCACATCTATAAAAATAAAATTTACTGCCTATTAAGGTTGTATACATATTTTAACATATTTTACCTATACAACACAGAAAAGAAATACAAAGAACACGATTAGGCATACACGTGTGTTCTACTGCATGGATGCCAGGAATCTGGGAACTTTCCAATTTTCTGCTTTACCATCTCTGTGTATGTCTTTCATTCTCAAGATCAGCCCACGGTTCAGTATGGCTGCTAGAGTTCCAGCTATTATGTTCATGTTCCAGAAGGAAAGAGAAAAGAAGGGAAAGGGGATCTGACTCCCAATGGTGTCAGAAACTTTAAAGACCCATTTCAGAAGCTAGGAAGAACACTTAGGCTAAAATCTTATTGGTGAGAACTTAGTTACAAGGAGGCTAAGGAGCACATTTATTCCTGGAGACAATGTCCTGACCTGTAACCAAAGGGAAGAGTGATATTTAATAGGCCACTGATGTCAATGCCATCTCCATGTTACAGATGCAGACATTAATGATTATTGTGGTTAAAAAGTTGTGCACAATCAAAAGCCATTACAGCTAGTGATCTGCCTCATCCCTAAGCCAATGCACTTCGCACAATGTAACACCTCCATCCATGTGACCTTGCAGAGTAGTCAGGTCAGAGATAGTCAATACCCATTTGTGTAGCGAGGCACAAATGAGCACCTTGGACCATCAGCAGTAAAATGGTGAAAAGCACGGGCTCTTGAGCTGTTCTTGTCAAACTTTCGCACACATGTGATTTTCCTGCCTATCTCATGAAAAGGAAGACACTGATTTGGTAGAAATGGGGTAAATCTGAGAGCCCGCATTTCTAACAAGCTTGCGGGTAACAGCTGTGCTGTGGGTCCATGGAACACTCTTTGAGAAGGAGAGAATTACATTCTCCAGTATGCTTGAAATGAGGCTACTCTGAATTGAGATGTGCTGTGCAGTTCATGTAAAATACGCAGTGGAGGGGCGCCTGGGTGGCTCAGTGGGTTAAGCTGCTGCCTTCGGCTCAGGTCATGACCTCAGGTCCTGGAATCGAGCCCCGCATCGGGCTCTCTGCTCAGCGGGGAGTCTGCTTCCCCCTCTCTCTCTGCCTGCCTCTCTGCCTGCTTATGATCTCTGCCTGTCAAATAAATAAATAAAATCTTTTAAAAAAAATACGCAGTGGACTTCAATGACTTAATATGAAAAAAATACAAAATATCTCATTAATATTTTAAATAGATTTCATATTATAATTATAGTATTTTGGTCATACTGGATTAAATAAAATATATTATTAAAATTAAATTAATTTCACTTCTTTCTTTTTAAAAAAAAAATTATTTATTTATTTGTCAGAGACAAAGACAGAGATAGAGCACAAGCAGAGGGAACAACAGGCAGAAGGAGAAGCACTCCCCGCCGAGCAGGGAGCCTGATACAGGACCCTTCCCAGGATGCTGAGATCATGACCTGAGCTGAAGTCAGACTCTCAACCAATGAGCCACCCACAGGTCCCAATTTCACTTATTTCTTTTTAAATGTGGCTACCTGAAAGCATAAAATTACATACATGTCTCCTATTCTGTTTTTATTGGACAGTGCTGGTCTAGACTGAGCCTTGCTACTTTGTTCAAATTCTGAATCCCTACGTACTAGCAAAAAAAATATGATCAGATTAACTTCACTAAGTTCAGTTTTTCCTCATAAACTAGGAGTAATAGAAGTGTTTTCCTTCTAGAGTTGTTGTAATGACTGAACGAGAGAACCAAATAAAATGCTTAAAACCTGGTAATTCTGAAGTTGAGCTATAGAGCTGGGATTTCAGCAAGGACCACCGAACAAACAAAAATTGTACGATGCTTCATATTTTTTAAGTTTTTTAAATGCTTATTTCTTTTTTAGAGAGAGAGAGTGAACAAGAGGTTGGGGGGAAAGGACAGAGGGAGAGAGGATCCTAAGCAGTCTCCATGCCCAGGATAGCACTGGATGTAGGGCTCAACCTCACAACCCTGAGCTCATGAGTAGGATGCTCAACAGACTGAGCCATCCAGGCGCCCCCAATATTTCATATTTTTAAAATATGCCAAACATATTAAAGGAGTTCTTTCATAATCTTTCTCACCAATCATTTGAAGAGTGATTTTGGCCAAACACATCACAGAAACTTTGCCATGCTCATTCTCCTTATTTCCTAAATGTGATAAAATTGGTGAGGTTCCCAATGAACACAGGGCTATCGAGTTGAGGTCTATCATCAGTGTCCGACATAACTAGAGCACCTACCTTTCCAGGCTGGGGGTCACCTGAGCCATGACAATCTTGTTTGCACAGAACTACATTTTACTGTCTGTCCCCAGAGCAATTTACATAAAAAAATTATCTCTTCCATATTCCATGTTTTCATCAGTTTATCTCTTCTCAGAACACCCAGGGTCTAGAGGAATTCACTAGAAGTCTATTTGCTGAGTGGACAGTTTGCCTAAAGCCAATTAGTGGAAAGGCTAATTTGCCAAATTACTGATACATCAAATTCACTTATACCTTTCAACTATTTAGCTATGGTTCATGGGTTTTGATTTTGTCCTCATTGCAACATTTCAAGGGATGCTTAATTTGTTTTTGTCACAGTCCCCACTGCTCTTGATGGAGCCAAAGGGCAAAGAGAGGAAGAGGCCAAAGAAACAGCAGAGGGATGAGAACTGAGGAGGGGAAGCTATGGGAAAGAAGAGAAACACTGCAGAGGTAAGAAGCACATAATTGTAAGATGACATTCTCAGATAGGGATCATTCTTATGAATATATTTTTCAAGAGTATATCATTAATCATGCAAACAGACAATGGTAATAGCTCCTGATATGCAAGAAAATATTCCAGAATGTATGTTTTTTGAATATGTGGAGAATCTTTACCAATATAATGTCTTTGGGCATAGCCATTTTCATATTCAATCATTACCCCTGTGAAATACCTTCCTTATGCCCCAGTCTCCATGTCTCTCTGTTTCTTTCATTCTCCAGCTGGTAGTAACAAGAAGCAGGGGCAAAAATGGAAAGTAGTCTGTCAGAAATAGCTTTCGAAAATGGAAGCTGGGTGGATCAGTCACCCCCAACACATTTGCCTTGGGTATCCAGTGAATCAGCTTCTGGAAGCTGGCTTGCCTCTGGATGTACCAGGAAGTTGACAATGGGTGAGTTAAGGCGGGGAAAGGGAAGCCCGAAAAACTAAAGATGTTGTTCCACTTTTGTAAGAAAAAGGTTTAGGCAAACAATGATCAGAAATGTACTTTTTGTTTGTTTGTTGACTTTAAGTTCCCAAGCTGTAGTGATCTAAAACAGTATCAACAAATGTTTGACCCTCAGCCAGCACCCAGAGCCCTGCCCAGCAACTCACCAACCCATCACTTAACAACCATGCTGCTCCTTCCTACTTAAGTGGATGTGATTGGAGAACCTTCTGACATACTCCTTGGTCACTGCACTTGGGGTATGTGATAATCAGAAATCTAATTGCCATCTTGAGTCTCCCAACTATATTAGCACAGAAGTGTGAACAGAGGTGTGCTTAGAGATTAGAAAGGAAATATACCACTGTCTTAATGAGAGAGTATAATTCAAAGAAGAGCAAAACATGTCTAGACCCACACTGAAGGTCTTAGTATAACACAAGAAGGAGTCAGGGAACAGGGGCACAGAGAGATCTGAGAGGTCACACTGTCAGTGCTCACCTCAGATCGAGAATGCCCCTTGTGGGGGCGCCTGGGTGGCTCAGTCATTTGAGTGCCTGCCTTCGGGCTCAGGTCATGATCCCAGGGTCCTGGGATTGAGCCTCAGGGTCGGGCTCCCTGTTCAGTGGGGAGTCTGCTTCTCCCTCACCTCTGCCCCACCCCCCGCTCGTGCTCTCTCTCGATCAAATAAATAAATAAAATCTTTAAAAAAATAATAATGTTCCTTCTGCCTGTCTCCACCTGTGTGGTCCTAGATGCAGGTATATTCATCTCATGAGATGGGAACCTGAGGTCATCAAACCTGCCTGATGCAAAAGTTGCTTACTAGATTCGATTGCCTCTGCTCTTCAGTGTTTGCACAACAAAGTTTCTAAATATACTTTGGTTCACGTGAGTTACAAGTTATAAGTTTCTGAGTCTCTTAGCAGATATTGTTCTTTCTATAAATTCTGCTTTATAATCATTTCCAGGATAATCAAAGCAGCCAATTTACTCCATCTTTTCTGCTAAATGTGTGTGTGTATATATGAGGCTATTAGGTCTTTACAATTATGTTCTGGGATAGATATTTGGATCCTTGTTTATAAAGAAAATAACAAAATCTCAAACATGTAAGGAATATACTCAGAGTATTGCCGCTGTTCAAAAAACTTGGACACGTATATTTGACTCAAAGTCTCTGGGACATAACCTTTGCAGCCTTCAACCTTCGAAGAGTCACTAACAAGTCATTCTTGGGAGGTGACAGATCTGTGATCTGAGCCTGATTCTGAATTATGGAAAATCCACGCTTTGTCAGGCAGTCTTTTCTGAACAGTAATGTCATAATCATAATCGCATCAACTACTTGCAAGTTCCTGGTTTTATCCTTTTGAAAGGTAGATTATTGTGAATAGTAAGAGCTATATAGAGGTGCTTTCTGCTTTCTGTTTTCTCATATGTAATTCATATTTTGATTATTGAAGTAGGAAAAAGCTGGAACTATTTTTTGTTTGGTTTGGTTTTTGTTGTTGTTGTTGTTTGTTTGTTTTTTGTTTTTTGTTTTGTCTACAAAACACCCATTAAGGGGTGCCTGGGTGGCTTAGGCCTCTGCCTCCAGCTCAGGTCACGATCTCAGTGTCCTGGGATCGAGCCCCACATAGGTCTCTCTGCTCAGCGGGGAGCCTGCTTCCTCCTCTCTCTCTCTGCCTACTTGTGACCTCTCTCTCTCTGTGTCAAATAAATTAATAAAATCTTAAAAATAGAAAAACACCCATTAACTTCTCACAGAGTAACAGCACTCTCAGGTGAGCACAGGAGATTACTGATAAGGTGACTAGACTCTAGAAATAAACCTTTGGGTCAGCATCAGCTTTGGGCTGAGGTAAGGAGTTATGCCTTACCTACCACACACACACACACACACACACACAAGAGAGGAATAAAAATAAGCCTAACCAAAAACTGACTAACACAGGAGTCCAGCCAATAGTGAAAACCAGAAATTCTAGAGCTGACAAAAGCAAACATTAAGATGAAAGTCAAAAGCAAAAAAGAAAAAAAATTCACAAAAAACTAAACCAAACCAAACCAAAAAAAATTAGAGTCAAAGCAGAAATAGCTCTAGGATTAACACATCAGAATAACTTTGAAAATGCTCAATCATCAAAGTTTCCTTCTTTTTCCTTGTGTTATAAATATTTGTCCTTCACAATTTATGAATCCTCGAGTTAATACTTGGATCCCTTGGGAGACAGTAAAGACAGACCAAGGATTTACCACTTTCTCAGTGGAGAGAATAGAAGGCTTCACAATGGGATCCTTGATAGGTACATATGATAATTCTCAGAATATTAAGTTTATCAAGACATCCTGTTCTTTGGTAAAATAAGGTTTTCCTGATACAAATATTCCTGACCTTGGGAAAGTATTTATGATTGTTATGTACAAAAGGATGTGTTTTTGTATTTGCATCTGTGAAATGAGAGCAATGAATGATGCTAGGAAATTGTGGGAACACAATTCATTGGTGGGAACGCTTCCAATATTTTAAAAGGCTCAAATTGGCATTAGAGGATAACATGAGAATTTACCTTAACACCACTTAAGTCTTAACAAAGGAATAATGACAACTAACATAGGAAAAAGGAGTTTCTTTCAGAACACAGGAAACTGAGTCAGAGAAAAATCTGGATCTCAGGTTCCAAGTTCCAATTTTGGCACAAATGAGGTCATTAGGAAGTAAGGGCATGTGAATGACAAACTTTCATTTGAGGGAAAGGTAGTGATAAGATGGGTAAATGAAGCCTGTATAATTCAACCAACAATCCTACTTGTTATTGAAGTCTCAAAAAAAAAAAAAAAAAAAGGAAAGGGAAGGGAAGGGAAGAAAGATAGACTGAGAGAGAGAGAGAGAAAGAAAGAAAGAAAGAAAGAGGAAGGAAGGAAGGGGCAAAATATCCAGCAAACAGACAAAAAACTGAAAACCATGTAAAGGCCTAGTTCTAAACATAGAATAGGATCAAAATAATCCTCAAGACATTCCTTGGCAGGCAATGAAGAAACAAGAACACAGTAGTAGGTGACAAGCCTGAGACCTACAGGATCATATCTACAAGAGCATCAGCCAAATGTGAGCCTCTCTGGGTACATATTGACTGTGATTCAGCTGGACTCTTTTGACTTGGAAATGGGAAGTTAATGTGTAAGGTGCATCTGTTTGTATGAACTATACACCTTTACCAAAGAAAAACTCTCACCTGGGGCCCTTGGAAGATGGTTAAGTCAATGGGAAAAACAAACAAACAAACAAACAAACAACTAAACCAGCTTTTGCTTCACAATGATTCTGTATTACAGTTGAATTTCCTAAAATACATTGTTTTGTATTAAGCCAGTTGTGTCATTCAAAGTCATCATGCCTTTTGGGTCCATATCAGTAACTTCCAACTGTTGGTGCTACTCTTTCTCAACTATCATGACCAGGTTGCAATGAAAACAAATCTAAGAACAGATTCTTTCACACATAGAAACATTTATTATCAAACATGTATAACAGTCTATAAACTAGTGAGTAAACTAAAGAAGTGCCAGCCCTCTGTCCTTCCAAGTGCTCTGACGGCACATACCAGAAAGATCCCCTCAGGACAGATGCACCAATGTTTCACTAGCAAGAGTCAGGCAACAAAGAAACCTAGGAATCTACTCTGCCTTTGGTATAATTTGGATCTATCTATCACCTATATCTATCTATCTAACATCTATCTATCTACCTATCATCTACCTACCTATCTACCCATCATCTATCTTTTAGAATCTAAGATTTATTTATTTGTTTATTTATGTATTTGAGACAGAAAGAGAGTGTGTGTGTGTGAGAGAGAGAGAGAGATCATAAGCCAGGGCAGAGTGGGAGAGGGAGAGTCAGACTCCTTGTTGAGCAGGGAGCCCGATGCAGAACTTGATCCCAGGGCCCTGAGATCATGACCTGAGCCAAAGGCAGACCCTTAAATGACTGAGCCACCCAGGTGCGCCCCAATCTTGAAGAATCTAAAATTCCATTCTAAAGCATACAATGCAGGTTTATTAGATTCTTGTACCTATGCGTGTACCTATAAAATGTGCCATATGCTAAGATGTAGAATAAAGGCACCCAATGCTAAAGTATATAGACATATTCTCTCAAGCAAAGTGCTAATCGCCAAATGTAATCTGAATCACTGAATTCTCTCAACAACTTCATGACGTTGGATTTACCATTATTCTTATTTTATCAGTGAGGAAACTGATGCCAGAGAGGCTGAGTATTTTGTCCAATGTCACAGCCTAGCAGGTGGCAGTGGAGGTCATTAGACCTAAGTGTTTTGGGAGGTTTTGTTTTTTTTTTTTGTTTTTTAATGCGAGAGTTTTCCTGGCACCATCATCAGAGCTCTGCATGACTCCCGTGTTCCTAAAAGCGAGAGGAGGAACCTGTTAGAGAAAAATTATTGAAAGGTAATACTTCATCACGAGATGAAGTAAAGGGCAAAGGGAGAAAAGAATGGCATCGGTTCCCAGTGACAGACCTTTATCAAATGTGTCCCCTTCCCTGGGGGCTCAGAAGGGCTTAATTGCTATCAAACCAAACAAAAATTATGAAACAAACTCTCTCTCTCTCTGTTTCCCCTGCGTTGTAATAAATGACCCCTCCTACCAATTTCGAATTGCTGGACAAGATTTTTTGTTCATTAGAAGGACGTCAATTCTGGTAGGAGGTGACTCAGCTGATTGAGTCACCACGATTTTACACGGCTTGGTTTAATTACAGTTTTGTTCTTTCACGGGCTGTTTTACCAAAACTACTTCTAAAACCTCTGATTAATATTGCAATTCAGTCTATAAAAAATAAAATCAAGTTCAATCTTTTTTTTTTTTTTCTGAAGTGTGGTGAATTTCTTCTTAGAGTAGAGCACAGGAAAACATCCAAAAAAAAGAAAAGATCTCACCATTTCCTTTATTTATTCTCACTTCATATGTACTAAACTATCTTCAAGTTGAATGAATTCCCAAGAAACTAAACAAGCAAGCACACTGCTCAGACCAGTTCTGGCATGCCCAGTTCTGTGAGCCAATGGCAATCCTTTGGTAAATAACTCGGTTCCACACTTCTCTGAGGAAAAGATTATAATTGAATATTACCATGGAAGCATATGTCTGTGATGGCTTTAAAGATATATTTTTAAAAGGTTTGGATTTTAGGGCTAGGCTGACATAAAGACAGGTGCCTTTCTCTGCCTTTCTTTCTTTGCCTTCTCTTCTGCACTCCCCTTCTTGTATGTACAGATCAAGTGTCCGTTCACACCCCACACATATTCAACATTCTGAACCAGACTGCACGTCCATGGGGACAATTGAACAGTATTGGAAGCTTTGCTGCCCCCCCCTCCAATAGGCAGTGTTGAACTGACAATTTATGCCTGCAGGTGGCTGCTTGCAAATGCAATTAGGCCCTGCTCCCACTGGGAGGGCTCAAATGCACCTCATTAACTGGCCTGAGACTGTATTAATACTAGTAATTTTCCACCTGCAAGAAAAACGGAGAGCTTACCCCAAAGGAAGTGAAATATATGGTCAGGTGTCTAGGCCACGTAGCCAGTGTGATTTTGTAAAGACAAGTATTCAAGCCTTGGGCCCTTATGTTTGCATCGAGTTGGATCATCTTAGGCTCATTAAGAAAGATCTTTCTCAACAGAAAAAGAAACTCCTGCTCCTGCTTGGGGAGTTTTGAAAAATACAGCATGTGGTCTTTCCAAAGTAAGGTGTTTACAGTTTAGTGGAAGAAACACAGGCTTTGTTTGGAATAAGACCGACCTACGTTCTGATCATATCTTGAAGATGTGAGCGGACTGATGAGTCGCAGAATCCGAATTTGAACATGGATTGCTTCATGCTAGTCTCATGCTCTTCCGTAAAGTACTCAGGATCCAGGACATAAAACCAAATGAATGAATGTCCTGTCCTAGGAAATCAATAATGAAGGCCTTCGTCAGTTTCAGTTAATCATTTACAAAAACACAGGTTTATAAAGGCAGGTTATGTTATTTTCAAATAACATTTTAGGAGATCTTTCTGGGATTATGATATACCATGAGACATCATTCTCAGATGCAACAGAAAGCATGTTTCTTGTGATTTGTGGATTGTTGAAGCTGCATGTTTCTGTTAGTCAGAAAAGAAAACTTAAAATAAAAATCACTGGGCTATTGATTTCAGGTGATTCCTAATGTGAGTCAGAAAAAAAAGCGGGTGGTTTTTAGGGTAAGAGAGGAGGCAAGAATTGAGTTCTTACAGTCTAGTAAGGGGAAGAAAAGAGTTCCAAGATAATGAGGAGCATGGAGGGGAGGAGAGAGGATGGTGACTCACTCTACCCCACAGCCACACCCAGGACATGAGTGTGCTGGGTGACAAATAAGCAGTTGTTGCTAGGACCGTGCAAATTTCAGATCTATCTGCTTTAGAATAATAGGCTATCAAGTTTTCTGGTAAGGTGGTGTATTAGCATATTTAAGAGTTCAGTCTCCAGATTTGGAGCATCGGGATTTGAATCCTTGTTCTATCACCTACTGACTGTGTCTTTTGCAAGTTACCTGATCCATTAAAGCCTCAAATAGACACAGTAATATTCCCTCTTTTGCAAGCTGATTACAGAGGTT
This sequence comes from Martes martes, assembly GCF_963455335.1. Classification (NCBI taxonomy): domain Eukaryota; kingdom Metazoa; phylum Chordata; class Mammalia; order Carnivora; family Mustelidae; genus Martes; species Martes martes. The sequence goes on from NC_137888.1 coordinate 143,883,183, forward strand.
AAATGGGAAAATCCATGTAAAGTGCCTGGCAGAGAATAAGTACTCAACTTGTTAGCTCTGAGTATTAGGTCTTGGACATCACTCTCACCCTTTGCTCTGATCCATAGCTTGGTTTACAAAAACACCACTAGGCACTGTTCCAACATGTTCCAAAACAAGAAAAAGATGATGCAGAACTATCAATAAAAAATGAAACAAGAGTTCTTGGTCCAGCCAATGCCATGTGCTCCTTTAAACATTTATCTCTTTTCTACCAATCCTTCAAGGATCAACTCAACTCGACCTTAATAAGTTCCAACCCCCGCAAATCAGATGAATCATTCCTCCTCTCTTCAAATTGCCAAAACGCATGGTGTCTACCCCTACTTACATCAATTAGTTCTTTCTGCTTGGTACGGTGTTTAATTGTATGACTGCCTCACCAACTAATTTAAGAAATACTTGAGGACTCATCTCTGATTCCAAATAAAGGCTAATGCTTTCAACATAGCAAATAATGCTATCAATGACTATTTAATTAATATTGAGACCAAAAAATATTTTCATGGACAATTAAGACACTGAACATACACACATGCACACACACACACACACCCTATTGTAGTTCACTTTGTCTCAAAAGTGAAAATTTACACATAGCCTCCCTGTACAATGCAATATTTGGAGGGGAACAATGCATTTTTCTAATCATTGAAAGATCTGAAGGCAGTTCTACCCTCTCTTCAACTTGGTAGCCTTAATTAACCTCACAGAAAAGATCAAGGAAAGAAAACAGACCAATAGTCCTGCACATGGAATTGTATTATTGAGAGAATATTCCTGTAGCTCTTTGTTGTTCTCTGTAATGAATGAAAGGAAAGATGGGAACCCACCTGAAAAAGACAGTTGGAACACAGAGTTAATGACAAATTTCCTTGTAATTGCAAAGACATATATTTTAATACATATTTATATTAAATATATATTTATATTTTTATAAAAATATTTTATGTTATGTTTTATAAAAATATTTTTTGATATATAAATATACAAAATATATTTATATATCATAATAAATATATTTGTTAAATATATGATGAATTATATATTATAACAAATATTAATATTAAATTTATAATTTATAAATTTATAATATTATAATTTATAATATTATAATTTATATAATTTATATATTATATATTATATATAATAATTTATATTATATATATATATATTTTTTAAAGATTTTATTTATTCATTTGACACAGAGAGAGAGAGAGAGAGAGAGAGATCACAAGTAGGCAGGCGGAGGGGGGGAGGGGGAAGCAGGCTCCCCGCTGAGCAGAGAGCCCCATGCGGGGCCTGATCCCAGGACCCTGGAATCATGACCCGAGCCGAAGGCAGAGGCTTTAACCCACTGAGCCACCCAGGCGCCCCTAATTTATATTATATATTATATAATTTATAAATTTATAATATTAATATTAATAATATTATAATATAATATATATAATATATATAATATAATATATATAATATATATAATATATATTATATATAATATATAATATAATATAATATAATATTAATATTAAATATATTATATTAAAATATCTAAAATAAATATATTTTATAAAATATTTATATGTAATATATAATTATATATAATTATATATATAATATATAATTATATATAATTATATATTACATATAAATATTTTATAATTATATATATATAATATAAAATTATATAAATATTTTATATATAATATATAATATATATAATATAATATATAATATATAATATATATAAATATATATATAATATAATATATATAATATATATAATATATATTATATATATATTATATATATAATATATTATATATATTTATTATATATAATTATATATATTATATAATATATTATATATTATATATTATAATTATTATATATATATATTATATATAATATATATATAATATATATAATATATATTATATATATATTATATATATATAATATATTATATATATATTTATTATATATAATTATATATATTATATAATATTTATATATATTATATATTATTATATATTATATATATTTATATATTATATATATTATATATAATTATATATATAATTACATATGACTCATATACATAATATATTTATATATTTTATATTTATATATGCATATATATAAATATATATATTTAAAAATTTCTCACAAAGGTTATTGTTACAAACCAGGGAGCCTGAGTCTAGGACACCCCTCATACAAATAATTCCTGTATAGAGACATTTATTTATTTATTTATTTATTTATTTATTTATATTATTGAGGTGTAGTTAACAAACAGTGTTAATTAGTTTCAGGTGGACAACATAGTGACTGAACAGTCTTGTACATTACTCAGTGCCCACCATGATAAGTACAGTCACAGTCACGGTCTGTTACAATACCACATGATTACAATATAATTAACCATATTCCCTATGCTGTACTTTTCATCTTTTCATCCCGGGGACTTATTTATTTTAAAACTGGAAGTTTCTACTTGTTACTCCCCTTCACCTGTTTGCCCACCACCCCCACCTCCACTTTCCCTCTGGCAACCACCAGTTTGTTTTCCGTATTTAGGTCTCTTTGAGAGATCATTTTTAATTAAATTATGTTTAAGTACCCATTACAGTTTCTTATCAGAACCCTGAGCGCCTCAACCAACACCTACAAATTCCCAGGTTACTTAAAACAAGAAATGTAGGGGCCCCTGGGTGGCTCAGTGGATTAAAGCCTCTGCCTTTAGCTCATGGTCCCAGTGTTCTGGGATCGAGCCCCGTATCAGGCTCTCTGCTTAGCGGGGAGCCTGCTTCCTCCTCTCTCTCTGCCTGCCTCTCTGCCTACTTGTGATCTCTGTCTGCCAAATAAATAAATAAAATCTAAAACAAAACAAAACAAAGAAAAAAAAAGAATGTAGGTCTGTTGTTTGAAAAAATTGTTTCAAACTCTCTCTCTCTCTCTCCCCTCTCTCACACACACACACACAAACACACACATTATATTTTGAGAGTACAGAGTGATCCAAAATGTGCCACCAATCACCACCAGCATAGCTCTTTCCCTTGCTGTGTAAGAGGAATTCAGATTATTTTTTTAAGTCACTGTTTGGATCCAGAAGGCCTTTTCTTTTTAGTTTCAAGAAACACAACAATCAATTCCTTTAAGAGAGAAAAATGTGTTTTTTCCAAATATGTTGCATAGAAAAGATAAGGTGGCTTCTCCCTAGGGAGATGGGAAGAACAAACAGTGTTGTCAACACAGGAAGGCTGCTGCAGAGGTGGACACATCCCCCTGCCACCCTGATTAGAGAAAGCCAGGAAGTAAAGGGCTGTTTACTTGGGAACTGCCATGAGAACCAGCCTGTAGCCCCCACTCCAAGGGGGGAAGCGGAGAAACAGCCCAATCTGAGAAAGCCTGGGATCCCAACAGAGCCTTCTTCTCCCATCCTCTGCAGGGTCATCTGTGTCTGAACTTGGGACTGGGGTGCCAAGGAAGAAGCCACCATGCCTGCTCTCCCCAGGACAGAACTGGGAAGAGGGCCAGAGAAACCCGACAAGGCTTTAAGATGGGAAGAAGAGCTCTAAGGTCCTTGACTTCAGACTGTCTCTAGGGGAAAAAAAAAGAGCTCTGGAGGGTAATCTATGTCACATGGATGCCGTGTCAATTTCACTAAGCAGGAACTCGGTCTATCAGGATTCCTTCCATTGCATAATCCCACGTTATCATGGGCCACGAGAAACTTGCATGGTGGCATATGGAAGTCTAGCATAAATCATTTGATTGTAAAGCTCTGAAGGTCAGTGCACATGCAAGTGGGCATGCGCAGAAGAAGCCAGGCACGCAGGTCCTTCCGCTCCCCAGTGAGGGCCTCCTCCGGGTTCCCAGCGCCCGAGCCAGCGCATGCTTGCTTAGCACTGTGATGCAGCACACATTTCTCCAGCAGGTCACTCTCATCATTGACGCTGGAGGCTCCAAGACACAGGCTGCTGGGTCTTCCAGTTTGTCCCGGTGGGTTTCAGATCGTCCTCCTGCATTTGTCTTTTTTTTCCCCCCTCTCCTACTTCACATCTGTCTTTCCTTCTCCACCACCTGCCCTGCTGACTGCAGACTCTACCTTCAGCTTTAGAGACAACAGCCATACATCAACCCCTTAACCACCTTCCATAACTGTGAAAGGTTACATTTCTGTAAAAAGACAGTTTATTCTTTATCTGGTTCTCTTTCTCTGGTCGAAGTCTGCCTGATACCATCTAAATTCCAGAAAAGCATTTGCCAGTGTTCTTGGTACTGAGGTTGACATAGTTATTTACCACATGATTTGATATAAGGCAAAATGGAGCTCTTGAGATTTCTGATAAAATTAACTCATGAAAACATAATTGTAAAGTTGAAGAATGGGACAGGAGCAGATGGCAGTAAACACCATTCCAAAGCAATGAAACTGACAGCTAAAAACCTTGAGAATTCTGGATTAGATAATGTTTCAAGGAATATATGTTCATTTTATATGTATAGACCTATGTAAATTTATATATACACATGTAAGTGTGTGTACTCATAGAGAGTAAGAAAAACAACATGTTAGCTAACAAACACCTCCATGGGACTCATTTCTTAAAATAAACATGAATTAATAGGCTGCCAAAGGAATACTGAAATGTGAACCTTTAATCCAGGCTGGTTTGGAGAACATAACATTGCTCTCTGTAAGGAGAAATAAAAATGATTGGCTACAGTGCTTCATATATTGCTTCTTTACACTTCAACTCATTTCCAAAAGTGCTTCAGGTAGCTTGCAAAATATGTACACAAAAACAAAATAAAGTAAAATAAAATAAAATCAACCATTGATGAACAAAGGTAAAATAGGACTCAAAATATAAAACAGAGCTGGTTTAATGTGAATTCAGGAAAATGTACTAATTTAAAAGAACACAAGCAATTAATTCCTGTGCAGTTGAATGTAACAGGTACCAGCAGCATGAAGACCTGAAAAACTAATGTAGTGGTAAACTAAATTAATCAAAATTTAGTATCCTGTATATGGAAACTGATCACTTAATTTTACCCTTTACTAATCAAGTCCTTTCTATAGTATTTATTCAATTTATGGTTCCAAGTCCTTAAAGATTTAGACAATGAGGAAAATGTTCAGTCAAGATTAACAAAATAGTGAAAAGACTTAAAGTGCCTTGGGAAGAATGGTTAAAGGACCTGAGTAGTTTTAACCTAAAGAAGAAGGATTTTATGAGACAGAATAACTTTTCAATTTAAAGGACTCCCATGTAGAATCGGGCACATTTGAAATATATTGCCTGGAGAAAAATATAAAGTCAAGAGTTTGAGGTAGAGTAAATAAATGTAAGCTGAATGTAATATTCATATCCATACAAATGTAAATATGATATATATTGTTTTGAGTGATTTTGAGCTGAGGTCTTCAAGGAAGCGAGGCTCCTCCTCGTTGGGGATGTCCCCAAAAGAGGCAAACACTGGGCGTGAGCCTGGAAAGGAATGATGTCAACAGTCATTTCCTGTCTTAATCCATATCATAAACACCATCCCAGGACTGGTAGTACACGCTTTTTCCAAAAGTCAGAGGTCAAGTCCTTGCAGTTTAAGAAACAGAACAGAGCCCTAAAATGTGAATACTTGGGTGCTTTGTTCATTTTCCTGGGGAGCTAACATGTGAAAAATACCCACACCTGAGACACACCTATTACCCGGTGATACCCTGCCCACACTCTCCTTGATTTCTCCTTCTACAGTTTATAACCTTCCCAATCTCCCTCTTGGAATTATAAACCAGAGGTTACAGGAACCAGTTCCAGCCTACAGATAAATACGTTTAACCCTACCTGGAGTTTAAAGTTTTAAAATTAGTTTCCAACATTTAAAAACAAGGAAAATTCACAGGAAATGACAGACTGAAAACTGGTCTTGTAAAATAGAAAGATCTGGAACTACTAAGCTTTCTTCCCTGCATGGCATTATCATGATCGAAGCTGAATTTTATTTTTCCTCTTTAGTGAAACCTAAGTCCCCAGTTTGCCACCACTCTTCATTGTCTCCTGCATGTATGTTATCTAACTGGCCTTGCTGAATTTGCAGTCCTTGCCATGTATTCTGAGCACACTGACTGTTAGACAACTTTTTTTTTTTTGACTGGGAAACCTTTAGTAAATGTTTATATATATTAAGAATGTCTTAGCTGAGTTCCCTAGAGATTAGAGCTTGAGGCAAGGATTAAGTGTCGGTGCTTTATTTGGGATGTGCAAACCGAGGGCAATAAGAGTACAGAAAGAAGAAAGTGAGAGAGGAAATCAGAGGAATCAATTGCTTGGAGATGTATAATGTCACTGGGCACAGAGCTGCACATGGCCAATGCAAACACCAGCCCAGTGGGATGTCTCAGGACAGTTTGTAGAAGAAACTGTATTACCATGGACAGATAGATTAGCTCCCTCCCTCTACTGGTTCCTACTGATCTAAGTTTGCCCCATTGGAAGTTAACCTCTCTATGCTTCTGGCTTGCATGATCCAGTCCCTTCCATGACTCCTATGATGTCAGATTTACATCCCGAAGTGCAGGTTTTTCACCCTATTCTCAAAATGGGAGGCGGAAACAAAAGTTCTGGTGTATGACTGGTGAGGCTAGCTGTCAGTAGCAGCCAAGGGCATTGCAAATAGGTGCTCAGCACCCAGTGCTGGAACTTGCCACGGAGAGGTCTGAATGGAATCAGTTGGCCTCTGAGGAAAAGCAGGTGAATGAGAGGCATTGGTCATGATGTTGAGGAAGTCAAAGGCAAGGGTCAGCCAAATATGGCCTGCAGGCCCAATCTGGCCTGCCACTTATTATTATTATTATTATTTTTTTACATCCCATGAGCTAACCATGATTTTACATTTTTAAATGGTTAAAAAAAATCAAAGGGAGAATAATATTTCACAACACATGCAAATTATGTGAACTCCCAACATCAGTGACCATAAATAAAGTTTTATTGGAACACAGACACGGTCATTTATTATGGATTGTCTATATCTGCCCTCATGAACAGAGACTGTGCAGACTGCCCACGACAAAATATTTACCTAGAGGCTTTTCGGAAAAGGTTTGCCAATCTCTGGTCTAAGGAAGCCCATTTATTATATCAGAATCAAGAAGCAAAATGGAATATTCTCAGCAAAATGCAATAGGGCTATAATTGCTCAAAAATTATGTTAAAAGCTATTACAATTTACACATGCCAACTTACATTCTCATCATTGTGAATGTAATCACAGTCCCATGTGCCATCCAAAGAGCTTTCTGTGGTTAATGTCCCATGTCTATGTATGGAATCACCTATAAAAAAGACAAGATAACTTTTCTGGCTTTAACCCAAAGAGTCACTCTCCTCCAGATGAAAATAATCTCAGAGCATTATTCAGACATACAACAGAGCAAGAAAAAGAGGTGATATTAGTAATTAAGTTTCTAATTCAAGTTGTATGTTCTGAATTTAAAAATCCTACATGGGGGAAAAAAAAAAAAAAAGATGGGCACACCCAGAGAAGCCACATCCCCAAGCATGCTCCTCTACCCTAGTGGGCACCTGATTTTCTGGGGTTATCCTTTGAGATGAGTTGAAGGTCCACAGTGAGCCCACACGGTGCCAGGTGAGAGGATTTGCAGCCACACCAGTAATAGGAACAATTTTGCTGGTGGCTAGAACCACAGAAGCAGTCTCTGTGACTGACTATATTAAGAACTCCGGACAAAGAAAGATTTTGAACATTTAGAGGCTATCTTTTATTTGGGGATTAACGAAATGCTGTTTATTTATCCACTCGGAAAGCATCTGCTAAGAGCCTATTATGTACGAAGCGCTAGGGATACTCACACAAACAGGACACCGCGTCTGCCCTGGCCCTTGGGATAGGATCCAGCGACCCTCCGGCCCGTATGACTGGATGCCGTAAACTATGCATTCGCTCCAAGAATAGCCCTCTCCGGGGACCTGGGCTCCCAGTGGAACAGCATCTAACTATTCTTGGCTCCCCTTCCCAAGACAAGCCTGACCTTTCGTGGCTGCTGGAGAACATGAGTGGCTGGAGTCATGCAAGCCTCTCCCAGGATATGTGCCCCCAAGCCAAGCTTCTCCAGGGCCCGGGCTCCAGGAGGCCTCCTCTGATCGGTCAGCCTCTCAGACACCGGCCTAGCTTAGGATAACCAGACATTCTTCTGATCTGTTTAAATGTGGATCTTCCTTGGGAGTCTTAGAGGGCTTTGGGCTGTGAAGCTGGGCCTGATTTATTCATGTGCTTTAGGAGCACTGAGCTTCTTCCTTTTGGATAGCATCAACGAGGCCTGGGGAGGGGTCTCTTGGAAACAGCCTCTTGGTCACGCTCCGTGCATATGCTAAAATGTTCTCAATACTGACTCCTAAGAAACAGCATTTTTGAAAGTAGTTTGCCATGAGGCAGCACGTATGTTCTCTTTGATTACTTTCCACCATTTTTGGTCATTACATGTACATCACTAAGTTCTACAGTTCCGCCCTAAAGGGGCAGGAAAGCTGTATTTCTGGGTGTAGAGTAAGAATTCTGTCACTTGGATGCCTCAAAAGCAGTTTATCTTGTTATCTCATCATCTTAAAGAAGTTACGGTCATGACATTCTGGGAAAGGCAAAACTATGGGGACAGTAAAAAGATCAGGGGTTGCCAGGGCTTAGGGAGGAAGGGGGGTGAATAGGCAGAGAGCACAGAGGAGTGTTAGGGGAGTGAAAAATACCTACATGACAGTGGGATGGGGAATAGATGCAATTATACATTTGTCCAGACCCATAGCATGTACAACACCATGAGTGATTGCCACGTAAACTTGGACGCCGGGTGATGACAACATGTCAGTGTAAGGTCATCAGTTATAACAAATGTGCCACCAGGAATGGGGGGAGCCGAGGAGGCTGAGCATGTGTGGGGGGAGGGAGTGCATGAGAGATTCTCTGCACGCTCCTCTCCGTGAAGCTGGGAATCTAAAACTGCTCCAAAAAATTAAAAATAAAAAAAAGTCTTTGAAAAATGGTGGTGACAGAGAACCCTTGATGGTATCGAAGAAATGTAAACAGATGTTTCCACGTAGAAATATAAAAGCAAACTCTTTCTAAGAGACAAAGTCTTTGCCTTCGGCTGTGCGTCGGAGTCCTGCGTGTAACTGCACAAGTTTAGACCATCTTCAGCTTCAGTGTCCTGGTTTCTAAAATGACAAGGTAGGGCAAGGCTACTTGTCTGTGAATTTTTGAAAGCTAGAAGAGCATAAAAATTTGCCTTATTGTTAATGTAATTTATTGAACTTAATCCAGCTCTAATCTTCTATGGCTGCTCTTTTATGTGATTCCAGAATAATCTAGGCTAAGCTAGAATGTTCTTTCAGTTGACTGTTGTGCATGGCTTGCCTGCGAGCCCTTAACTCTTGTCCTTCTGCATCTCCATTTTCCCTTACCCCCTCAGCCCCTCTGCCCACCTGCAGTCCCAGCTCACCAGGCTTCTGCCCCATCCCAGATGCAGAATTTCAGAGAAGGCCACGATCTTGAGTCTAAAGAAAACATTTTGAAGAAAATATTTCCCAGTGTTTTTACAAGGATTCTACACACATTCTGCAAAGTGCTGGGTTAAGCTTTAACACACAGTCCCCTGGGAACAGGAGGACCCTGAGAGGAGAATGAGAGGAGCATTGTTCTTTCCCACATCGTGCCATGAGTGTTAGGGGCAAGGCCTTCAGATGAGCCTTTGGGAGGATATATAAGTAAAAACCTAAAAATATTTACAACAGATTCATATTTTATACCAACGGGTAGGCTCTAAACAATAAGACAAAAATCATGTGTAGTCAAACTAACAGCAGAAAATACCCAAGAGTTCTCATCTTCTTGTATTCTAGTATCGTATAAATGTAAATGATGTCCTCCACCTCCAGCCCTTTTTTCCCCAGCAATGAAAAAAAAAAAAAAAAAATCTTTCTATAGTTGAATGCCAGAGTAGACAATTGGCTTGCATTTAGGGGCTGGGTTATATATAAATATGTACACTATTTTTAAGAGCAGAATCATAATTAGTACAACAAGAAGTTCACATTATGGGATGTGGGCTTACCCTGGGTCTTATACCTATTCAGTGGAATGGCAAGGGAAAAATAAGCTGTTTTCTTCATTTCCTCTTTCTTTGTTGACCTCTAATAGTCGGGGTTTTGTGTTAAAAGTTTGCATTATGACATTGCCTTCTATCTATAGGAAATTCAACATCAGGTCTCAGCAGAGTCAGTGCACAGAACCAACTGGAAGGAAAGATTTCTGGGGCAGCCTGAGAGTAGGCAGAACCCCTACAGGATGATAGGTTATGAGAGAGGGAAAAGAGTTGTTGAGGCTAGAGACAATGAAAGATGGGTTCTGGGCTCATGCTTCAAGGGAGCATAGGTCATCGTCTCAGAGGGTCTGGCTCTGGATCCAGGAAGCTGTGACACTGAGCCTGGGGTAGAGCAGGAGGGTCCCTAACTGCAGAGGGCAGTAAGTATGAGAGATGGGCAGGCCCCCCCGTGGCATCACAGTGCATCCTTAAGTGAATTAGAGCAAGGTACTCCTTTGGTGGACAGCCCTATCCCAAGGTGCACAGCTTGGCACCAGCCTATCAACTGAACTCCTGCCCTATCCCTCCACCCCTGCCCCCACTTTTTAATAGTGCTCAGACTGTGCAACACAGTGGTCTCGATGAGGAGATCCACACCACAGGGGGAGCGATGGTCAAAATCTGTCTTAATCCTCTCGCTTTCTGAAACCAAGCTGATCTCAGGGCTTGGGGCGTCCCAGCAGGTGGGGGCTGCCGAACGTGGAGGAGGGCAGCAGGTCTCTCATTCTGTGTACCGTGCTCCAGAACAATCCTTTAATCCCAACAACAATCCCTGCAACAAGAAACACTGATTCTCCTTTAATTTAATTAGAGGACTGTTTTCTCATGAGCATTCTGCCTGATTTATGAATACCTATTGTTCAACACGTAATTGCGGATTCAGCACTGCTCAAGGGAAGTGGGACCATGTAGGCTCGTCCTGCTTACTTTACAGTTTTCAAAGCTTATACTTAAATGTATATGATTCATTTTATTATGATGCTTAGAATCAAGGCATTCCAGGAGGCCCTCCATGGGTATGTGTTATTTTTTTTATTTGACAGAGAGAAATCACAACTAGGCAGAGAGGCAGGCAGAGAGAGAGGAAGGGAAGCAGGCTCCCTGCTGAGCAGAGAGCCCAATGCGGGGCTCCATCCCAGGACCCTGAGATCATGACCTGAGCCGAAGGCAGAGGCTTTAACCCACTGAGCCACCCAGGCGCCCCGGGTATGTGTTACTTTTGATAGTTGTTAAGAAATGTGGAGAAGGCTGCGCCAAACCAGTCAGAACCCCATCAGGCTGACTCAAACAGTCTTGCAGTTTGGAGCCGTGAGCAGGCTAAGGCTGTCTTCAAGATGCCCCCCACCTTCAGACATTAACCCAATAAATAGTAGATCCATTTTGAATAAATGAAAGATTGAACTGTACTTTCAAGGACTTACAACTGCAATCAGGTACATTTTTCTGCAGATATCTTGATGTTCCCTAGACACCCACATGCATTTTAGAGAAAAGTTTGCAGGTTTGGGGAAAATTGTACATGGTAGTGTCTGCTACCACGGGGCCAGTTCATTTCAGTGTCCTTCCCTGAGGCATTAGGAGCTGGAACTCGACATGCAGGCATGTGTGAGTTCAAACGAAAGCTCTAGCGTCATCATTGGATGTTTAATGTCACGCATTCATCTTATCCTAACTTTATGATTTCTACCATCTTCCATCATTAACTCCCTCCCTTCCCCCCACCCTTGCCCATCAGCCAAAAGGAACTCCTTACTCACCCTTCCCCACACAGAGCCAGGCTGTTCCACACCCTTGCCTTTGGCCGTGTTGTTTTTTTCTGCCTCATCTCTGTTCCCAAGGCAACGAGAATGACAAAAATGTCCAGTAGGCTAAGACTTATTTACAATTGCAACACTACATTTAATAGACATGAAGTAAGAGTGTTGGCCACACCCTAGTAGGAACACCGTCTTCTCCTCTCAGAGAGCAAAATATTCAAATATACATTTACTCTTTCTCAACAGCTATTTACCTGGCACCTATTATGTCTTAGACATTGTTCTGAGCACTGGAGATACAGCAGTAAAAACAAACTAAAACCCTTTCATTCACGAGGGCTCCCAAATAAATCTCTTAACTGCTTTATTCTCAGAAATATATTTGGTTCCCCATTCTCACTCAAAAAAATACATAAAGTTACACAATTAACCTGAAATTATTCCATTAATATCTGGAAACTATTTATAGTTGGCATTCTACTCATATATGTATGACTAGAGGGTGTTTGCACAATGTTCTCCAAAGTTCTAGTTGAATAATTAACATTGCTTTCCATTGTCTGTAGGATAATTGCATACACTTATAGTTAGGGAAAAAAAGTTCTGGTTTTAAAAACTGAGTTTTAGAAAAATTTTCACTACTTAAAATTTTACATTAAAGTTTTCATGCTAGTTTTTTTAATAAAACACATATACAGAAAAGTACACAGAACATAATTGTGACATTCAGTGAATCACATGATGAATTTCTCAGAGTAGACCTCCATGTTACCACCACTCAGATGTAGAAAGAAAATATTACTGACACCCCCAGAAATATTGCTTGTCTTTTAGAAGTCAAAACACCCACGCTTCTCCCCAAAGTTGACATCTAATAATCTTGTTAAGTTTGACTTAGTTTTGAACTCCATATAAATGGGATTTAAAAATCTGTATTCTTACATGTCTGGCTTTCTTTGACACAACATGATGTTGTGAGATTTGCCCGTGTTACGGTATGTGGCTGTATGCTAGTGTGTGAATACGCCACAGCTGATTTACCTGTTCTATTCGTAATGAAACTTTCTGCTTCACTCTAACCCTTACTTATATAGAATTCATCTTTCAAACTTGAAATCTACACAAAGACCCATTTTCCTGATTTTATTCATATTCTTGTCTCTTGATGCCATCGATCAAAGAATGAGTCTCTTCGGCTCTGGTATGTCAATTAAGCCTCTGTCTCTACAATGAAATTGTGAAAGTATGGTGTGTGTATGGATTTTAACTACCCTAGATAAGACTTTGCCAAACATTTTCCCTAAACACGGTCAATTTCCTTCATCACCTCCTCCTGTAACTCTCAGAAGTCTATTCCCGCGCTAGAGTACGTAGTTCAGGCTGATTTGGAGCACCTTCCACCCGAAAAGGGGTCCCATTTGTGGTTTCTAAATATCATTGATTCTCATCCTCTCTTAGAGACCTGCCCTTGTTGACTCGCAGATCACTAACATTCCACCTGTGTTCTGTTTTTATAAAGTCACCGTCTATAGATCAGCTTATGTTAGATGGATTTTTGCCTGGTCAGAACTGACCAAAAGGGGAAAAATAAAGTCACCTCAACAGGCGAATGATGAAACAAATAGGATGGTCCTTAGCCAAACAAATAGGATGGTCCTTAGCCAGCCATGCCTGCCAAAACCACAGGAGTGGATTTCTGAGATCTGTTGACACAGAAGTTGGTCATTGCCTCCTGGGGTTTTCTTTATGTAGCACCCTGAGGGGATGTCCCTGTCAGAGCTTTGTTCCAAAATCCGCTCTACTTTCCCTGAGCAATTATACTGTTTTTATCTCAAAGAGCTTAAAAATGTTTAAATACGGTTTTCAGAATATGCAAAGCCAGATTCATGACTCAAAGGCACATTTTTCATTTTATCCCCGCTCATATCTTAACCTTACTATCTCTTTTCTTTTGCCCATTTTTTCCCCTTTTATCTATTTTTAACTTGCAATCTTGAGTGGCATTGTTACCTGTAATAATAACTGAAACAAAGTAGGGGAGATAGTTATTAACACATGAATTGTGTTATTATTGGTTTGGTTACTGACTGTTCTTATGATTCAGAAGCACCACCATTTTGATCAGGCACACAGAAGAGAAAATGAAAAGCCATAATATTTGTCAAATTTATCATGGTCTCTTGGGTTCAAAACATGCTATAATTATTTTCTAAACTTATCACAATCTCTCAAATTTTAAAATTCCATTTTTTTCCATTTATCAATTCCACTTGATAACTTAGGAGAAAAATTACTGAGAGGCAGTTTTTCTAAACATTTTCATGCTTCTACCTATCATTCTACATTTTTGTCTGGTACAGAAAGATTTTTAAGATATTCTATTTAAAAAAGAAAAATAGTACTCTATATTTTTATTCCCTTGAATAAGCATAAAGTTTCCCTAGGAAGATACACAAGTAACTGATAACAAGGGTTACCTGTTTGCGGGCTGGTAACTGACTGAATGGAAGAACAGATAAGGGTGAAATATTTCACTGACTTTGTATTTTTTTTTTAGATTTTATTTATTTACTTATTTGACAGAGAGCAAGCATAAGCAAAGGGAGCATCAGAGGGACAAGGAGAAGCAGGCTTCCTGCTGAGAAGGGCTTTATCCCAGAACCCCGAGATCATGACCTGAGCCAGAGGCAGAGTCTTGGTTAACTGAGCCACCCAGGCGTCCCTTACTGACGCTGTCTTTACTGAGTTTTGGCACATGTTGACATGTTACAAAATCAAGAACTTAAATAAACAAACAAAAAAATCATACAGAAAAAGTTTTCAAAACAAAAGCACCTCTACCCCAGTAAAACCAGGACAATTATCATAAAAGTTATTTCTATATAGCAGTGTTTTTATATAGTTATGATGATGAGGCTTGAGAAGTCAATTAAATGTAATTATGTCAACATGCCAAAAATCTAATAGAGTAAATTTATCTATGTATATGTATGTGTATATATGCATATATATGTATGCATATATATGTATATGCATGTGTGTGTGTGTGTGTGTGTGTGTGTGTGTATATATATATATATATATATTTTTTTTTTTTTAACTGTGATCTTCAAAGGGAAGGGTACGAATTTGCTGCTGGCCATTATAGAACAAGTTGGACTAGGCTGAGCAACATAAAAACTAGAAAACTGGAAAAAAATACATGTAACATCTTTTAAACGTTGAGCTACAGAACAAAGTAGGACATGATTCTTGAGATAAGGAAACTAATGAGGGGAGCCCTAGAGTCAACCCCACTTTCTGCCTCAAACATACTCCAGACCACAGTGCAGTAAGGGAAACCAAGTCTCTGGTGGCATTTGAACTGAGTTAAGGAAATGGCGATCAGAGTCCAGGGAGGCTGGGGCAGCCGGAATCTGTGGGACAGACTGGAAAGGAGGAAGCCACGCAGAGAAATAGCTCTGGAGATTGACATTAGGGTCTTGAGTGTGTTGCTGAATTCTGGGCCGCATAATGTAGGATGAAAATCCATGAGGCTGGGAAAAATGATTGGAGACCTGTAATCTGATCATTTTCCAGAGATCTCACAGAGCTGGCAGAAGTTTGCATCCTGGTAAGCCAGCGGGGAGAGTCCTCCGTGAATGCCAGAGCATTCAGTAGAGACCCCAGAAGAGTAAATAGTATGGAAATAGGACTAAACAAGTCCTAGAATAAAAGCAACTTGAAGCCAACTCTTTCCTATAGAACTTGCTACACTTATGGAAATGGGTTGCATTTGTGTTGTGCAAGACACTTGCCACAAGACACATGTGGCTTCTGAGTACTCAAAATGTGGCCAGTGTGACTAGGGAAATTAACTTTTAATTGTCTTTAGCACTCACTAACAAATTTAAATAGCCACATGTGGCTAATAGCTACATGTTACCCCTAACTTTAGACTCACTACGGCAACATTAAAAAACTTGAAAACAAGCTTCAGAAGGATCAAGCCGATTCTAAAATAACTTAACTGCCTTTGAGAATAAAGTAATTACTCTTTATAAAAGAAAACAAGGGGCATCTGGGTGGCTTTGCCAGTTAAGCACACATATGACTCTTGATCTCAACTCAGGTCTCAGTCTCAGGGTTGTGAGTTCAAGTCCTGCATTGAGTTCCACGCTGGGTGTGGAGCCTACATTAAAAAAATGAAAAACAAAAGGAAGAAACAAAAAGAAAACAAAATATTCGCTCCTAGCTCAACCACATGACAAATAGCAGACTGTAGAAGTAACAGTGTTTGACTTCTAAGGCTAGATCAGAAAGGCATTGGAACTTCTGTCTTAGTCTCTTAAACCTTGGTAAGAAAAGCCATCTGCCATGTTGGGGAAACTGAGCAACACCCCCTCAATCCTCCCCGCCTCACCAAAAGCTAGAATCAGCTCACCAGCCATATGGGTGAACTATGTTGGAAACAGATCCTCTGACCCCTGTCACTCCATCAGATAACTGCAGCATCAGGGACTTCTAACCACAACCTGATGAAAAACTCTGAACTAGAACCAGTCAAGCCACTCCTACATTTCTGGATGACAGACAGGATTAGAGAGTATAAAAAAATATGTCATTGCTCTTTCACACCGTTATGTTTGGAGGCATCTTTACAAACACAGTATTAGATAACTAAGGCGATAGGGAATTATTTAATAACAATAAATTTGACAAACCTAAATGAAAAAATACAAATTCCTCCAAACATACTAATTATCACAACTGACACAAGAAAAAATAGAATATATGAATAGCTTGATATCTATGAAAGAAAAGGAATTTGTCATTAAAATGTTCCCACAAACAAATTCCAGGCTCTGATGACTCACTTCACTGGTGAATTCTACCAAAGTGTTAAGAGAAAAGAAAATTATATGACTTCCTCCAAACTCTTCCAGAAAATAGAGGAGGAAAAAACATATCTAAACTCATTTTACAAGGCCAGCATAACTCAGATACCATATCCAGGAAAGACATTAAAGAAAAGAAAGTCACAGACTAATATTCCTCAGGAACATAAACTCAAATATCCCTAAGAAAATATTAGCAAATTGAATCCACTTATAAATAGAATAATGCATCATGACCAAGTGAATTTTTCTCAGGATTACAAAATTGGATTAACATTTAAAAATCAATTAATGGAAAATGTTCTGAAATTAGATACTGGTAATGGTTGCAAAACCTAATGAATATACTAAAAATCACTGAATTGTATACTTGAAAATGATAAACTTTAATGGTATGTGAATTATATCTCAGTAAAGCTATTACAAAATTTTCAATTAGTATAAATCATCAAATTAAGAGAAAAAGAAGGAAAATTCATGATTGTCTTAAAAGATGAATAAGAAGTACTTAACAAAATTCATCTCCCACTCATGATAAAAACTCAGAGAAAGTTAGAAACTTAACCTGATAAAGAAAATCTAAGAAAACAGACTGCAGATAACATCATCCTTGAAGGTGAAATGCTGAATGCTTTCTTCTTAAGATCAGGAACAAGGCAAGGATATCCACTCTCACCATTTCTATTCATCATTGTGCTAGAGATCATAGATAAGGCAAGAAAAATAAATACAAGGACAAAACAAAACTGTCTTTATCTACTGACAACATAAGGGGCTGTAGAAAAAACCCTAATAAAATCTAAAAAAAAAAAAAAAAAAAAAAAGCTATGCTAACCAATGAGTTTAGCTATTTTGCAAAATAAAAAACCAACTCACAAAAATCTATTGGGTTTTTATATATTAACAATGAACAACCGGAAACTGAAATTGAAAAATAAAACAATTTTGTTTACAAAAGCAAAGACATCCATTTTTAGCCAAGATGGAATAACAGGGACCCGATGTACCCTTCTGCCTTAAACAGTTTTTTTAAAAAGGACAAAATATATGAAAAAAGTTTTCAAGATCCTAGATATCAGATAAAGAAGGCCGGTGATTCCTGAGAGACAGAAAACAAATGAGGTGAGTCATCCAATTGCTTAATACTGTCATGAGACAGTTTCCAGGCTGCGATGAAGGGAAGGGGAGCCGGGAGGGTCCCCAGGGAAAGGACTCCCTGAGTTGAGGAGATGAACTTAGGCATCCAGAAGGACCATGGCAGACAGAATTTACCAGACAACCTACTGAGAAGAGAGAACTGAATACAGAGTGAACGTGGGATTTCGGCTGGGTGTGTAACAGAATACTGCTCAGTGCATGAATGGGAGGAAACTACCAGAGCCCACAGAAAAAATTAGAGGTAATAGTTCCCAGCACTCACACAGGTCTAGAAACCATATCATTATCCACCTACCGGAGTAGAAACCCTCCTGATTCATTGGGCAAAGGGTAGATGGCCAATGTGTCTCGTCCATGTAGTGCCCGACAAAACTTGAAAGCAAGACTCTAAAAAATCAAACTGTTTCCAAACGACTTCACTGCAATCCTAGCACCAAGCTTGAGGATATTTATAGGAATACAAAAATATCCAGCTCTAATAACACAAGTTTTACAGCAGTGGAAGGTCAATAAAGAATTACCAGGCATAATAATACAATAATAACATAAGGGAACACTATGCAGCTGTGAAAAAATGTAAAGATGAAGAAAATCTCTCTGAAATAATATGGAATGATTTCCAAGACAGTTTACAGTGAAAAAAAATGCTAAGCCCTCAAAAATTGTCTACAGTATGTTATATATATATTTTTATTATTAAATTTTATTTATTTATTTGTCAGAAAGAGAAAGAGCACAAACAGAGGGAGCAGCAGACAGAGGGAGAAACAGGCTCCCTGCTGAAAAAGGAACCCAATTTGGGACTCGATTCCAGGCCCCTCTAGGATCATGACCTGAGCCAAAGGCAGGTGCTCAACCGACTGAGCCACCCAAGCATCCCAGTACGTTAGGCTTTATAGAAGAAAGGAATATAAGATCATACACCTGTATCTGCTTATTTGTCTAACAATGATTCTCTCCTGGCTACATTCCTGAAGAAGGAATTCTGGAAAAATAAACTGGAGACTAAGAAAATGGTTAGCCACTGGGGTTTGTGGGAAAAGGTTGGGAATAAAGAGATGAGGGAATAAGGTACCAGGGTTGAAGGGGGAGTATACTTCCTTGAATATAACTTTTGAGCTAACTCTGACTCTTGAAACTGTAGTAACACTTCATACATCCTTCACATACCCCAAAATTACACAAATAATTAAAAGCAATCAGGGCATGAGGGTAACTCAAAATGGAATACAAACACTAGCAAATGAACCTGACTCTACTACAGATAAATAACATACCCACACCTAAGGGTATGGGAAGGAAAGAACTATGTAAAGTCACTCTGGAAACCTGTGTCTTGACTGGATACCCTAAGGCTAAAGACAAAAATAAACATTATATTCTAGTTAACTAATTTTTTGCTTTTATTTTTAAACAAAGGCAATGTCTAGGGATTTGGAAATTACCTTATCTTTATAATGGAAAAAAAAAAAAGAATAGATCATAGATAATGACAGCCAGGGTTTCTTAATGTTAAAAAAGGAATTTATAAAGAAGGAAAGAGGGAGGCCTAAAATAACCTTCATGGTAATAGAGATAGCAGTATTAACTCATGACTTTTTTTAGTATTAACTCATGATTTTTAATATATGTCTATAGACAGACAAAATGTATATGTACATATGGATGAGTATGCATACATAAAATAACTAGCTGTTTTTGCCTGAAGGTCAGAGCAATGATAGCCCAATAACAATGAAACCACCTAACACTCAGATACTGGCTCTAAACACTTCATTCAAATAAAAGCAACCAGGGCTCCATCAAGAAGTCATTAATTCTAGGGCTGGAGCATCGTAAATGTAAAGTGAACCAGAAAAAAAGATTTAAAAAATGATATATAAGTAAAAAAATTGAACTAGGAACATGACATGGGGCCAGAAAGTAAGAAAATATTAAAAAGTTGGGGGAGTCTTGATCAAAGAACACAGGAGTCCACCTGAAGGCCTTAATTGCCCAAACTGGAAAAATGTTAACAATAAAATTTTAAGAACGAATCTGGATTTTAATTCATGAACAAACATCCATGAGTCCTTATTGATATTAGATAGATAATGAAACACGTAAGGAAATACAGGAGAAGAGATAGTTCTTCCTCACAAGTAGTATACAGATTGGTAAATGGAGAAAAGAGGAAAGAATCATTACTATAGATACACCATAGAAATAAATGATGCAGACAAGATTTGGGGAATGTTGGTTGCTACTCACTCCAATATAATTTGCATACAGTAAAATGCTCCATTTTATGTTTATGGCTCAAAGACTTTTGACAAATATATACACCTATGTAGCCATCACAAAGATCATGATTTGGAATACCTTCATCTTTTGAAAAAGTTAAAGTTCCCAGCATGCCCCTTGCAGTTTATCTGTCCCATCCCTGGGTCAAGACCACCACCGATCTGCTGTCACTGTACTTTAGTTTGGCTTTCTCTAAAATTTTATATTATATTACTTTAAAAGCATTCTGACCTAAACTGTAAAGTAATCAACAAACTCTAAAGAGAATACAAAGGTTTTCTTGCTTTTCTTTCCTTCTCTGAAAACATACCATATAATCTCTAGGCCTCAAGCTGGGCCTCATTTGGAAGGTGATTCTCCCTGTATTAGTGAAGGTTCAGAGAGGAAAAAACAGAGCCTATGTCATGTTGTGCAACAGATGAAATTTAATATTGGACATATCAGCTGCTAGCAGCTCTGGGGCTGGAAGGAAAATAGGAGGAGATGTTGTAGCACAGCTGGCTTGAAACCCCTTCCAATGCTAGAGTTGCCTGGAGAGACTGGAACCAGGCAGGAGGGCTGCTTTCCTCTCTTACCCTTCAGTCCCTCCAGGGTGTCCTGTTGGCTGAGCATCGGTGGAAGCAGGTGGCAGAGGAGCCTGGAAAAGGCAGTGTGGCAGGAGCAACCCCTGCAGTGCTACGTCAAGCAGGGGAAGGCCAGGAAAGGGATTTCAGGGAAAATGGGCAAACAACCAACCCCCTCCCAACATGAAAGGCTTCTTTACCTTCCATTTTGGGGGGGGGGACTGAAGGGAAAAATGGCATGGTATGGGAGGTTCGAGGTTCTAAATATTTTATCTTGACCTTCTCAAGGAAGGTGAAAGGGGACAAGTCATTTCATCTCAAAACACCTCCCTCGGGTGTTTTGTAGAATAATGAAAATACGCCAAGAATGAATCACAGAACCAGAGCCAGATGAACACGAAGAATTCTCTGTACTTCAAATTTTACCTTGGAGGGTCATTCCATTTTGAGTAGAAAGTGAAACAAATCGTAAGTGAAAAGAGAACAAATATTTTAACATCTGAGCATTCCTCTTTGTAAAATTAAATAAAGCAGAGAGACTGATAGAACAACAGCCAAGACATTTATCTTTTAGAAATGCTGAAGTATCACTAAGCAAATAATAAGCCAGAGAAAGCAAACATTCGTTTTCCTGCTATTTCAGGGTGTGATCCTAATTCCTTCAATTCAGCATATTTGTGAACTGCCTTGCCCTCTTTCCTGCATTCTCTTGAGTCTTCCGTCCTTGCAGGATGCCAGGGTGCCGTTCCTTCACACATGTTGTTCTTTCTTAATAAAGTAATAGCCGACACAATCCGCCCTCTACAGTGTAATTACGTTAGCCTGGTGTTATTGATTTTGTTGCTAAGGTCTGAGAGTCCGCTAATGCTCCACAGAGGGAGGAGTAGGAAGTGGGGGAGGGAAGAGTGTGTTCTTATAATTTTCCCATAAACCAGATGTTTTCTTTAACTCTTACATCTTTAAAATATTTTCTCTTGAGAGAGAGAGAGAGAGAAAGGATTAGAACGAGTTTCAGATGCCAATTCTTATTTTCTCAGCATACCACAAGTACACGCCCAGATAACTGAGTGTGCAGAATTCATGCCTGTGGGTACTCATGTGTCTGCGCCTCATTTGATAAGCTACCCGTGTAATGCAAGTAAAACCTGTCTCTTTGGTCGACTAGATATTTCTCTCATTTCCTGGTAATTCTGTTTCAAGTGACTTTGCTGCATTAATGCCCCCCCCCCAACTTAGTGGGGTAAAACAACAACTTATTATTTCACAGGTTTTATGGGTTGAGAATTTGGCTATAACCTGGGCTCAGCTGGGAGGGTTCACCCAGAATATCACCCCTCCAAGGATGGCTGTTTCGGGGTAGTTAGATTTCCATAGCAATGGGTGTCTCCCAGAACAAGTGTCCCAAGAGAAGCAGAATGCTGAGTGGCCTTTCATGACCCAGCTTTAGAGGTCCTATAACTTCATTTCCTCCGTATTCTATCACAGTGGCTCTCAACCAGGGGCAATTTTGCTCCCCACAGAAAGTTTTCCAATGTCTGAATCTACTTTTGGTTTGTACAACTGGGGGACAGTGGGGGGTGGGCTAGAAGCATCTAGCGCCTCCAGCCCTAGGTGCTGGTACATATTTTACAATGCACAGGATAGCCCCCAATAGCAAAGAATCTGTGGCCCAAAGTGCCGACAGCAGTGAGTTTGAGAAACCCTGCTTCATTGATGGAGACAAGCCACAGTCTGCCAGAGCAAAGGAGAGGGATCATGGGGCCTGATTCTCAATGAGAGGAGAGTAAAAAATTTGTGAGCAGTTTTATTTTTATTTACTTTTGTTTGTTTTTAAAGATTTTGTTTATTTATTTGACAGAGATAGAGCACAAGTAGGCAGAGTGGAAGGCAGAAGCAGGCTCCCCACTGAGTGGGGAGCCTGACCATGGGCTCAATCCCAGGACCCTGGGGATCATGAGCCAAGCACGACTCGGCTCAACTGACCGAACCACCCAGGCACCCCTGTGGATGGTTTTAAAAACCACCACAAAGTTGTTAGTTTGCTTTTTTTTTCTAACTGAGAGACCAAGTTTTCTAACAATTGGAAGCATTGGAGATAAATTGTAAAATGAGAGTAGAAAGCTGAAATTGGTTCAAAGCCATGTAAATGTAAAAATGCCAGTACCTAGATCAAGTGACAGAGCCGAACAGGAGAGCCTAGGTGCAGCTATCAGTTCTATACTTTGATGTTTGCTTTTTTCTTTTTTTTTTTTTCCGTTTAAAGATTTTATTTATTTGAGAACAAGAGAGAGTGAGAGAGAACAGGAGGAGGGGGAATGGCAGGCAGAGGGAGAGGGAGAAGCAGGCTCCCCACTGACACAGGGAGCCCAATGCAGGGCTCGATCCCAGGCCCCTGGGATCATGACCTGAGCTGAAGGTAGACGCCCAACCGACTGAGCCACCCAGGCACCTTAACGTTATTTGATCTTGACTTTCATGTTTCTACTTCTTTTCACTTGTTCCAATATTGTCCAGCTTCAGATGGATGTTATTTTTAGACTTTAGGGTGGTTATATTTAAACATAATTTCCAGCTGGCCTGCCTGAAATGTAGAGCACATTTTTAAGCCCCAGGGCTCCAAGAAGAGGAAAATAGCATCACTGGATGTCAGGGGGACGCATGTCCAGACATCAGCAGCCCCACTAGCTGTGGACAGTTTCTCTCTCTGTCTCTTCCCATTGAGGAATGGCTGACTCAGCAAGGAGAGAGCCTCCCTCGAGACTGCTCCTAGAACTGGGGTAATGTGTGTGGTGGCGGTAGCTGGAGGCAGCAGATGCCACTGAGCCTGCCGACTAGTTTCCTATCATGGGAAATAAGAATTTAAGACAACTCATTGTTGGGGCACCTGGGTGGCTCAGTCTGTTAGGTGTCCGACCCTTGATCTCAACTCAGGTCTTGATCTCATGGTGGTGAGTTTCAGCTGTGTGACGAGAGAGAGAGGGAGATAATCACACCAACAGCTTTGTATTTTTTCTTGTTTTCCTTTTACTGTTTTCTAAAGAACGTGTACACATTCCTTCATTCGTTCTAACGTTCTAACCATCTTTCCTACTGTCTCCATATAAAGCACCTGACTTCTTATCTCATTTTCTTCAGATGATAAAAGAGGTAGATAATCTGGTTTTGTTCCAGTGTTCATCAGATATTTCTGGAGCAACTCTTACGTTCCATGTTCTGTTCTGAGTATTGGACAGACAGACAAAAATGGTGAATGAAATAAGTCAAGCAGAGAAAGTCAAGTATCATATGGTTTCACTTACTTGCGGAGCATAAGGAATAACACGGAGGACATTGGGAGAAGGAGAGGAGAAGTGAGTTGGGGGAAATCGCAGGGGGAGACAAACCATGAGAGACTGTGGACTCTGAGAAACAGGGTTTTGGAGGGGCGGGGGTGGGGGGTTGTGTGAGCCTGGTGGTGGGTATTAAGGAGGGCATGTATTGCATGGAGCACTGGGTGTGGTGCATAAACAATGAATCTTGGAACACTGAAAAAATTAAATTAAAAAAAATTTTTTTAAGTGAATTAGATGCAAAACTGTTGGGGTGAAGTAGGGAGTGGGAATAAAGCAAAGTAGATAAATCTCCTTTTTAGGTTCAACATTGTTGTTTTTGTGTTTTGATCTATCATTGGATTTTCTACCTGTTTGTATACAAATTTAAGATGGTAGACACAAATTCACAAATCTTTATACAAAAGTGTCAAGTAATTTAGAATAACTGTTGGGTATTTGCTCTGTACACCTTAATTTTACTGCATGTGGGTATGTGCCATTATAATATTATATCCTTTTTATCTGTTTTGCTCTGTTTTATTCAATCCAGGAATAATTCATCTTATTCCTCTTTATCTCAGGTGTTTTTTTTTTTTGGTTTGTTTGTTTGTTTGTTTTTAAAGATTTTATTTATTCATTTGACAGACAGAGATCACAAGTAGGCAGAGAGGCAGGCAGAGAGAGAGGGGGAAGCAGGCTCCCTGCTGAGCAGAGAGCCCAATGTGGGGCTTGATCCTAGGACCCCAGGACCCCGGGACCATGACCCGAACTGAAGGCAAAGGCTTTAACCCACTGAGCCACCCAGGCAACCCCCGTTTGTTTGTTTTTAAGATCAACCATAGATCACACTCACCAGAGATCTAAGGTGCTCCTTTAACCAAGCTCCAGAAGCTGACCTCATGCGGTAAACACTTAGCTATCACTTCTAACAGCTCCAAATTTGCCTCAAAAAAGCCGCAAAGCTGCTTTAATTTTCATCTCTGGGTAGCCTCCTGAATAACAAACACATCTGTTAGTAATGTGAACAATGGCAAGTTTGCTAATTGCCTTCACTATTCAAACACTGCCTGAGTGAACTGGGCTTTGTTTTCCAGAAAAATGGATTCTCTACCTTTTTGCCATATTTAATAAGATGCTCCAAGCCGTAACGCTAGTTAGACAGAGACAGCCTTCCAAACTGCAGACGTCAGTGCTTGGTGCGTCATCTGGAAAAAAAAGGAAGGTTTCAAATGAGAAGGAAAGATACAATAGGACTCTAAAAATAATAATTGGGGTTTTCAAAATACCACCCTTTTCCTCTCCCCACCCAAGCAAGCAGAGTGAGAATCAGTAAGGGCCCAGTTAAACCCAGTTTTGGGGGGCCCCATGGTCTAGCCCAGGGCTATTGCTCTACACTCTCTCCTAGGGTTGCTCACAGACCAGTCTGATCTGACGCCTGAGCTCCCACCACATTCTTACCTCTCACTCACTCTCCAATTTTTGTTTTTATCCTCCTGACTTCTGTTCTCATTTTTTGCTCCATTTTTGCCCCTACCTCGTGTTTCGACTTGATTGATTACGATGTAATCATAGGTATAGACTTATCTTCAGAACTATCAAGTCTTCAGCCCAGGTTCAAGCTCATGGCCTCACGCTCCTTACCCCCAGGATTCCTGCTCCTAAGACTGCCTCAACCAAACGTAGAGCCTTAATATGTCTCACATGGACCCCAAAAGTGGAAATTTATCTGGAAACAATATAATGCCCCGGTTAAGATTGCAGAATGTAGAGACAGACATACTTGGATTTAAATATCAGCTCTGTGAATTACCAGTTATGTGACATTTACAAGTTCAGTCACAATCCTTTAGATTTAATTTCTTCATTAAGGGTTGATGTTGATAGTATCTACCTCCTGGGTTTATAAGAACTAAAGATAAAAATAGAAAATGATTTTCCTATAGGCAAATAGATACTGTTATTAATGTCATTATTAGCATTATTGGCAGCACCATACAAGCAATAATGAATTCTAATAAAGGGCTTTTAAAATTATCTTGTGTTTTTTATAATTCCCACAGTGATAATCACATTAGTACCCTCTCCTCTAGGGTGCACGCTCAGTAAACACAAGCAGATTGATCTGATGTGTTCATAGTTAGTGAGGTCATTTCAAACTGGGAAAACAATTTTTGGTAATGTCACAAATTGTGGCCATTTAAGATATTTATCTGAAGTGGAAACAATGCCATTACTTAACAATTCTCTTTGTTATAAGGTTTTCCAAATATTTCATTTGACACTACAAATGAGGAAATCATCATTTAATTAAAAATTCAAGCTCAGTTTTCTATCTTTACAATCACGCACTATTCCCTAAATCAGCAAGTCTCAAACTTCAATTTACCTCAGGGTTCCTAGAACCTGCCCCCAGACAGATTGGTGTGTCATGAGCCAGGAATCTGCATTTTTAACAAGTATCCCATATTCTTCTTCTTCTTCTTTTTTTTTTTTTTTTAAGATTTATTTATTTATTTATTTGACAGAAAGAGATCACAAGTAGGCAGAGAGGCAGGCAGAGAGAGAGGAGGAAGCAGGCTCCCCACTGAGCAGAAAGCCCGACACGGGGCTTGATCCCAGGATCCTGGGATCATGACCCGAGCTGAAGGCAGAGGCTTTAACCCACTGAGCCACCCAGGCGCCCCCCATATTATTCTTATTATGGTGCTGCCCAGACCTCAAACTCGAGGACAATTATTTTGAATAGACAAGGTCAGAAAAAAATCTTAAACTCACTTGTTATTATTTTTAATTGAGATATAATTCACTTACTAATTTCAGGTTTATGACATAATTCAATATTTGCATATACTGAATAATTGGCATGGTAAGTCTGGTTAATGTAAATGACTATATGTAAGTACAAACTTTTTTCCTTGTGTTGATAACTTTTAAGATCTACTTTCTTAGCAACTTTCAAATACACACAGCAGTTTTACTAACCAAAGTCACTGCCTTGTATACTACACATGCTCACTAGTTTTACAATGGAAGCTTAGACATTTTGACTCTTTTCACTCCCCGCATACCCTCTTCTGACAACCACCAATCTGTTATCTGTAAGTTCGATGATTTAAAATAGCATGCTTGATTACAAAGTCTTGCAACCGATTTATCTTAGTAATTGCTGCAATCTCCATTTGCTCTCTCCATGTAGATAAACAAAAGGGTTGGCCAATGGCAGAAAGAGGTATTTTGTTGCTTCCATTCACGAGTTAGTTTAAAAAGTCATTTTTGACTTAAACAAAGTATGTAAGTGTTTGACTTAAACAAAGTGACCTCCTTGGGCTTGTGTCATATCTAAGACATGGGTTAGAATGGCAGTCCCTGTCAGGACTGAGACCCACATGTTTCCTGCCCTTATCGCCTAAGTGCATGTCCAAATCCCATACCCAGAACCAGGTCATTATCCACAAGTAACATCCTACTCTATGCATTTGGCTTCCCTATGTAAGACACAGAAATAAAGAAAAATGTGTCTCTACAAATTCCCAGGAAAGTTTTCTGTTTTGGGGCAACAGATAGGCCCCAAGGAGAAAAAAATGAGCAAGAACGCATGTGTGTCCACAGTCCATATCTTAAGAACTTAATTAATTTGGTTGACACTTTATCTATGGTACTAAGTTCTCTGGAGGCCACCAGCCATCCATCTAGTGCCTCTGTCAGATCAGTGCACTAAGGAAACTTCCTTACTGAATGGTAAGCTTAGGAATAAAGCAGAAGCTTAGTCTTAGATGAAGCAGAGATACATTTAGGAAGGAGTTAATAATATTTTTCTTTTTTTGGTGCCTCAGCCAAAAGATGCTTTAAAATGTAAAAAGGA
The DNA here is from genome assembly GCF_963455335.1 of Martes martes. NCBI lineage: Eukaryota > Metazoa > Chordata > Mammalia > Carnivora > Mustelidae > Martes > Martes martes. The sequence continues at coordinate 143,911,207 of NC_137888.1, forward strand.
GTAGATGCCACAAATGGGAAATGTATGGAGGTGATCTCATCCTGTTCTCTCCCAGGGCGGTCACATTTCCCAAAAAATGTTCCTAAGAGGTAGGACTATATATAGTAAATAGGTTAAAGCAAAAAGATGCAGGCCCATCTCAGCCCTGAGGATTTGTTGGCGCGAAGTGAATAAAGGCTCTAGGTGCCACAGTGATGTAATCTTTATGTAGATGAATTTCTACATGCTGAATTTATTACACATGTAATTACATGCTCATTGACGGATGTCTTTATCATCTGGGGATTAGCTGGTACTATTCAAGTGGAGGCACAGCCAGACCTAGAGCATAACCCACATTCTCCTGATATTTACCTGCCAGAGTGTAACGATCATTAATTTTTAATATCTAGCAAGCATGCTAGTCACTGGAATAATGCATTTTTCCCCCTTCCTTTGGAAAGTAAATCATTTTCTGTGAACATAAGAGGGCCTTGAGGGAAAGAGTAACAAAGATTTCTTTAGGTAATTAAAAAAAATGGTTGGACCATTGTGCTAGACTGAATAATGGCCGCCCAACAATGTCCACGCCCTTGAGCCCAAAACCTATATAAGTATGTTAGGCTGTTTGGCAACAAGAGCTTTGCTGCTGTGAATAAATGAAGGATGTTAAGATGGGAAATTACCCTGGATTATCCGGAGGAGGCCTATTTAATAATCACAGGGGTCCTTTTAAGAGAGAGTCAAGGAGATTAAGATCAGAGACAGGAGATGTAATGACAGAAGTAGAGAGGTTGGGGTGATTAGCTTTGAAAATGGAGGACAGGGCCACAAGCCAAGGAATTCAGGATGCCTCTAGAAGCTGAAAAAGACAAACAGATTCTTCACAAGAGATTCCAGAAAGAATGCTGACACCTTGATTTTAGGCCTATGAGACTATTTTGAACTTCACACCTCCAGAACTGTAAGATGATAATAATCTATGTAGTTTTAAGCCTTTGCATTTGCAGCAATCTGTTTCAGCAGCAACAGGAAAGGAATGCAGGCAATGTACCTTAAATTGAGACCTGCATAAGACAGATCCTGTTCTGGTTAACAACCTTTAGAAGGAATCATCATAATGCAAGGTAGTGCCAATTGAGATATGCATGTAAAGAGAAATGAGGTGAACACAGCACAGGTAAGTAAAATACAGAGAGTTATTGACATACAACAACCAGATAGAGTCAAGAATAATAAAAGTAGTTTAGAAAAAAGAGGAGTTTATTACAAGTGTTATTGGATGGAAGTTCTTCAGCTGCACCACTATGAAAACTGCGGCACAGAGAAAACTTACCCACTATTACACAGCTGGTCAACGGCAACCAGAATTTTCACCCAGAAGATCTAGCTTTGGAGCCTGTGCTCTTAGTTTCTCTGCTCTACCATCTCCCTCGCTATTCTAATGGGCAAGTTTCCTTAACACACCAAAGTCTAAAGAACAGTGTTGAGATCCTTGGCTGCAAAGGGGGGCTTTAGCCAAAGATGGCAAACAGGAGCAGGAAAGACAAAGGAAGAGAAAGAAAAGAAGGAGTGATCTGGACCCAAGACACGTCATCAGTACATCTGAACCAGCAGAGTGGGAGAGAGTAGTCAGATGGCAGAGATGAAGACAATGAAGACGCTCTAGAAAGGCAGAGGATCAGAAGAGCGGGAACACAATTAGGAGCTCAATTTAGCCCAAAGAAGCCTCTACCTACCTCAAAAAAGATAATGAAGACAGCCCCCGTGATTGGACCTTAGTGTTCTGCATAACTCTAAGCATATGGGAAATCTCTTAAGAGTGGATGTTAGGAATCACTGGGGAATCTGTGTGGACATGTACCATGTCTGCACCAAAAATAATGGACAATAATATTCATGGGAACACTTTTGATGATGGCACTTCTACTGGAAACTACCCAACTGTCCATTAACGGCAGAATGCATAAATAAATTGTGGTATTTTTACACTATGAAATACTACATTTTTACACTATGAAATACTATTCTATTCAGCAATGTGAATAGAAGACTTACAGGCATCCCTGAAAATATGATTGAATCTTATAAATACGAGGATATGGGAGGGAAAAGAGACATTTGAAAGATCTTAAGGTTCTGTTTAAATGAAGCTCAAAAACAAGCAAAAGCAACTAAAAGGATTTAAAGTCATGAGAGCTGTTGCCCTTGTAGGGGGTGGGCAGGGAGGGTTTGGAGGGAAACAGAGGTAGCAGAGTTTCCAGAGGACAACTATCCTGGGTTTTGAGCATAGGCATGTTCAATCTGTGAAGAGTCAATGATTTGTACACTTGTCTGTGAGCTTTTCTGTATAATTTTATACTATAATGAAAAAAAGAAAAAATAGAAATATAGATAGATCTCTGGGGTGATAGATGTTGAAAAAATACATCTGTATCTGAACTAAGAATTAATCAAACTGTGCTTGCATATTTAATTCACGATGTGGAAAAAATTTTCATAGCTGGTTGAGAAGAATCAGTACCCTGTGCTTTTGTCAACTGAGCTTTGCTTAACACTGTTTGGAGCCTATAAGCTTACTGGTTTATTAAGGGATAAATCCTCATTGTTTGCTATTTCTAATTACTAGCCAGAGATCAATTTACTTCTTATGTCTGACACAGATTACCTATTTTTTTTGATGAATGGTAGGTTCATTCATATCTGTGAATGATTCAAATCACATACGTCCTAAAAAGTGATCCCCATCAGTACAAGGGATGGTGGCTTTTCAGCTCATGAAATAACCCAGTATCTGTGTTTAACTGTTCAGTGACTCATATAAACATTCTGTCATCTGGGTACATGTCTCTTTCCTCTCCTGTTTTAGCATATTCACTAATTCCCTGTTGTGCTGGAGATCATCTTGTCTAAATTTTGATCTGTGCTGGAGATCACCTTGTCTAAAAAAAAATTTTTAACAGGATGTCACCAGGGCAGTCAATTAAATATGTATCTACATTTTATAATGGGGAAATGTCTACTGGGCAGGGTGGCTGAACACAAAAAGCAGCTGTAGGAATGTGTCTAAATCTACACTCAGTTCCAGCCAGTTCTAAGTCATGCAGAGTTTGGATTTATAAAAAACTAAAGGTCAAAAATCTGAATTGCCTAATTTTTGAAAGTCATCAACAAATTTAAAAATTTTTAAAGCTTTCTACAAGACAAACGAACCATATTTATGGGCAGGATTCAGCTCACACTTTGCCAATTTGAGGCTTCTAAAAGTATGATTTTCTTCATTCCTCACAAATACCCTAGGAAGTGGGCATGGAACAGAGAGGGAAACTGAGGCACATGGAAGTGAAGTGTGATTGTCAAATTCACACAGTTAATAAGGGGTCCCGCCAGGGTAAAATTCAAGTCTTATATGCAAGTTACTATTCTTTTCCCCAATGAGAAAAGTTTTGTTTCTGAGCACTGACATTTGGGCTACCAATCAAATTGCTTTTTTTACTTACAGTGAGTGAAAAGGTGGACAATGTATTTGCATTATTTGCTAAGAAATTTATTTTTAAAAACTTCCTTTGAAATACTGTACTGCTAATAGAAATATATTACCCAGTAAGAGATCCTTCATGATTATTCTGGCAAAAACGTTCATTATAAAGACACAGCAAATCAGCCAATCACCTTAGCTTTGATAATTCAGTGAATACAAAGAGATGTGGTTTAAAATTATATCGGAATAACAAGTGACAAACGTCCTCTAGTGGAATGGATCCGTGGGGCATCAGAATGCCCTTCTTTGGGTTTGGATTATACGAATCCTTCCAAACCCTCAAGGTAGTTTTCCAGACCGAAGTCTTAAATCAGTGTCAATTAGTCCAAGTTTACACCCAGTTTACCTGAAAACACTTCCTCTTCATCAAATAAAGTAAAAGAACAGAAAACATAGAATTGCTAAGAAATGTTTCTTGCTTTGTCCTTTATGTGGGAAACGGACATGAAATTCATCTTGTCTTTGAATAAAAGTGAACACATTTGCAAATATAATGAAACAGGGCTGATAAAAAACGTGAGGAGAAAAGTTGGTCTATTTATTTAAAATGATTCTTTCAGTTTTTGTTTTCTTTAACATGGAAAGTTGCATGTTAAGTTGCACCCAGGGCAAGGAGGGGTGTCCTGCCTCCTCAGATTGTATTTCTGGGACTAGCTTTCCCATTTCTACACATCACAGTACAAGGTTCTTTGAAAACGAAATGCTTGTTTGCTTCACACCGTGTTATGGCTTTGACTATTTTGGTTATAATGTAGCATTTGTTAAGTTATTTGGTTAACATGTATGGGAAAGTGGGATTTACGTTAGTATGGTTCTCCACATGTTTCCTATTCAGCAAGCCACGTGGAACTGTGTTGAATGCAAATTTATTTTCAAACCCTACTAACCAATGAGATATTGCTTTTTCCTTCCTTTAGTTTTACTTGTTAGTCTTTTCAACTTTTCATAAATGCTTTCAGAGAGACCTTGCCGTATACACTGCCTTCCTTCCCCTGACTCAGGCCTTGACAGTAAATCAAGAATGTTAATTATGTTCCCTTCACATTGTTTATACATGAGTTGGCTTAGACTCAAACATAAAGATATTTACTAGAGCATAGCTTCAACTTTACTCTAGACATTCTATAGTGCCAGGGGCAGAGAATACCAGGCATTTAATCCTAAAAAATAAAAATAGACCCTCGAAGGAGCTTATACTAAAGGAAACCATTCAATATATTCACCAATTCAAAACTCATTACTATAATGGGAGTTGAACGGAAAAATTAAAAGGTATATATTTTAGTCTTTAGTAATATATTATTGATACACTACTATAATTGAACAACATATATTATGTATGTTTACATACATATACATATAAATATATATGTGATAACCTCACTATGTTTAGGAGATTTACAATCTGTAAATAAACTTGAGGAAATAAAAAGAGTATAAAACCATTTTAAATGCATGTGTATTTTACTTGGATTTTTACTTAAAATAGCCCGTGATAATATCAACACACTCTGACACAACTTTGGAAACTAAGTAAATGTAGGTAGGTGGTACAGTTAGATAATTTCCGAGAATGTGTTATCTGCCTATTTCATAGAGCTTTTAATCCAGTATATGTCAATTTAAAAAAGTAGTAGAACAGGGAACGTTCCTACGTAAGGGCAAATTGTAAAAATACTTCTTTTGTTAATAAGAGACATGTAATAATCATAGAATCAAAGGCCATTCTAGCATCTCCTCATCTTTGCCAATCCAGAATTTTGTTGTTTTTCAAATGGTTAACATACACTCAAACAATGTGCCAAATGCTATGCTAGGTTCACAGGGGAATCACAACAGTAAATGGTAGTCTCCACCCTTAATGAAACCCCTTATCCAAATGGGAAACATAATTGTAAATAAAATGTAAGTAGATCCCATTTGGTGGGAGGAGATGCTAAGAGCTTCACTGTCCAATCTATGAATTCTAAATTAGACCTTCCCTTATGGTAGTGGCTGCTTTCAGATCCTGTCTCTGCAGCCATGCCATGGGAAACAGCTGCAAACATTAATCATTAAAATATATATGTGCCAACTACATGTCAAAGTTTCAAAACAAATTAAATTTATGCATCTATATATCTTTGGTTTTTGCTCCAAATGCAGTGCCCTCTTCCAATATTGTATCCTTATTGACCCTTTGGTCAATTGCTGATTCCAATCCTTTGCTCACATTTCTACTGGCCTTTTTATCCTTTCTCCTGTTGCTTACAATATTCTTGAAATATTTGGACTAACAACAGCTTTGTGGGTTTTTTTTGCAAATATCATCTTCCAGTATGATATGTGTGTCAACTTTGTTGTGTCCCACACTAAACATCAACTTGCTGTAGTAGTAATTTTGATTAGTCAAGTTCATTAATCTTTGCCTTATGATTTATGAAAGAGGGACCAGTGTTTATTTATAAAATCCTTTCCCACCACACTGTCTCAAAGACTTTGATCAATCAAGCCTTTATTCTTCATTCTTATTTTTCAAATTTGCTATACCTCAATTCTTCCATATGAATTTTAAAATAAGCTTATCATTTTCTCTAAAAATATCTTGCTGGAATTTTATTGAATTTATAAAACCAATTTTGGGAGAATTGACATCTTTACAGTTGGGTCTTTGTAAATATGAACAATGTATAACTCTCAATTTATTCAAATTCCTTATCAGTGTCTTACAATGGGACTTAAAATTTCCTTCCTATGGTTTTTTGTTGTCTTTGTTAAGTTAGTTCCTAAATATTGTAGTGCATTGAGAATAGTATCTTATTTTTTTTTTATTATTTCTTATGGATTATTACAGTGAAAGGAACACTATCAGTCTCTGTTTAGCTTATCTTCTGCAACCTTGCTAACTCTCATATTGATTCTAATAATCTTTTAATCTTGCAGGGTTTATGTAGACAACTAAGTCATCTGCAAACAAATAAGTTTTGTCTTTTCTCTTCCTGTGCTTGCAACATTTAGTACTTTAATTGGGCAGACTCTTCAGTAATGGTTGATACAAGGGTCTTTGTCTTTTTCCGGATTTTAGAAGAAAGTACATCTAATGCTCCTCTTTTAAATTTGATATTTGTCTAAGTTTTGGATGTATAGCTTTTATGAATGAAAAGTACTTCCCTATTCATCATCATTTTCTAAAAGTCTCTTATATAAATTGGTTGAGATTTAATGCTGTTTATATAGCAGATGTGAATCTTTTCTTCAATCCCAAACATGGTCATCAGAGCCAGGACTAAAGAAGGCAAGCTAGAGTGTAGGGCACAAAATAAAAGGAGGCTCTCAGCCTGAGTGTGCATGCCCACTTAAATAGTTTACCCTAGATGCCTCACACTCCTCACTATGATCCCAAACCCAGAGGTGATTAAGAAAATTAGATCTTCTAATGCTAAACTTTCTTTCCACTCCTTGAATAAACCCTAGTTTATCATGATGTATTTTTCATACTTTATTAGCTTCAATTAATATTTTATTTTATTTAATTTTTTTCATCTATTATCATAAGTGAAGTGAGCTGTAATTTTCTTTCTTTTATAATCCTCACCCAGTTTTGGAATTCTAGCACCTTAAAAGAAAAGGGGTAATTTTCCTTGTATTCTTATTTTTTGGAAGAATTTGTACATGACAGATATCTGTGCTTCTAAGTCCTTTCTAACTCTGGAACATATTATGTGGGGTGAGTTTGTACAAGTCATTTTATCTCTCTAAACATCAATTTTCATCATCTGCAAAATGGAGGTAATGAAACCTACGAAACCTGTCCAGTGTATTTGTGAGAAGGATAAAAGGGAATTTTTTAAAAGTACAGAGCAGTGAGCCTGACCCAAAATAGATGTTTCTCTAGGTTTACATTATACTGTTGGTCATTTTCTTGCATCTACTTTCATTTCACTTGTGCCTGTGTTCTCTTCCATTTACAACCACAGTCCAACCTTGACTCTGTATGGCTAATTCCTGTATGTTGGGATGTGGTGGAATAATATTTTTGAAAAAATTAACCAATGTGCTTCTCATATCACAGATTTCTTATGATTTCATGATCCTTCTTATGCAGAAGTTGAAAGATATCTATGGTCACTGCCTCAAGCAAGGGTGGAAATGTTAACAGATAAAATAAAGAAGTATATTACACTTTTTTTCTTTCAAAAGTCTAGATTTTCAGGAGAAAAAAATTATATGTGTAAAATACACAGTAGATTTGGGACTGAAGATGGACTTTCAGAGAACGAGAGTCGGGATACGCTACCCTCCCCAATCTAAAACCACCATGGTGAAGTGGAAGAGAGGTTTGAAAGAGTTAACAAGGGATGGAAAGACAGTACAAACCATGGAAATATGGGTTGGTTGGAACCTGCCCGTTTTGGCATCAGTTTGGGGTACAAAGATATGCGAGGAACCTTAGGTAATTTTGGTGATTCCAGAGCCAGGGAAACCTATGCTCCCTTTCACAGACCAAACCCAAGGTAATAGTAGCAAGATGTCTGGATAGAAGTGACTGTCCAGGCACACAGTGCTGACAGCCTCAGCAGCAGCCCACTGCTCAGTGTAACATAGGCAAAATTGGCATATAAGAGCATTCAAGAGGAACATGGAAACAAGAAAGGGGGAGCCATAGGTGGTCAAACCAACTTTCTTAATCACAGGGTAGCCTGGATTTGGAGAATGATTCCAAATCCCAAAAAGGTTCTGAGAGTGAAAGGAGAGAGCGCTAGACCCCAGAACCTGGCTATTGGGGTTGAGCCTGTTTTATTATGACCAACTCAGGAAGGATCTGCCTGGATCCGCACCCAGGGACAGGAAGGAATGAAGCCATCTTGGTATGTGCCAGCCTGGACACCTGACAGCCCAGGCTGTGTGTTTCCTTTAAGCATTGCCTTGAAGGAACTATACAAGCCCACGAGAACTTAGACACCATTCCAAGAAATAGGCAAGAGAGAAAGAATTGACCAAATTAAATTTCTACCACTTCAAGGAAAGGGCAAAGAGGAGGAATCCAGAATTGACTGAGCAAATATACCTACCAACAGGCCAGATGGAGGATTTACAGTGGAAATCATGTTCTGTACAAAAAACAGAAGTTGTGCTTCTTGCACACCTGAGCTTGGGAAATGAAGTTCCTACCCACTGCACACCTATATCTCCAAATTAAGAAAAAAATTCTTGGAGATCCTGGGTGGTTTATTTGGTTAAGCGCTGACTCTTGATTTCAGCTCTGGTTATGAACTCAAGGTCTTGGGATGGAGTCCCATGTCAGGCTCTGCTCTCAGCGGGAAGCGTGCTTGGGAATCTTACTCCTCCTCTACGTCACCCTCCATTTAGTTCTCTCTCTCTCTCTCTCAAATAAATAAACATTTGCTAAAGAGGAAAAAAAATGCTTGTCAGATATGTTGTCACGACTTCTAACAAATTATTTATTAAACTCTCTCTGCCTCAGTCTCCATATCTGTGGATGGGAATGTGGGCTTTATTGTACCTTGTTTAATAAGAAAATGAAAAGAGTTTCACAGTGCCTAGCATCTAATTAGCATTCAGTGTTTATAATTTAGCTTCCTAACTCCAACTCCAGAGAGAAAACCTGGGGAAAAGAGCTATAGAAATTAAATAGAAAAACAAAGAGCTGGGGGAAGGTGTTTGTCAGAAGATTATTAATGCTGTTACTGCTAATTATGAGACGGGGTGTGCAGTTCCCAGACAGAGACTTCGATCAGCAAAATTTGCAGTTTGACACTCACTACAATTAGCAAGACCAGGCCTGTTGATTAGCCACAACTCCCCAAATCTTGCCAGCCTTTTTAATCCTCATTGGTAGCATCTGAGCCATCAGCTGTGTAAGACGATGCCATTGCTATCTTCTCCAAAGGATGCCCATCATATTTGTTGTTCATCTAAAGGAAAGAAGAAAACCTCCCAGATCTATACTAGTGACAATAGGCATTTCCTATAATGTGTCATCACAAATTCATCCCAGTGAAAACAAGATCAGGGTTTAAGTGCTCACTCTTTTAGTCCCTCTAAGATTCTGAACAGAAAAATTATAGGAAGTTGTTTTCTTCTGTGTGCCAAGTGGCATTCATGATTCAATATCATGCCTATAATTAAATATCATGTGATATTTGCTCACCTGTGTTCAGAATTTTATCAGCTGAGATTTATTCTTCTAAGTTCTCTATAGTATTCCAATGTCAAGAGTTCCTTCTGGAAATGTAGTAGAAAAACTCTTTGCTCTTATAAGCTTAATGCCTTAGGACAATTTGTGAATGAAAGCATGGAAAATGGTCCTGGAACCACAAAGTAGTGCAGCCTTGGGCAGTGTCTGAGGGCTTTGCCCTTCTCATCCATAAAATGAAGTGTAAAGTCAAGTCATCTCTGGTTATGATGCTGGTAAGCTGGGTCCGAGGACCTAGATAGGAGTCTCACAGGACCAGCCAAGAGGATCCTTGGCTTCACGGACGTTGAAAATCAGATATGCAAGGCAGCAGGAGGTGATAGCAGTTTTTTTCAGGACACCTAGAAAAGAGAGATACTCAGAGCATCTGGAAGACTTGGAAAGGAAAAGAGGGGGTGTTGCCTTTGTTCAGGGTCTGGGGGGTTTTATTGAGGAGTTTGATCCTTTCAAGCATCCGGGAACCATTTAGAATGAAGATAAGGACCCAGGTGTTATTTCTTGGAGCCAGGAGGCCTTGGTACAGAGATCTCTAGCTCAGATGGTCTGGAATTCGAATAGGAGAGCTTCTTCCTGTCATTCTCACCTGGTCCTTCCTTAGATGTTATTCTGGAGAATCATTAATTCCTTGTCCTTTACAAGGAGTACATATGCTATTTACATCACAAAACATGTGCAAAGTAGGGCAAGGGTGCAGGTCATAGCAAAAACAGAAGCAGGAAAAGAAGCAAAAACAGATTTATATGGAGTCCTTCAGTTTCGTTGTCTCAGGGACATGGAACGTACATCATGCATTTTCTGGAATAGATGCTATTTCAAACAAACATCCTGTACTTTTGTTCCACTAGTGGATTCATTCTTTTTAGACCAAGCGTTCAAAAAAGATTCTCAATTTACTCTAAAGATTATTGCTGATCAAAATTTCTGATTCTGTTGGAGAACGAAAATGAAGAGCCTTGGGAACAGAAAAGAGAATAAGCATCTTAGGGATAAAGGGAGAACGTTAGAAGGTAAAACATTTCAGAACGAACCCTGGAAGGGAAGAAGGCAAGACACCGAAGGCAGCCTCCATTTCTTCACAATTTTACTTAGACTCCCCTGGTTACTCTACAGCAGACAGGAGCAGATAAATGCTTATTGACTCAAAGATCAGGGCAACAGGATCCTTTCTGTCTATTCCCTTGTATGTTAAAATCTAAACACTTTGGTAAATGCTTTCAATACAAACGGGAGTATTCAGTGTTCTCCAGATCAATGGGATATTCAAACTGCCTGTGATAAAGAATGGCCACCATTCAATGAAACACTGTCTATAAACAATCACTTGCATCAGGTTCTGTGCTTGTCTATGGGACCACAGAGATGAGTAAAGCCCAGGCTCTGTTCTTAAAGATATTGGAGTCTAGAGGAAGAAATGAATTTATAAGTACAACAGAAATATAAATAAACATCGAAGGCAACTCATAGAAAGTGAGTAACTCTTAGAGGGAAATATTAAAAAGTAATTCCTGGATGAGGAGACATTTGAGCTGAATGCAGATGAATAACAGTCTCTGGAGAGATGAACCAGAATGTTGGTAGAAATAACAGTACAGGTAAATGCATTTAAGCCATGGTATAGAAATTTTGTTTAGGATAGTATAAGAGGCTTGATATTTTTAGAGCATAATGTGCAAGACAGGGAAGGGTGGTGGGAGATCATAGGAAATAAAAGCTAAGATAGGTCATGAATGCACAAGAGTTCAATGTCAGGAACCTCTTACAGCATTTGAACAAGGCCTAAATGCCTCTGAGGTGTCACTGAGGTATTTGAAGCAGAAGCAAGTAGGTCTGGGTTTGCCAGCAGGGTTCTGAGTTGATGCCGAGATGAGCAGATGATAGACACAGGCAGATGTTCTCTGAATACATAGAATTTGCACAGCTGAAAGATAAGCAGGTCTTATCTAAGACAATAGGAGTGAGAAAAGAAACAACAGCTTAACTTAAGAGGTGGCCAAGAAATATTCAATAGAATTTGGTGATGTCAGACGTGGGACTCTGAGAGGCTTCAATTCCGTGGCCCATATAACTGAGTGAATTTTGTTGTCATCAGTTGAAAAGGAAAATAAGAAGAGGGGGGCACGTTGGATTTAGTGGGCCAGTAGACATCTGGATATCCAGAGATAATTGGAGAATGGGTGCAAAGAGCATAGGAGAAATAATTGGTGTCAAGATATGGAAAGTACCAAATTCTATCACTTATTTGCTCACTGTCTGCCACATAATAGTCACAAAACTAGACCCAGTGGATAAGATGGAAAATGTCTCTACCCTCAAAAGTATCAGAATCTAGGGAATTTACATGAAGGCAAATATAGTAGAAGATATGCATGCTATTGGAGGAAATATGAGGTATGACAAGAACATAGAAAGGGTTAAAAATAGAGCTACCCTATGACCCAGGAATGAACAAGAAGGGACACCTGCACCACAATGTTCATAGCAGCAATGTCCACAATAACCAAATTGTAGTAGGACCTGAGATGCCCTTTAACAGATGAATGGAAAAAGATGTGGTCCATTTATACACACAATGGAATATGACTCAGCCATCAGAAAGAATGAATACCTACCTTTTGCATCAACATGGATGGAACTGGAGGATATTATGTTAAGTGAGATAAGCCAATCAGAGAAAGACAATTATCATATGACTTCACTCATATGTGGAATATAAAAATAGCACAGAGGGTCATAGGGAAAGGGAGGGAAAACTGAATGGGAAGAAATCAGAGAGGGAGACAAACCATGAGAGACCCTTGACTCTGGGAAAAAAAATTAAAAACTGAGGGTTGCTGGAGGGGAGGTGGGTGGGGAGATGGGGTGATTGGGTGATGGGCATTAAGGAGGGCATGTGATGTGATGAGCACTGGGTATTATATGCAACTGATGAATTACTAAACACTACATCAAAAACTAAGGATGTACTACATGTTGGCTAATTGAACTTGAGTAAAAAAGGGGGGTTCATAATAAAACATGGGTCTCCTGGTGGCATGGTGGGAGGGGTATGGGGCAGGCACCAAGTCCAAGAACAGAATGGCAGGAGCTGAGACTGGGGAAGTTAGCTCGAACACCATCATGGGGAAAAGCTGCTTTATAGAATTACAACTTTATCCAGTGTGCAAAACTTTGTCCAGTATGCAAGAGAAAGTCACTTAAGGATTTTTAGCAGGGTAGTGATACAAATAAGATTTATATTTTAAAAACTCACTCCAGCTACTGTACAGAAAAGGAGATGTTCATTAAAATAGTAAGCCTGTAAGTGATTACTTACGGCAAAGGCCACAATTCAATTCAACCTGCTAATGTGCCCTGGCCTGCGGGGTGCTGTTTTTTTGTTTTGTTTTGGTTTGGTTTGGTTTTGGTTTTTTGTTTTAAATTCTGAATTAGTTGTGAGCATTTAAAAATTGGAAGCTCTCATAAAAGCAGGGTTACGGACTGCTTTTGAAAATCGAAGGACCTGGCAAGTCTGGGTCCACATTCCTAAGCTGTCGACAATTGACTGGAGCTTGGGGTATCTAGAAAGTGACTCTTTTGGACAAGGTGGGTGTTCTCCTGCATGCACCATCTAATGGAAGCATTCAGTTTGATTTTATAGCTCCTGCTTTATCTGAAGAGATCATGGAGACAGAAAGATAAAATGCTGTGTGTGTCTACCTAAAACCAAACTCACGTAACAGATCCCTTACTTGTGGAATTTGGTCTAGAAATTCTCTCTTTTCTCATCAGATTTTCCCCCTCTACTGTATCATCACCACTGGAAAAACCTGTTGTTATTCTGTCTTAAAAATAAATTTTGCAGTCCACTTTCTTACACTTAGAGAGATTGTGCTTAAACCCAGCCTCCTGTAACATAGTCAGGAGTCAGCAGTTGGCCTTTCTAGCAAATTTTTGTAAACATCTATGACCTCCACTGAGCCAGCTTGATGCCTAAGGATCTGTTTATCCTTAATGAAAGGACTGTCTTCTCATGCCCTATAAAAGGGAGGACAGGTCCCTCCTCTTAGGGCTAATCCAGCTGCTTCCTCCAAGCTCATTCCTTCATAGAAGACCTAGGAACTGGGAAACTATAAACCTCCTGACCTTCTATCACTGATGTCACTTGAGCCCTTTGCACATCAGTCTTGGCCCTTTTTCTCATATTCTCCTGACTCTCCTTTCAAAGCCATAGTAGATCACTTCTCACCCCTCCACTGCTACCATGCTATTCCCAGCCATGATCACCTCGTACTTGGAATACAACAATAACATCTGTATTAGTTATCTGTTGCTGGATCATGAATTTCCCCCAAACCTTAGGGGCTTAAAACAACAGCACTGATTATCTCACCATCTCTGTAGGTCAGGAATACAAGTGTGGCTTAGCTGACATCTCTACCTCCCAGTCTCTTCCAGGCTCCAAGGTGTCAGTTGGGCCGACCTATCTTGCCACAAAGGTGGAAGGATCCACTTCCAAGTTCATTCATGAGGTTGCTGGCAGCATGCCTTCCCTGTGGCTTAGAGGATTGAGGGTGTCAGCAACTCAGTGGCTACTGAGCAGAGGCCTCCTGTAATTTTTTTTTGTCACATGAACCTGTCTGGAGAGTGGCTCAGAATATGTCACCTTGCTTCATCAGAGCAAATGAGAAGAACCAGAGAGAAGTCATCTAATCTGGGAGGAGACCTTCATTATTTTTCCATAGTCTACTCATCAGATCCAGCCCACAGTCAAGGGTAGGGGACTCCATGAAAAATGTGAATTCTAGGAGGGAGGAGTCACTGGGGGCTTTCTCAGAAGTCTGCCTGACACAGCTTCCTCTCTGGTTAACCTGCTGCTGTCAAGATTCTCGGCAGCCTGTTTGCAATACAGCAGCCAGAGTGACTCTGTTAAGTCAAGTCATGTCAGTCCTTTTGTAGAACCCGGAAATGCCTCCTGTTTCACCCTAAGTAAAATCCAAAGTCCTTACAACGGCTTCACATGCTCTACGTTATCCAGCTCCTCTTAGATTCTGGTTTTGTCTCCTACCGCTCCTCACTAGCTTCAAATATGGTAGTTAGTCATGCTGCTGCCTCAGGGCCTTTGAATAAGCTCCGCCCTCTATCAGGAAATCTCTTCCTCTAGATGTTCATATTGATACTGCACTGACCTCCTTTAAGACTTTGTTAAAATATCACTTCCTTAATGGAGTCTACCCTGGCAAACCTGCCCCTGTCTCCAAAACTCCTGGTTTCTCTAATCTTCTTTTAATTTTTTTCTGCAACATTTCTAATATGTTAATTTATTTAATTATTATATAGCACTGTAATGTTGAGCCCATAAATGCAGTTATCTTTATTTGATGTCTATTAATGAATCTCAAGTGTCTGAAAAATAGTAGGAGCCCCCCAAATATTTTCTGACTGAATGAATGAATTAATGTGTAGGATTTGACTGAGGACTAGCCTTGGGGAGCACCAATATTCAAGTGACTGGTAGGGGAAGAAGATCCAGGAAAAAATGGAATTTTGAACATCTCTTGCACAAAACTTCACATCCCACTGGTCCTTTTCCTTTCTTTCTTTCTTTCTCTCTCTCTTTCTTTCTTTCTCTCTCCCTCATTCTCTCTCTTTCCTTCTTTCTTTCTTTCATGCTGTGGACATTTATTTTATTATTTTGTTTTTGTTTTGTTTTGTTTTTCTTTTTCAAGTTTTTTTTTTTAATTTTATTTATTTATTTGACAGACAGAGATCACAAGTAGGCAGAGAAGCAGGCAGAGAGAGAGGGAGGAAGCAGGCTCCCTGCTGACCAGAGAGCCTGATACGGGGCTTGATCCCAGGACCCTGAGATCATGACCTGAGCCGAAGGCAGAGGTTTAACCCACTGAGCCACCCAGGCATCCCTCTTTTTCAAGTTTTTATTTAAATTCCAGTTGGCTAACATACAGTGTAATATTAGTTTCAAGTGTAGGATTTAGTGATTCATCATTTACATGTAACACCCTGTGCTCACCATAAGTGCCCTCCTTGATCCCCATCACCCATCTAACCCATCCCCCTACCCACCTCCCTTCCAGTAACCCTCAGTTTGCTCTTCATAGTTAAGAGTCTGTTTTCTGAATTGCTTCTCACTTTTTTATTCCCCACTATGTTCATCTGTTTTGTTTCTTAAAATCCACATATAAGTGAAATCATATGGTATTTGTCTTTCTCTGATTGATTTATTTTGCTTAGCATAATAAATGGATATTTTGGTTCTTTCTGTAATTTGGCTATTGTTGATAATGCTGCTATAAATATCAGGTGCATGTACCACTTAGAATCAGTATTTTTGTATCCTTTGGGTAAATACCTAGTAGTGCAATTGCTAGGTCATAGGTTAGCTCTATTTTTAACTTTCTGAGGACCCTCCATACTGTTTTCCAGGACGGCTGCACCAGTTCACATTCCCACCAACAGGGTAAGAGTGTCCCGCTTTCTCCGCATCCTAGCCAACACCCGTTGTTTCCTGTGTTGTTAATTTTAGCCATTCTGACTGGTGTCAGGTGGTATCCCATTGTAGTTTTGATTTGTATCTCCCTGATGTTGAGTGATGTTGAGCATCTTTTTATATGTCTGTTGGAGAACTGTATGTCTTCTTTGGGAAATGTCTACCCATGTCTTCTGCCCATTTTTTAACTGGATTATTTGATTTTGGGGTGTTGAGTTCTATAAGTTCTTTATATAGTTTTGATACTAAGCCTTTATCAGATATTCCATTTGCAAATATCTTCTCCAATTCTGTACGTTGCCTCTTAGTTTTGTTTATTGTTTGCCTTGCTGTGCAGAAGATTTTTATCTTGATGAAGTCCTAATAGTTTATTTTTGCTTTTGTTTCCCTTGCCTCTGGAGATATACCTTTTAAGAATTTTTCTACGGCTGATGTCAAAGAGGCTACTGCCTGTGTTGCCCTCTAGGATTTTGATAATTCCTTATCTCATATTTAAGCCTTTCATCAATTATGAATTTATTTTTGTGTATGGTGTAAGAAAGTGGTCCAGTTTCATTCTTCTGCATGTTGCTGTCCAATTATCCCAACACCATTTATTGAAGAAACTGTCTTTTTTCCATTGGATATCCTTTCCTGCTTTGTCAAAGATCAATTCTGGGTTTTCTAGTCTGTTCCATTGATCTTTGTGTCTGTTTTTGTACTGTGCCAGTACTGTACTGTCTTGATCACTACAGTTTTGTAATGTAAGTTGAAGTCCATAATTGTGATACCTGCCATTTTGCTTTTCTTTGTCAAGAGTGCTTTGGCTATTCAGGGTCTTTTGTTTTCCATAAAAATTTTAGAATTGTTCTAGTTCTGTCGAAAATGCTAGTGGTATTCTGATAGGGATTGCATTAAATGTGTAGATTGCTTTGAGTAGTATAGACATTTTAACAATACTTTTTTCTTCTATTCCATAAGCATGGAACATTTTTCCATTTCTTTGTGTCATCTTCAATTTCTTTCATCAGTCTTTATAGTTTTCAGAGTACAGATGATTTACCTCCTTGGTTAGGTTTATTCCTAGGTATCTTACAGTTTTTGGTGCAATTGTAAATGGGATCAATTCTTTGATTTCTCTTTCTGCCTCTTCATTATAGTATATAGAAATGCATCAGGTTTCTGTACATTGATTTTTTAACCTATGACATTACTGAATTCGTGTATCAGTGCTAGCATTTTTTTTGGTGGTGTTCTTTTTGGGTTTATACTATATAGATTTTCATGTTATCTGCAAACAGGGCTAGTTTGACTTCTTCCTTGGCAATTTGGATGCCTTTTATTTTGTTGTTGTTGTTGTTGTTGTTGTCTGGTTGGTGAGGCTAGGACTTCCTCTACTTTCTTAACCTTGTCATTTTTGGATCATCCAGCTGAGCTCAAATGTAATCTGAATGCATCTTGTCACAGCTATACCAAGCAATCAGAAATTTTTGCTGGGGATTTGCTGCCATCAGCAAGAAGGGCACCTGCAGGATCCACTCAGCTACTCTCTCACTCATGTAAATAAGTACAAGGTTGCTAATAGCCCATGGAGCAACCCTTGACCAATGGGGAATGGGAAATGATGGATAAATATTACTCTCTTCTGATCCTCAGGAAGAACATTCTCAAGTGCATTCTCATGGCTCCTTACACAGCTCTTAGCAAGATGAAGTCATATGGTCTACAGTTGTGATTTCCTTAATCAAGGTTGCACATTTAGATCAGCTTTTTCTCTTTCCCTGTTTTGTTCTTCCAATCTGTCCCCTCATATTCCTTGGAATCACTTCCTAAAATGAACCCCCTGCACACAAGCCTTTGTCTCATTGCCTGCTTGTAGGAGGAAGCTATATTAAAACATGTCAAAGTAAGACAATCAACAAAAAATGAACTCACAGGTGATCAAGAAAGTGTTGGTGAATGACAATTTCAAATAGTACATAGAAGTCAAGTGAAATTAGGTAATTTGGAGGCCACTGTTAACCAGTGCACTGGAGAGGTGGGTGGGAAGCAATATTAAAATAGATAGTGGAATAAAACAAAGGGAAGTAAAAAAAATGGAAACAACTCTCTTCTGAAGAAAATGGACAGACTGGCAGCATATACAGGGCACACTGGGAAAAGAAAGGCGTTCCAAGAAATAAATATAGTTTAATGGAGTAGTGCTATAAAAAGGTGGTAACACAGGGAATTTTGTGCCATGTTTGTTGAGGAAAGAATACATGAAGGCAGTTTTTGAGTTGAGTCTTACAGGATTGTTTTGCCAGGTGAAGGGTTTGAGGGTTTCAGGCAAACTCTTAGGAACAGCTTTTGCAAAGGCACTGAATTCTGAAAAATGAGAGTATATGTGAGGAATTTTGAGGACAGCAGCCTGGCTAGAACATATATTGTTATGATGGTTACAGATGGTGCTGGAGACATGGCAGGGCCAAGCTGTGATGGGTTGTCTACAGGGGCTGAATCTTCTGCCTCCCACTTAACAACCTTTATTGTATTAGGAGCATTTAAGTTATGGAAGGAAGGATCAGTACCACTATCATCCCCCTAACAAAATCAACAATAATTCCTTGGTGTCCTCTAATTATTAGTCCATAATTAATTTGACCAACTGTCTCAAAAACCTTTTTTAATAGTTGGTTTGTTTGAATCTGAATCTAAACAAATCAATGCGCTGTGTTTGCTTAAGTCACATAAACTTTGTTAATCTAATGAGACAAATTTCTTACTTTTTTCATGGTATTTACTTGTTGCAAGAGTTGAATTCAAAGATTTTTAAAGCTGATTGCTGAATAGCCAGACAAGATTGATTTTTATCATTTCTTTCTGGAATTTACTGAGATTTTCTTTACTAACCAAACATGGTAGTTCTTTGCAAATGATTAATAGACCCTGGAAAAAGAAGGCTTATTTTATGTTTGGGTGGTTATGTTAATGCTTTTACAGTCCTGTGAGCCCAATAGCTGCAAGATATGCTCACTAAGGGGAAGCTGAACTTCAATATTGATAAAAGAATCCATACCTGACCTAAATCAGCCTCATCTATGTGCTGAACAAGCATTCTTTTGTTTGTCAAGAACATGAAGCTATTTGTCACCAAGTTCTCCGTGTCATGGGATGGCATGCTTTTCATCAGAATTCTATAGAATGCACTCAAGATGACTCCATCAGTATGGGGCAAGGCCAGGCGGAAGAGGAAGATAATGAAAAAAAGTCTGTTCTTATCTTCCATTTTGCCACAAATAATTACAAGGATTGCTATGCAAATAGTAAGAATAAGAAGGATCTCTTATAACGATTGGCAGACAATATAAACTCCTGCCAGAGCCCTACTGTGTGACATTCTTAGGCAAACCTAACAACAACTAACAGTCAATAGTCATAGTCAGACCACAGTCAGCTAAGCCAACAATTTATTGTTCTAGCTCTTCCTGCTAGCCCATCCACAACACTGTGCAACATCCATGGTCATGGACATGCATGCCCTCCTCTCAACCCATCGCCTAAACCTAGGCCCTCCCAGATGAAGGCACACTGATGCAATCCAGACCAGGCTTACCAAATCTTGAAAATTTCCTGGAGCAAACACTGTTCTGAGTCTTATGACTATATAAAGTCAACTTAAATTTACATAAAGATATTAGTAATAGAAACCAAAAATTCCAGTGGCTTTGAAAAGATCAAAGTTTGCTTTTCTTTTCCATGTGAAATAATTCTGAATTAAATCATCAGACCAGCTATGTTAGCTTCAGAGAACCATTAGAGGCTAGGGTCCTTCTATTTTCTGTCATTTTTTGGTCGTTTTCCAAGGTTTTTCAGCACTGTTAGTTCTGAAGTTTCTAGACTTCTTCTTTTCCCTTCCATTCCTACTTGCAAATGAGCCAATTATTTTCCTGAGTTTACCACTTTATTATGAAATTCAGTCATTAGCACCAAATCAGGGAACTAATATTTTATATGCCAACTTCTTCACTTAAAGCCTCATTTAGCTTATTATCTGCCATCCAAATTTTTGGTTTCCATTTGCATAGAACATATTTTTCCATCCCTTCACTTCCAGTCAGTGTGTATTTATACATCTGAAGTGTATTTCTATAAGCAGCATATAGATGGGTCTTATTTTTTATCCATTAAGCCACTCTGTGTCTTTTGATTGGAGAATTTAGTCCATTTACATTTGAAGTGACATTATTGCTACGTATGAACTTACTGCCATTTTGTTAAATGTTTACTAGTTGTTCTGTAGTTTTTCTCTGTTCCTTTCTTCTTCTCTTGGTCTCTTCCCTTATGGTTTGATGACTTTCTTTAATGTTATGTTTAGATTCCTTTCTCATGATCTTTTATGTGTTCACTATAGGCTTTTGCTTTGTGGTTACCGTGAGGCTTGCATATAACAGCCTATATATATAATAGTCTATTTTAAGTTGATAGCAACTTAAATTTGAATGCATTCTAAAACTCTATATTTTTACTCCCCACAAATCCCATATTTTATGTTTTTGTTGTCATATTTTGCATCTTTTTATTGTGTATATCCTTTAATTATTGTAGTTAGAGTTACAAATATGTTTGTCTTTGGATCTTTATATAGCTTTATAAGTGATTAATCCACTACCTTTATTGTAGATTTACCTTTATCACTGAGATTTATTCTTTCATATTTTTTGTCAGTAGTTAGTACCCTCTCTTTCCTGTAACATTTCTTAAAAGGCTGGTTTAGTAGTGATAAACTCCTTTAGCTTTTGCTTGTCTGTAAAACTCCTTATCTTTCCTTCAATTCTGAATGATAACCTGCTGGGTCCTTGGTTGGAAATTTTTCCCTTTCAGCACTTTGGATATATCATGCCAGCCCCTTCTGGCCTGCAAAGTTTCTGCTGAAAAATCTGCTGATAGTCTTGTGGGGGATCCTTCATATGTAAAAAAGTCATTTTCTCTTGCTGTTTTTAAAATTCTCTACCTTACAACATTTTAATTATAATATGTCTTGGTGTGAATCTCTTCAGGTTCATCTTGTCTGGCACACTCTGTGCCAAAAGGATGTCTGGATGTCTGTTTCTTTCTACAAGTTAGGGAATTTTGGGGACATTATTTCTTCAAATAAGTTTTCTGCCCCTTTTTCTCTCTCTAATCTTTCTAGGACAACAATAATGTGAATGTTATTCTGTTTGATGTTGCTCCATACATCCCTTAAGCTATCTTCACTTTTTAAAATTGTTTTTATGTTTGCTGTTCTGTTTGAGTGAGTTCCATTGCTCTGTCTTCTAGCTCACTGGTCACTCCTTCTGCTTCATCTTGTCTGCTCTTGACCCCTTTTAATATACTTTTCAGTTTAGTTATTATATTCTTCCGCTCTGTGACTTCTGGTTGGTACTTTCCTATCTTTTCTATCTCTTTGTTGAAGTTTTTACTGTGCTCATCCATTTTTCCAAGTTCAGTGAGTATCTTTATGACTATTACTTTGTACTTTTTTCCAGGTAAATCAATTACATTCATTTCATGAGGGTTTTTTCCTAAAGTTTTATCTTGCTCTTTCATTTGGAACATATTCCTCTGCTTTCTCATTTTTCTTGACTTTCCGTGTTTGTTTCAGTATATTAGGTAAGGCAGCTATTCTTGGTCTTGAGTGAGTGGTCTTATGTAGGAGATGAACCTTGTCATTCAACCTTGCTCTATCTCTTGGTTGCCTCTCCAAATGTTGTGATTTTCTAATCATCAATTCTTGATAGGTCCCAGTTGTTGAGGATGTGCCAAGACTTTGAGTGTTCCATAGGATGGGATCTCAATCAGCTCCTAGCACCAGGATGATTGGAAGTCAGACCCCAGTCCACAGCTTTTAAAGGATGCCAATATATACAGTCTCATGAGACTGCAATTGTAAAACTTGCTGCCTCCAGAACAATTGATCTAGAGGTGTCCCTTGGGCAACAGTTGCAAAAATCAAGACTCCAGACAAATGTACATGCTCCTTTGTAGGAGGTACTGGTGAGTTGTAGCAAGACCTAGGGAGAATGCAAAGATGGAATCCTCCGGCCCACATTCCCTGAGAGCCCTTTGTAGCCTCTAGATGTGTGGCAAACCTAAGTCTCCCCCTCATGCTGAAGCTCCAGAACAAATAAATGGGACTTTTTCATAGGAAGACTAGAAGTGCATTTCAGTCTGCTGTCTACACAGTGCTCTGCTGGTGGCAACCTGCCAAGAACTGTCTCTCCAATTATGGCAGCATCATGGGACTCAGAAATGCACCAGAGCCAGGTGATCAGAGGTCTCCTGGGTGATCTGTATGTACTCACCAGCTTTAGCAATGTAACTGGAGAGTGGAGAGGCAGCACATGACTGCCAGCTCTAGCAGTACAGCAGGAGACTGCAGAAAATGCACACATTTACCAATACCAGCAAGGTTAAGGGAGAGCATAGAACTGGTGCCCACCAGTACCCCTGTCCTGGAGAGAGTCCCAGTAGGCCCTTGTCCCTCTGGCAAACAGTTTGGGATTAGCAAATGGATCTCCTTCACAAATAGTCCAGGCACTTTTCACAGTACAGCCTTTGTACTGAGTCCCTGGGCAAGTGAGTGTGCATGCAAGCCCTTTAAGAGCGGTATCTCAGTTTCATCACAGCTCTTTGGGTCTCTTGGATGTAACCCCACTGTTTTTCAAAGCTAGATGCTTTGGAGGCTCATCTCTCCAGTGCCAGTCCCAAAGTCCAGTGCCCAGACCCAAGAGTGTCTGCTCTAGGGCACAAACCCCTAGCTCCTCAGGAACATGCTCTTCCTCTGTGAGACCTCTCTCAGTTGGGGGTTATCATTCCAGGGGTGGGATTTGGGGCAAAAACTTCATCTCTGCTTCTCCTGTCTCTATGTGGCCATTTTGTCCTTTGCATGTGGAAAAACTAGCTGTTCAGCCAATTTTCAGATATTTTTCAGAGGGAATTGTTCTATATGAAGCTATTTATCTGATGTGTCCATGGAAGGTGAGTTCAGGATCTTTCTATGCTGCCATCTTGGACCCTTCCTTCCAAACTTCTGCTTACAGTTTTACCAAATTTATCAGTACTGCATAAATTAGATGCCATCTTTATGGCCTCAGGAACAGTTTCCTTGTCATTCTCTGCCCAGACACAAAGTCAATACCACATGAATTTTTTTTTTTCAATAGCTTACTTTTAGATACAGCTATTTGTCAGGATATACCAGCTAGTCATGTTGGGTTGTAATAAATAACCTCAAAGTTTTTAAGGAATATAATCACGAATTATATTTATTTCTCATTCTAACCATGCTGAGGCCCATCTATATATTTTCTCATCTCAGGGCCTAGATTAAATGAGCAGTTCCTATCCAGGATGCTGCAAGGTACAAGGTAGAAGGAAAAAATGTGATAACTCTTAAACCTTTTGCTAGAAAGTTGAACACATTATTTCTGCTCACATTTCATTGGCCAAATCCTCTTATCAATGGAGTAGTGAAATATATCCTCCCATTGGGAAGAAAATGATGCAATACATATCCAAGCTTAAAGTCAATGCAGCAGGAAATCCAATCCTCTCACATGGAGGGTAAAGCTGATACAGTGAGCCCACTATGAATATTTGTCTAGTGCTTGCTATTTCGGTACAAACCAGCCTTACATCCAATTGCCAGCATGGAGCCTTCCTTGTCCTGATTTACAATAGGCCCCTAATACTGGGGAATTAGAGCCTCCTCCCACCATCCTTTCAACCAATAAACACTCTAGGTCTCTCATCCATCAGAACAACTCTGAAGTTCATGGTCTACACTGGGATAAGATTGAATTTCAGTTCCTCTCAGTGGTAACTTGCTTTAAAACACACCCTTTGTTGGCATCTGTCCGTTTTCTGTCTTGCTTTTCATTTCCATATTAATATTTCCTGTGATCACTTCCCAAATAAGCTACTTGCACTTAAGTCCTTGCTTCAGGGTCTCTTTCTGGGAATCCAAACTAAGATGGAAGGACAGAAAATATTTAGAGCAACGATACAATCTGCCACAAAGAAAGAATGCCTTTGGGCGGTAATTAGTAGCCTCTGCCAAAAATTCCAACACAAGAAAGGATCCACCCATCTTCTCTATGCTTCTGTCCTCAAATCTGTTCATCTCTTGGTCAGGCCAGAAACATTGTTTCCCAGAAGGGATAAGGACTCCTGTAAAAGATTATTTTCTTCCACTTCTGGACCACAGGAAGCAGGAGCAATCATTTACTTTAAACAGACTCTACCACCCTCTCTTTCATAGGGCCTCAGGATGTTTATTCAGTAATTCCCTTTATAGGCACGTATGCTCCCTTCCCACAGCACTGATGCCTTCTGTACCACATGGGGATGGGGAGGGCAGGTGAACCCAAGCCCTCTTCTGTGACTTTACCTCTCCAACTTTCTTCCCCTCCATAAAGTGCACCTTGCCTACGAAAATCATCTTGTCAGTGTTATCCTGCATGAAACAAGCCTGACACATATATATAGCACTTTATGCACAAATGCAACACATACGAACTAAGCAGAGATGTAATAATTTAGGTGTGGGCTTTTTTGGATCAAAAACAAAAAAAGAGAGAGAGAGAGAAAATGATTGAGAAAATGATCTCTCTAGATCCTCTTTCCCTCCCTCTCTCTCTCTCTTTCCCACATGCATCCCAAGGAGCCAGTTTGATACCCATCATTCCACCACTTTGAAAGACTTTGAGATTAGTGAGTGTGATAACGCATAATTCAGTATCATCTCTTTTGTGACAAATGTAAAATACAATTGAATTTGCTCTTTATGGCATAAATTGTTTTCTTTCCTTTAGGAAAGTGAATAGAAAGAGATTTTAAAAACGAAAACAAATAGAAGAGTAAAATCTTATCCCATGCTGCCCAGAAATCAGGATTTTGTTATAAAATATTTTAAAACCCATTAATTAGAAAGGATGGGTGTGGCATATTATCATCGCAAAAGTTAGAAATCCGTGACACTTTTAGATAAGAAGAATAGGCTGGGAACTATGACTGGAGAGCAGAAACCTGTATCACTGCCCTGGTTGCATAAAAGCCTGAGATGTTGCTGCTGTAATAAAATGAGAGTTAGGGTAATCTTACTTTCCAACAAAGATATCTGCTACGACATCCAAAGAAAAATGTCCTCTCAGATTTTTGGTGTCATGTTTCAATTATCTTATATTTTCACCTACTTGTATCCTAAGTATCTTCCTTTCCCTGTGACCTCTTGTCATTGAAGCAACTGCTGATCCAATGCCAATTTCTCGGGCTCTGAGCCCTGCTGGTGGAAGGGGAGTGGCACAAAGATTCATGACCCTCCAATGGAGAACAAGCTCAAGGGAGAAGGGGGAAACCTGTATATCTATTTGCATATGACTCTTGATGAAGCCAGAGCCGGTTATTATTGCTTTGAAGAGATACCCTCAGAGGGGAGAAATGAATGCAGTGACATGCCAGAGACATTTGTGGATGGATGACACAGAACTGGGGCTGACAGAATCTAAACATTGAAAACTATCATGTCCCTTATACTGGGCTACCAGTGTTTAGGAATCTAAGAGAGCCAAAATGCACAATTAAAAAATGGGTGACATGACATAAGATTTGCAAACTTCTAAGTTTACCAAGTGAAAACATTTAGAAAAAACAACCTAAAGGGGTGCCTGAGTGGCTCAGTCATTCAAGCATTGGACTCTTGATTTCAACTCAGGTCATGATCTCAGGGTCATGACAATGACACTGAGCCCCACGTCGGGTTCCATGCTCAGTGTGGAATCTGCATGAGTTTCTCCCTCCTTCTTCCTCTGCCCCTCTCCACCCCTACTTTCTCTCTCTCTCAAAACAAGAACAACAACAAAGAACCTACAAACAAATACCACTTCAGAGTTCCACTATTTTAAAAAAGAACGGACATTTGAATTCCCCTTTCCTAATAACTATGTATTAGTTTGTAAGAACTTATCAGTATGGTCCTTATTTTCCTCCACGTTAACATCCCTAGGCTAGTGAAAACTGTGCTGGTGCCACTCTATTCTGAAGGTTGACCTTAGGAAAACACTTCAAGATCCCTCTAGAAAATCTCTGGTCTCCTTGGCAAAGTTTGTGACCAACTTCAAATGTCCCACTGTTCAGCACTAAAGCCTCTGGTTCATACCTGAACTGCAACAAGTTTTTTAAGAAGCTGAGTAATTTGGCAAAAGGCTCTCCTGATAGATTTTAAAGAATTCATGTTTTAAAGCCAATTCATGTCATTCCTGACTTCTCTGTTGATAGCTGTCTGCACATGGGTACACAAGATTGAGTTAAAACAAATTCACTGGGCAAAATGTTTTACTATAAACAATTATAATTCCGATGAACTTTGGGGTCATATTTCTAAAGGTGTTTCTTCTCTCTGCTAAGACGGTGGTGCAAATCTTTTGAAGAATCTTGGGACCCCGCACAACCATCTTACTGGCTATGGACCGTCTCAGAACTCTTATTATGTGGAATGGAAAGAAGCTGTACCTTTTATTGTAAAGTTTAAAGACAACTAAAACTCAGCTTGGACATTTTAAGCTTCCTGAACTCTTCTTTTTTTTCTTAAAGATTTTATTTATTTATTTGACAGAGAGACACAGCGAGAGGGAACACAAGCAGGGGGAGTGGGAGAAGGAGAAGGCTTCCCACCAAGCAGGGAGCCTGATGCAGGGCTCCATCCCAGCACCCTGGGATCATGACCTGAGCTGAAGGCAGAAGTTTAATGACTGAGCCACCCATGCACCCCAAGCTTCCTAAACTCTTAATTCAGAGAGCAATTGCAGGATTTTTAGAAAGTTAAAAAATTATAAAACCCATATAAGAACACGTGACATGTTCTCAGAGTTATTTCATTGTTATAAATGCTTTCATTATTAAACAAGAAAAATGACACAAATGAGTAAAGAATTCAATTCAAGAAGTTATATGAGGAACACTAAAATAAACTTAATAAAATGGAGGGGATTAGTAATGAAGAACAATAAAAGAAACTTAATAAAATGGAGGGAATTAATAAAGTTAAAAGCAGAAAATAAATAATTACACTGAAAGAAATAGACTGCATAAATCAAAGAACAAGTTCTTGAGGAAAACAATGAATACTTCTGGCAAATGTAATCTCCCAAAGAAATTGAAAAGCATAAATTCACAAGATCAACTTTAAAAATATGATATAACCGTAGAAATGGATATTGCTTTCAAAGAATAAGAAAATAAAATATATTAACAATTCCCACACAAAACAGTACCAAAATGTACACAGATAAAATATGGAACAATAGCTATAGAAGAAATGGAAAATGTTCCAAAGAATAAACTTCATAAAAAAGATGTAGGCTCAGACATGGTTTTATAGATTAGTTATTTCAAAGTATTAAGCAACAGAAAATTCTCATATTACACCGACTTTTTCCATTACTGAAAATGATGGAAAGCTTCACAGCACATTTTATGTAATGAGCCTAATCCGGAGACCACCTTCTAACAGATAAGACCAGGACATAAAATTTTAAAATAAAGTAAAACATAAAAACAAACTTCATTTGATTTTTCACAAAATATTTATGTGTGAATATTTTATATAAATGCCACATTTCAATAAAAGTTAGAATATAAAAATGTAAATCTTCCTTATTGGTATAATTCTAAGCTCTTGAATGATAAATTCAGTCATTTATTAAAAAGTGATATTGAGAGCAAGTAGGACATAATCTAAAAATTTTATATTTGTATTATGATCTCTCCGTAAAAAATATAATAATACAATTGGTCACATCAAATGAAAAACCATGTAATAAGTTAAAAAGTCATTTGGTGAATATTAATACATTATACACAAAATCTTGAACTACAAGTAGAAGGAACATTTATCACGGTTAAAAAACAATCTAAGGCTAGCTTAGAGTATAAGAATAAAATGCAAGAAACATTCCCATTAAAATAAGGAAAGAGACAAAGATTTAAACTATTGCCACTACCTTTTCTTAAACTTTGTTTTGAAAGATTCAATCAATAAAAAAACAAGAAGTATAAATAAGATGTTTAACAATTGCAAAGGAGGAAATATAATTATTATTAGTAGATATAATCATTTCACTAGAGAAATGAAGAGAATCAGCTGGAAAATTTTACACAAGTAATAAAATATCCAGAGACAAAGTAATTATGTAAAAACCGATAGCTAGAGTGGAAAAATGACTACTGTCACAACAAAAAACAAGGCATTTAATAGCCAAGAATATACTCAACAGAAAAAAGGTACATAATTTTATAAGGAAAAAACGTTGTTATGCACATAAAATGAAAATCAGCGCTCACCAAGCAAATTTAAAAATTAATACAAAGCTTGTAAAAAAAAAAAACCCAAAACTCAAGGTGTTTGCATTTTTAAAAAGTAGCAAATTTTGAGTTTTTATTTTTTATTTTTAATTTTTTTACTTTCATTTTATTTTAATGAAAGTTCATTTTGAAAAATATGGGGATGATACTTGCTAAGAATACTTTGAATAAACAAAGAATATTGAAAAAGGAACTTCCCAGGGCAGCTGGGTAGCTCAGTCTGTTGAACATGTGTCTCGTGATTTCAGCTCAGGTCATGATCTCAGGGCCATGGAATAGGGTCCCATGTCGGGCTCTGTGTTGGATGTGGAATCTGCTGAGGATTCTCTCTTTCCCTCTCCCTCTTCCCCCACTCTCTCCCCTGATCTCTCTCTCTCTCTCTCTTTGTCTTTCCCTCCCTGTATTAAAAAAAAAAAAAAAAAAAAAAAGAACTTCCCAACCAAACATGAAAATACACATATGAGACAGTAATTAAAGCCGTGGTATTAAAGTGGAAATAAGGATATCAAAGGAAAGTAATTTAAATCCCAAACAAAAAACCTTTTTCTGTAACAGAAGACTTCCAAAGTGACATTTTACATGGATGATAAATACTAATGGGACCACTGGTTAGCAACTGGACAATTCACAGATACCTGCATGGATGAGGAGTGTATGTTTGAGGACTGGACCAATTATACCAGCAGCGAAGCTCAGTAAAAGAAAAGCAATAATCCATCCACACCACCACCATCACATACAACATGGTACCCACACATTCATATACATACACACACATATCTCAACAGGATGCTTTTCATCCTCTTCTTTCTGGAAAAAGAAGAGGCAAAGGGCAGAATGTGATTATACTTGTGGATTTACTAGAAAATCATTGGACTGAACTGTGAGAAACTTGCAGTTGGGTAGATTTGATTGTCTGCTGCTGGGTGAGCTTGAGGCTAAAAGTCAGAAATTAAATTGGGTTAACAAATAAATTCTATTTTTACATGCCTGAGTCTGTGGCTGAGAAATTCATGCCTATTAAACCTTAATCAAATCAGGGCTATCCTTGCTTGGCAAGGCTTGATAGCTTCCCAGTTGTGCTTCTAATGAAATCCAAACTCTGGGGCCAGAAGACCCGGTATGTTCTCCTCCTTGATTAAATCTCTCAGCTCATCTCTTGTCCCCTCTCCTTTGCTCCCACAATATTCCCGCAGCACAGACTTTCTTGTGAACAGAGCAAGATCTCTCCTGTCTAAAGTCTTTTTACTTGCTGGGACTTTTGTCTGGACAGCTGTTCCTTTGCTTGAAATGTAATTTCTCTGTTGATTGTTTAAACTTCTTTCCTTTGTTCTTTAATTCTCAACTCCAATACCACATCTTCCAAAATGTTCTCTCTCTGATTTGCCTAACGAAGTTATTTTTTTTTATTATATCCTTATATATATTTTCTTTATAATGCTTTGTAAATCAAATTCTGTTTATCTTGTTTACTTGTTCATTGTTATTATCTGTCTCCTCTCAACAAATGTGAACTTCCTGAGGGCTAAGATATCATTTGCTTCATTTATTCGTTTATTGTGAAAAATTACATGACCTCGAGGTATATATAGTTCATTTCATTTCATTTCATTTATTCATTTATTGTGGAAAAATAGATGACCTCGAGGTATACATAAACCTATGGCAAAAGAAAATTTTAAGCCATGGTATGAAATATACCTAGCACAGCAGAATGTTATTTCTAAAAATGACACTAAAAGAGTCATGTAAAACTCATATTTACCCTCTTCTCATAAGATCTTCTCAGGGATCACTTCTATTTCTTCTTCTTTTTTTTTTTTTTTTAAAGATTTTGTTTATTTATTTGACAGAGAGAGAGAGATCACAAGTAGGCAGAGAGGCAGGCAGAGAGAGACAGGGAAGCAGGCTCCCTGCTGAGCAGAGAGCCCGATGCGGGGCTCCATCCCAGGACCCTGGGATCATAACCTGAGCCGAAGGCAGAGGCTTTAACCCACTGAGCCACCCAGGTGCCCCCTATTTCCTCTTTCATACCTTACTAGATTTTCCAATTTTTGGATTCTATACATAAACATTTTTTAAAGTATTACATATTTCAATTATAAGTAATTATCTGACGGTGTTGTGTTGTTTTCAGAGTCGGTTTTTTTCTCCTTTACCTTTTCATCCTTAATTCTACCCACAGCAGAGGAGATTGTCACGAGCACAGCAGACCCCAGGTGAAATCCATCTACTACCTAATGAGCATATATGATTTGGGGCAAGTTACTCGACTCTACTGAACACCTACTTCATCACAGAATGGATATAGTGTTAAATGGATAAAATTAAAACCACCTCTGAGCAGATGGTATAAAAGAGACTTTCAGGGTAAGAACTGGAAAAAGAAAAGTTGAATAGCTGCCCACCTACTCTCCATTTTCTTTTACGAATTGTCCTTTTCCCTTTCTTCCTCCTATCTGATCTGTATCCCATCGATTCTGGGACTGCATTGGAAGGGTCTTCTGGATAGGGAAGTCTGGCCCGTTTTTTTGAAAGGTTTTTTTTTTTTTTAAAAAGATCTCTCTGCTCAGTAAAAAGTGGACTAGATTGGCAGGGCCAGAAAAACCCAGAGTCCTCGGGATCCTCTGTAGTTTCTGTTTCTAAATTGCCACATTTTTCTTTATATCACTGTTTCCTTTTGAGTTTTGAACTTCTTGGTACTGGGGTGGGGGGTAAGGGGTTGGGGGGTAAGGGGTGGGGAGGTGGAGGGATGGGAGGGTGGGGAGGTGGAAAATGGCAACCTTTAGGCTAGAGTTTGAAAAGCTTAAAGAAAGAGAAATTATCATATAAATATTATTCTACATTGCCTTTTTCTAGACAAAGGGGTCAGAAACTTTAAAATGCAAAACAGAAAGTATGTTTGGCATATCCTGGAGTCCGGGTGGGAGATCAGATCTAATTCCAAACAAGGGAACAAAAAAAAAGGTTTGAATTTATTTTCCAACTGACTCAGGAGAGAATTAAAAGTTGAAATGTTACCATTTGGTTGGCTTCTCTCAGCAGCACCAGGCATTTCCATTCCACGTGGGAAGAACAAAATGAGGCAAATAATCCAAGATTAAATGAAAACAGGTGGGATAGAGGATGCATTTACACTTTACCACCTGGAATGAGAGTATTTGCCTCTCATGGTTTTATAGGCTTGGGGGCTATTGAAGAAATAGCACCGTCTATAAATTGAATCAACGCTCATTAAACTCATTGGGAGAAATTTAGTTAGGAGAACAGCCTAGATGGAGAACAAGCCCTTTGTTTTTATTGGATTTTACAATAGGGAGCATTCCACAATAAGGAGCCTTTAAACATGAAGGCGGGAAGGAGCTAACTATAGAAATTATCCCAGTGTGGGTCTCTAGAGAGAAGAACATACTTACAGCAGAGATGGAGGTTAGAGAGATGTTTTATTTTCTGCAGACCCAAAATAATAACCTTCATGTGAATCTCTCACCATCACCTTCTTCTGTCTTCTCACCCCCAGCAGCAGTTCCACATCCCTGGCCAGATTCTTCTAGTTTCTTAAGTTCTCAGATTTTTTCCCCCCAAATATTTCACTGTCCGCAAAGTGATGATGCTAAGGTATTGCCGTATCTTGAAAAGCAACAGATTATTATAAAATCAAAACTGTATCTAGCACAGCAGAATCCCATCTCTAAAGAAACAGCACCCAAAGAGCCAAGTAAAATCACATTTACCCTCTTCTCATTAGAGACTGCTGTCCCAGCCTTACAAAAGCCTTCCAGGATAAAGAAGTTCCTCCTTCAGAGCTCACTTTAAACTGGTCACAATTGATCAAACATGCAAGCAGGTGTCAGGCTCTGGACCACGCTAAGTCCTGTGCATAATGTAAAGAAGGGAGAGGGAGTAGGAAACTCTATCTGGGAGATTTGTGTCTTACTTTGCTGACATACTATCTACTGTTAGTTACACTGAGTTATAGAAGACAGCAGATTTTGACAAGCTGATAACCTAAAACTCGAATTCCAAGTATGCGTAATTCGAAAGCACGGGATTTCTCCACTCTCTTCAAGTTTGAGATGACTCCAAGGGAATAAAGATTTATGGTGGCATCAGTCAAAATTGTATTCACCAGAAGCATTCTTGGAAAGAGAAATATTGTAATTAATTTGAAACGATCATTAATAAGCCCATCCAACCTCACCCTATTTCTGAAGTTACCTTTGGCTCTTGATGAAATGACAAGGGCATCAACGACCAGAAAAAGAATTTGTATCGCTTCTGGGGGAGGGCAAGAGGAAAGTGGGTGAGCAGAAAACCTCCAAAGTTTTCTGTAGACTCCCCAGATTTTGTGAGTGGAGGATCTGAGAAAACAGTTGAAAATTTGCACTTTAAGTCATGGTGGACAATATGGTAAGAAGGACTCAGTTCCTGTAGATCCAGGTGTCAAAGGGACATGGGGGCTTCTACACATATGTGCATGGACTCTGCTGCCAGTCTTCCTGACTCTCCTGTTAGTGAAGAAATCTCCACCTCCTGTGGAAAACTAGCTCCTCATTGGCCAACCTCCCATCTGTTCTCTTGTCTATGAGTTCTTTTTTTTTTTTTTTTAAATTCCATATATAAAGAGATCAGACAGTATTTGTCTTTCTCTGGCTCATTTCACTTGACCATAAAGCCCTCAAACTCCATCTATGGTGTTGCAAATAGGTGGATGTTAACTAGACCTATTTTGTGATTATGATGCAACATATACATATACCAAAAAACGAACAACAACAGCAAAGAAAAAACCAACAAGATGACGAAGCCTAGCTCCTCAGATCACAGTTCTATGGCAGCTGAAAACCAGCTCTCAAGGAGTGAAGTTATATTCTACTTCTTAACAAACTGCCTTTTTTAGGTCTGGCTGCATTCAAAGTATGACTAAGGTCAGATTGTAGCAGGAAAGCCCCAAAACACCAGATGAACTTTATCTCACAAGGAATGCTCAGAATCCCCAAATTGGAAGGATGCTGCTGTGTCACCAGGAGTTGAAGCAATCTTGTCTTTCTTGCTTGCTAGTACCAAAGTGTTCTCCTTCAAGAGTCCGATAAGAAAAAACTTCTGCAAAAATCAATTCAGTGCTTTTATTGAAAAAAAATTTTTTTTTTCACAGTGAGTGTCTGACTTGGTTTAACATACTCTCTGGACAACACACTGAGAAGACCCAGTCTGATCCAGCTTAAAAGCACTATCCCACAGCCCCCCTAGATACTATTTTTTTGTTGTCCTGGGCACACTGTTGGGTCTCCCATAAGGCGGGTACATTATATTATAATAGGTGGTTTTAGGGAATGCCAGGAACTTCTGTTTAACCATCAGTCCTTGCACGGTGGCAAAAAGAAAATGCATCATTTCTGTTTTTTAGCCAAGAACCCCTGGAAAAATCATGATGTCTTGTGTTTTTCAATGTCATGCCTTTGTGCGATGCAGTTTTCCAGGTAAATAATGAAGGTACAAGCAGACTAAGAGAACTCTCCAAGTTGAAAGGTGAAGGTTATTCTAATTGTACCTAATCTTTATTGTTTCAGAGAGCAAAATGAGAAGCACTTAGCGTGAATCCATTAATCAGAAAGAAGTCACTGCTCACTACTCAACAAAATTAAATGCACCAACATGATTTTTTTCCCCTACCTGAGCAATGTAATAGTCAATCATTAGTTATAACACGGTCCTTTTAGATAATTAAACTGTATTTCCAGGTCTTACGTGCTATTTGAAGAGAAACAATGAGGTCTTTAATAACAGAATTTCATGCTTGAATTTTCACATCTTTGGAGGGAAAAAAAGCAAATGTTCTGGAGTGGATGATGGAAATATCAAAGTTTCCAGGTAGATTTTTTTTTTTTTTAAGAAAAAAACATACTATCCATTCCTGTCCTCTAGAGTCTAGATAACATTGATTCTCAACAAAGCCATTTACATCCAACTAAATAAAGACTCTAACTACCCCTTCTCAGCCAATCAAGTAGATTATGAATGGCACTCAGTCACGCTATGGAATCAAGTCACAGACCCACACAGTGGGAGAGTGAACATGCCAGACATTAACATGGGTGTTATGAACTAAATTGTGCCCCATCCCTCCAAATTCACTTGTTGTATCCCTAACCCCTAATTAAAGCCATATTTGAAGAGAGGGCCTTTAAGGAGGTAGATTAAGACTAAATGAGGCTATAAAGGGGAAGTACGATCTTATTCCAACAGGACTGTTGTCTTTATAAGAAGAAAGACAGAGGTACCAGGGATGTACAGGCACAGAGGAAAGACCACGTGAGGACACAGCAAGAAGTCACCCTCTGCACACCAAGGAGGAGGCCTCAGGAAAAACAAACAAACAAACAAACAAACAAAAACAAACCTGTCAACACCTTGATCTTGAACTTCCAGCCTCTGAAACTCTGAGAAATAAATTTCTGTTGTTTGAGCCACCCAGTGGTATTTAGTTAGGGCTATGCTTACAGACTGATAAAATAGGACAGGTAAGAATATCACTGTGTTCTAATATCGCCATCAAGTTTATGATTTCGAGCTCAGTTTTTTTCCTCTAATTTATTTACTTATTCAACCAAAAGACACATTTTACCAGACGCTAGGATCAGAATTGGACATGGTCAAATACGTCCTTGCCCTCATGGAACGCTGTTCTCCCTACGGGACAGAAGATAAAATATCAAACGTCCAAGTACCCAGTGTGATTTCAGATGATGCTAAGGGCTGGTGGGGAATTATAAAGACTGAGAAGACAGAGGGCCTGGAGCAGGGTCTGCTTTTGTCCCCATGTCCCCATCCATGAGGAAGGCCTTTGTAAGGAGTGGTATTTAAGTTGAGACATATAGAATGAGGAGCCAATCAAGGGAGATGCCAGGAGGGATGTTTTCCAAATAGAAACAATAGTGAGGATAAAGCCCCAGTGATGGGATCTTATTTGGTTTGCTTGAGTCTGGAAGAAGGCCAGTGTGCCTGTAATGTCATGAACAAAGCAACGAATGGTATGACATGTGTCTGAAGAGCTGGGGCCTAGAATCTTACACAGCTTGAGTGTTAAAGCCCCAGGGGGCTCCAACTTATAGAGTGGTCACTGGTCCAAGACTGTACTTTCATTTTTCTCTCTTCCTTTATAATATATTGTGTCTGTGGGTTTCTGTGAGTCTACATCTGCCTTGTTTTTTTTCTCACTCCACTGGCTGCTCCTTGTAAATCACCTGCTTGGCCTTTCTTTTTCCTATGAATAACATAAATGTCAGAGGGCCACACAGCCTTGTACTAACCCCTCCTCCTCTCTCTTTCCGTAGTGTTTTAAAGACCTAATTCAGGGCGCCTGGGGCGCCTGGGTGGCTCGGTTGGCTAAAAGTCTGCCTTCAGCTCAGGACATGATCTCAGGGTCTCGGGCTTGAGCCCTGTGTCGGGTTCCCTGCTCAACGGGAAGTCTGTTCCTTCCTCTCCCTATCTCCCTTCCCCCCACTCATGCCCACTAGCTGTCTCACTCTCCCTCTCTTGCTCAGATAAATAAATAAAATCTTTTTTAAAAAAAGAATTCTAACTCAATACCAACATTAAAAGTCAAGAGATTTCATATACAAATGTGAATTTCCGATATTTCTTGAAAAACCGGAAAGTGTGTTCAGGGGGGCCTGTATTCCCAGAAGGCCACTGTGGACTGAGCTGTGGTGACTGCCCATCTGGTTGGGGCAGGCACACAGGAGCCACCTGGCTAGGATTCCCTCCAGGCTTGTCTCCCTTATTTCACCTGCCGGGCACTAGACCTTCTGAGCTTCCTGCCCCGGCCTTGGGCGTCATGAGTTTACTCCAACAAGAAAAATTGTGACCTTTAAGAATTTTTTTGATCTGTATTTTACTAAAATATAACATACATGAAAAAAAGTGCATGAATCAGTAGAGCTCAATGAGTTTTCACAGAATGACTCACTTGTCTAACCACCACCAGGAACAGGAAAGAGAATATTTATTATAGCAACTCAAAATCCTCCTTCATACCGTCCCACGCCCCCATCATGAACAACCAAAGAATAAAACTCTTCTGAATTCTAACACTATGGTTTCATTTGGGCCGGCTTTGCACTTTTAAAAATGGGAGACCACTAACATACTCTTTTTGTACATAGTTTCTCTAAGTCAATATAATGGTTTTGAAGTCCATTCATGCTATTTCTTAGCAGGAATTACTCATTTTCTCCGTTGTATAGTATTCCATTGTGCAAACGGATCACAATGTATCTGTCCTACTATGTATTGCTTCCAGTCTGTAGCACTTATCCATAAGGTTGCTATGGAAACTATTTCACGTGTGCTTTGATGCATGTATATAGGCTTCTTTTTAGCATATACACTTAAAAGTGGAATTGCTAGGTGGGAGAGAAACCATAAATAGAGCCTTGATAGATACCCTAAAGTGGTTGCATCAATTTACACTTTCACTAGTGATACAGGAGACTCCTATTTTTCCACACTGTCACTGACAATTAGTATTACAATTGATTGATTGATTGATTGATTGATTTTTAACTGTGCTGTTTGGTATATAATGATATGGTTATTGGCTATTTAGATCTTCTTTTATTGTGAAATGCCTATTCAAGACTTTTGCCCAGTTTTAAATGGTGGATTTTTTTGTTTATTTGTTTTTGATTAGTGTGTGCTTTTTATATATGCTGGATACATTTATTTTCTTGAATATATGTTCTAAAATATATTCTCCCACCCTATGATCCTTTAATGTTATCTTTTGATAAATAGAAAACCTTAACTTTCATAGGCTTCAATGTATCAACCTATTTGTCACCAGTGTTTTTTTGATATGTTTTAAATTTTACTTTATCTACCTATCTTTTTATTTATTTATTTTTAAGATTTTATTTATTTATTTGACAGAGAGAGTACAAGCAGGGGGAGCATCAGGGAGAGAGAGAAGCAGGCTCCCACCGAGCAGGGAGCTCAATATGGGACTTGATCCCTGGACCCTGGAATCATGAACTGAGTCAAAAGCAGATACTTAACAGACTTAGTCACCCAGAGGCCCCTTAAATTTTATTTTTAAGTTGTTTATTGCTAACATATATTCACACCTATATCTATATGAATATAATGCAATCATTCTTTGTATATTGATCTTGTAACCTATGAATATAATAAATCATTTATTTTCTATATGCTCAATGATAATGTCTTTTCTTGTCTTATTGAGCAGTCTAAGACTGACAAAACAATGCTAAATAGAAGTTGTATTGGTTATCTATTATTGCATAACAATTTGTCTCTACATTTAGAAGCTTAAGAAAATGAATATTTATTATTTCATAGGCCATATATGTGGATGAAACTTATCTAAGTGCCTCTGGTTTAAGGTGTTTCATGAGACTTTGACCAAAGCAGTAGGCAGAGGCCACGGTTTAACTGAAGACTCCAATGGAAGAGTATGGAGCAGGTGATTCATTTCTAAGCTCACTCACATGTTAGCAGGCCCAGCTTCCTCACTACTTGGGCATCTTCACAGGGCTGTGTCAAGTCAAGGAAGGTGGCTTCTTCCATGGAGAGTGACTTAAGATAACGAGAGAGAGTAAGGGCAAAGATAGAAGTGACAAGTTTTTTTATAACTGATCTCAGAATGACATCTCATCACTTCTGCCATATTTAACTTCAAAGACATGAATCAGTAAGTCCAGCCTTCACTCAAGGGGAGAGGATGGCACGAAAGCATAAATACCAGGATTTAGGGATCACTGGGGGCCATGTTGGATCTTGTCTCCTGCAGAAGTTGTGATAATGAACTTTCTTGCCTCCATCTTAATTATTAGCACTGCTTTCAATATTTCACCACTACGTATGCTCTTATATATTTTTTATGCTTTTATATATTTTTTATGCTTTCTTTAGATTGAGAAAGTTTCTTCTACTCAGAATCACTAAAAAGTTGTTTTTTTTTTAATTAAGAATATATACTGGATTTTATCAATGCTTTCTCTGCATCTGTTGAGATAATTATGTAATTTTCTCCTTTGTCTTGCTAATTTGAGTGTTTGAATTGATTGATTTTTTAAATGTTAATTAGTCATACTTTTCTGATATGAACGCAACATGATTGTGATACTATATGTTTTATACATTGATGGATTTTATTTGTAAATATTTTGTTTAGGGTTTTTCTTTCTTTTTTTTTTTTTAAGATTTTATTTATTTATTTGACAGAGAGAGAGAACACAAGTAGGCAGAGCAGCAGACAGAGAGAGAGGGGAAACAGGACCCTGAGAGGGGATCCCAGGACCCTGAGATCACGACCTGAGCCGAAGGCGGAGGCTTAACCCACTGAGCTACCCAGGTGCCCCTGTTTAGGATTTTTCTACCAATGATTATGAGAAAGGCTGTCTTTGAGTTGGAAGGTGCTGCTTGTTTTCCACAGTTTATAAGGCTGATATTTTTCTCCTTTAATCTTTGGGAAAAACTACCAGAAAAGCCACTTGTGTCTGAAGTTTTCTTTGGTGACTTTTTTTCCATTATGAATTTTATTACTTTAATGAATATCATCCTATTCAAATTATCTGTCCCCTGTGTCATTTTTGGTAGTTTATTTTTCACATGCAAAAAATTGCTCCTTCAAACTAAGGTTTAAAATGTATTGGAATAATGTTGCTCATAAAATTCTTTTATTATCCCTTCATTGCTTATAGTATCTATAGTGATGTTTCTCATTCATTATATTGTGATTTTTGTTAGGCAATTGATTTCTTACTACTATTATCTTTTTAATCTGTCAAACCAGAACTTTATCACTTGTAATAATATTTTCAAAAAAACAGCTTTTCACTGTTGATCACATCCATTCTATCTTTACTTTCTACTTTATTAACTTTATCAATTATCTTATATTTATTTTTTTCTTATTTCTACTCTCTTTGGATCTAATTTGTTGTTTTTTTCTAAGTATTTGAACTAGATACTTGGATCATTAACATTTGGCCTTTCTTTTTTTTTAAAGATTTTATTTATTTATTTGACAGACAGAGATCACAAGTTGGCAGAGAGGCAGGCAGAGAGAGGCAGGCAGAGAGAGTGGGGGAAGCAGGCTCCCTGCCGAGCAGAGAGCCAGATGTGGGACTTGATGCCAGGACCCTGGGATCATGACCTGAGCCAAAGGCAGAGACTTTAACCCACTGAGCACCCCCTGCGCTCCAAAGCCTTTCTTAATTTCTAAGACTCCCAATCATGGTTTTAAATCCTGTAAGCAAGGCTTTGCTTACATTCCCAAAGGCTTGATGTAAAATATTTTCTTTTCCATTGAGCTTAAAATATTTTCTAATTTGTATTATAATGTTTTTGAACCATTGGCTATTTAAATTTGTTTTTACATTTTCTATCATTTGAGGATATCTACTTAGCTTTTAATCAATTTTTTTCTAGCTTAATCCATCCTAGGCAGAACATATAACCTGCTAGATTTTGATCCTCTCAAGTTGGTTGAGACTTGCTTTATGGCTCAGTTGTTGATTAATTTTGCTAAATATTCCTTCTGTACTTGAATGTGTACATTGCATTTATTGACTGCAGTGATCAATTATGTCAATTAATAAATCAACTTTTTAGTTGTATTTTTTGTTTATCTGTTTGTTTTATCAATTACAGAGAGGATTATGTTAATAATCTACCTCTATGATTATGAATTTCTCTATTTCTTTTGAAAATTTTGTTAACTTTTGCTTTGTATATTCTGATGGCTTCTTTTTGTGTTATACAAATTTAGTATTGTTGACTTGTTCTGGTGGATTATTTTTTAGGATTTTGTGTGACCAGTTTTATTTAGGATATGATTCATACATAGAGCAGTTCACCGAACTGAAAGTGTAAAATGTAATGGATGGAAGTATATTCATGTAGTTGTACAACGATTGCTATAATTGATTTTAGGACATTCTTCACCACTCCAAAAAAGAAATTTCATTTATTGTAAATTCTATGACTAATAATTTTGACACGTGGATCACCTAGGCCTATTTTGCTTTACTATTTTTTTTTTTCCCTCGGCTTACCTTATTTTGCTCTGTCTCCTGGTAAATCTCATAATTTTGAATGAATGCTGGGCATTGTGAATGAACTACTGCAGAACACCTGTGTCATGTTATTCATGCTATTTTTCCTCAAAGAAAATTTTATTTTCTTCTGAAATTCAGGTCATGTATGAGCCAAATCACCATGATCCAACCAAGAATTATGATGACTCAGCCTGAGTTTCTGTTGTGGTAAGGGCTGGTCTACTCTTAATTTTTGCTTTGCTCCTATGACATAGCCTCCTAAGGCTCTCACAAGGAATACTGACATGTGTCAGTATTTGAAGTGTCCTAAAACTCAAATTCTGTCCCCAGCATCATGAATTTCCTAAAGAACTGTGCTTAATTAACATTTTAGTTTCTAGCAGCTGCTCTCTGCTTCTCATGTATGCTTTCACACCATGTAGTTTATGATTTTGCAAATAAATGCTTTGAGGGTAAAACCTGTATAAGAGTTTTATTTATTTTTTATTTTATTTCAGATTTTATTTATTTATTTGACAGAGACACAGCAAAAGAGGGAACACAAGCAGGGAGAGTGGGAGAAGGAGAAGCAGGTTTCATACCTAGCAGGGAGCCCAATGTGGGGTTCAATCCCATGACCCTCGGATCATGATCTGAGCCAAAGGCAGCTGCTTAATGACTGAGACACCCAGGCGCCCCTGTATAAGAGTTTCAGAATCACTTCACTGGAATTCCCTTTTCTCTGAGATGTTAGACCCTCAAGTTCCAGGTAGCTTAATAAATTTGAACACCATTTTTTGTCTCCTATAGCTGGGTAGACTAGAGAAGGCTTGAGCTCTCTCCCTTCTACTTGACTTCTTAGCCTCATACCTCTTACAAATTAGTGAATGCCTCAAGGGGAAAAGTAGCTAGACATATTGCACACTATGATGCATTTTTCTTCAAAGTCATTCTTGCTCTTCCAAGACCTTCAAACACCCGGGGGGTGAGGGGGTTGCATTGTTCTGATTTTTAATTTTACCTTGCTGTTTTGGTGTCTAAGCAGAATTATCAGCCTGTATAAACTACTCCATCATTGCAAAAAGCAGAAGTCCCATTCTGCTTATGGAAATATTTTATGTGAGTTTCAGATCATCATTATTGCCAATCTTGAAATTCTAACTTCATTCCCATAAAACTGATTTTGATTTGCTACTACTTACCTACATAAGAATTTATAGTTGAAAAAGACTTCAGCATGTATCTCTTTCTAATCTCCTCTTTTGCAAATGACTCACCAATTTGGCAGTGACGTTGAGATCAGAACACAGGCCTCTGGGTTCTCAGTCCAGTTTGTGTTCCTATACCATGGTGTCTCATGGATAATGCCAAACACATCCTCAAAGCTTCACAGCTACATCCTTCCAAAACTCCTTCGGCAGGCTTAAGTCTTTTTTAGCTGCCTGCCTTGAGAATGAATGTACTCTTGATGTTATGCAAGGAGTTTCTTACAAATACACCAACAAATTTTAGTGCAGTCTCCCAGTGGGAATCGATCATTCTTTCATCCTACACCTTTTATCCTTAAGAAAACAACTCATATGGCCCGGATAAATGAATGACAACATCTGCAGGCAGAGTCCTGCTAGAAACCCAGGGCAGGTATCATTGTTCCAGAACTGGAGAAATGTCGACATCCATTGGTGGGGGAATTTGGGAATGAAACCAGAGAAACCCATTAATCTAAAATAAACTATAGCACCTCAGCCTGGTTTCAGCTAAACAGCTCCCCTGCTGGTACTTTCGCGGCTGGTACTAACTGCAGTTAAAGAAAGTTCATGTTTCTCAGGAGGCCCTGGTATGGGAAAGCCATCTTTAATTTTAAAAAGCAGGATAAATCTCTATCTCTCTCT
The DNA here is from genome assembly GCF_963455335.1 of Martes martes. Lineage (NCBI taxonomy): Eukaryota > Metazoa > Chordata > Mammalia > Carnivora > Mustelidae > Martes > Martes martes. Next base: position 143,953,724 of record NC_137888.1, read on the forward strand.
TTCCCTAACAAGCATTTTCACAGGCCTGGTGGTAGGAGTGGAGTTTTGTAGGCTGTGTCTACATACCACTTTGGTCCCCAAGGATGGAACACATCAAATAACCGCTTGCCATAAAGTCAACATGGGTTCTACCAGAGGCCGGCGTTTGGGAGCCTCTCAACAAAACCGTGCTTGAGCGACTTTCAGCAAGCCCGTCAGGCGACTCCGTGGTGTGAATGACTTTTCAAGCTCAAAGACTTTTCAAGAGCCAGCTATAAAAATACACAGAATTCGGCCTGCTTACCCATGTGAAACTTTATTTCCCCAGTGCTTATTCATCCTGAAATTAAGTTCACTCCTTTGAGAGATATGAGAATTTGCTTAAGCAGCAGGAGAGTCATAAAAAGGCAGCTCCCAATATTTCCTGCCCTACAGCTGGAGAAAACTCTTGGCGTTCAGGACCATTCTGTTTAACACACACTGACACGTGGCTCCTACAGAAAGCAAAATGACAGTTTTATACGGAAGGCCGAGGCATTCTGACCATGTCACCTTATCGGTAGAGCTCGTTTAATATTATCAGTGATAATTACCACCCAGAAATTCATTAAACATCCAATCAGCCAAGGCCATTGAAAGCACCATAGTCTCCCACAGTCTGATTTCCAGTATGTGACAAAGGAAGCCACAGAAATGTTGCCAGGTCACCAGGGAAAACAAATACATTATTTTTAAAAACTATCATTTATTTTTTCAGAGGTAGCAGGCACCACAGAATTTTCTGGAAATGTTCTGTACTTTAATTGGGGTCTGGGTCAAATGGATGGATACATTTGTTAAAGCTCACCAAATCTATCCTTCTGACCTGTGTATTTCACTGCATACACTTTGCATGAAAAATGGAATGGCAGAGGGAAGGAAAGGAGACTCTCCTGTTCTGATATGAACAACAGGTGCCATTCACGGAGAAGAATCAGGAACTCTTCTCAGAATTACCAGTGACACCAGGTAAGAGAGGTGGCCTCAGGTCCTGGCAGTAGGGTAGTCTCTTCATTAAGAGCCCTCTGTAGAAGGCTCAACTTTCTACTCCTCATTTGATTTCCTTCATGTACCTCTATCTTTATTACATGCCACCTCCCATTACTTTGGAAAATAAGAACATAAGTTATCAAAAAATTCAATTATTATGCCCTAATACCACCAACTCAGCTCAGTCCTGGCACCTCTTGCCTTCACAACTGTTCTGACCAGTTCTTCCTTACTTGGTAATGACCCCATGGTCTTTGCAACGTGGTGCTCCCTTTCCACACTGCACTCAGATTATCAGAACTATTAAAAAAAAAGTTTGGGATGACAAATTATGTCCTCCCTTGCTATAGAAAAGAAGTTCCATTTTTAGAAACAACTTTCTGTAGCTTTTCTTTCAGGAATCTCCCTGTGCTTTCTTTTCTTCAAGATTTTAGTTGTTACCACTAAAGAACAATGAAGAGGAAAGAGCCAGAGAGATCTAGCTGTAATTTCAAAAAAACAAAAACAAAAACAAAACAAAACACTGTGTTAGCTCTCAGAATTGGCAGATCTTTTAAAATAATTCTTTCCCAATGTATCTTGAGGGGAAGTCATTTTTCTCTGATTTCCTGCATTGACTATAGAATAATAATGAGTCGGGTATTTTAAAAAATTGCTTTGGGATAATTAATAAACATGTCCAAACCTGCTTTTGTTGTATCTCTGTGTAGATGGATGTGACTTATAATAAATAATTAACATGGTCCTCATTTCCAATGAGAGGGTTGCCAACCTGTTTCCTTTCAGAACAAAAGAGACAACTCTGAAAATCAATTCCATTAGTAGAATGCCTTGGGACTCTTTCTGTGGTTCTCCTTGTAACCATTATGTCTATGAAATATTTTCACTCCAAGAACAGAAATTAGGATATCGGGCACCTGGGTGGCTCAGGGGGTTAAGCTTCTGCCTTGGGCTCAGGTCAGGATCCCAGGGTTCTGGGACCAAGCCCCACATCAGGCTCTCTGCTCAGCGGGGAGCCTACTTCCCCCCTCTCTGTGCCTGCCTCTCTGCCTACTTGTGATCTCTGTCAAGTAAATAAATAAAATCTTTAAAAAAAAAAAAGAAATTAGGATATCATTGTGCAGAATTAAGTCTAGAGGCCAGAAGGTACACTGGGACAAAGTTCTTATTTGTTGTTTAAAAAAAAAAAAAAAAAAAGTCCAGTACTAAATATGATGGTGACAGGTGGAAAGACTAGTGGACCAAAAGTCCAAAAATCTGTGTTTTGCACTATGATGGTTGAATAACTTTCTGTGAGACAAGGAAATCAGTGATAGTGGTGATGAGAAAGGTGGCTAGAACCTGAGAAGAGTACTACGAATTAAGCGAACTGGGGTTCAAGTCAGAGTTGTGCTACTGGATAGAATTGTCACCATGCAGTCCCTCATCTCTGTCTACAGTTTGCGTTTCCTCATCTGTTAAATGTCACGTGGTTCTGGGTAATCTCCAGCACTCTATCTGGCCCTCTGAGTCTATACAGAGTGCCATGATTGAGTAGGCTCCCCCAGTATTTATTTGTGGGATTTGAAAGAATTTGAAAGCACACAAGCTCATCACAAAGTCAAGAAGTGAATCCATTGCCTGTTCCTACAGTTTGTAGCCTTCCACAATAGGGTGACTGTGTTTTCACATCTCAAGGACAATTTACAGGTCAAGAAGTGAAATTAACAAAAGTGCAGATGTTTTGGCACGACCTTTCCCTTCCAAATATTCAACTTCCTCTAATGGCTGTGAAAGTCTTTTTGCTTAGGGAAAAGGAGATCAGCCTTAAGAACCCCAACTAGTTACCCAGTCAAGGTCATTTAAAGGGCAGAGGACAGCTAAGGTAAACAATTTCAAAACTCCCCGAGCTTATTTTTAGTTTGAAGTATCAGCCTGCTTTCTTGTTTTCTTTCCAGTCTGTTTCTACATAATCAGATTTTGATTACTGAGTTAATGAGGAAATTTTCAGGTTTGGCCTTTGTTCCTCAGTTTTGCTCATGACTGTCCGATCCACTGATCCAAGGCACATCATTTAATGCTCTTGAAACTGTATTCCCTCTATTTGCAGAACGAGGAGAAGCTCTCTACCTGCCAAGAATGATTAATATACCCTGGTGTGTTGACAGTCACATTATTATTTACTATCTATATAAATAAAACAATCCAAAGAGAAATTACATATTGTACAAACATAAACTTAAAACACTAATAAACAAAAGCATACAGCTGAGAACAGCTGTTTACATTTCCTTTGGGACCCTAATATAGAACCAAGCAAATAAGTAAGAACTAAATGATTTCCCCCATAACTTCAACAGTAGGCAGCACTATTTAAAAAAAAAAAATTAGTATCCTAGAAGTTTTATAACCTCTAGTATTTGTTGAATGCCCCCCTCTACCCGCCCTGTCCGGATCACAGACTCTTTCCCCCCTTATGGGAAAGTAACAGCACTGAATCAAGATACAATGTGTGGCCAGGAGTCTTGTTCCTGCAATTTGTGAAGTTAATGAAGCCAGGCCCCGTGCTTCAGGCAGAGCTACGGATACTTCCTAGAATTTTAAAACTCCTGCCTACTTAGAGTTGTGCTCTAAACATAGCACTTACCCTAACCTGCCTGGGAATCACACACAGTACTTGGCAGAGCTGGATTTGCAGGAAGCCTAGCAGCCCCGTGGATTGTCAGCAGGTTGAAAGAGGGAAAGCTGGAGAGTTTGCCCAGGACTTGATTCACTTCTCACTCCTTCCACAGGAACGCCTTTGTTATGACCCTCTGGGTTATGGCACCTGTAATTTCTTCTCTAGACGAGAAAGAAAGCAAGAAAGGGAGTGAGGAAAGAGAGGGAGTCTATTTAACTTCATGAGCCATGCTCCCCGCTGGATCCTGGAGACGGTGAATAAAAAGCAAGTTTGTAACATTGAAACTCTCCCAGTCCAGTGTGGAGGCTTTATGCGTTTATAACAATTACAAGGCAGTATCATACATTCAATTAGAGCTACATAGTTACCTCATTTTGTTCTTCCTCTGTCCCTTAAGATGCTAAATGTTTGGCTCAACTGATGTGAAGCTTCAAGCCCAGATCGGCCACTGCTTTTCCATAATCCCCAAGTCTCTGTTGGACTTCCTCTGTGACATGGGGGTGGGGGAGCATGTGCACCAGGAACACCCATGTCATGGGGCTGACTGTAAGAACGACACAAAACAGCACATGCAAAGATTTATATAGGGCTTGAAATAAAGTGAAGACCCAAAAAGACTATTAGTTCTTTTTACTGGCATTGCCACTTCACAGATGATAAAGCAGGCCCAGGAGTCTAGACTATACTCGGTTTTGTTCAGGATGCGGAGCAAGAATAGGACTCAAGTAAAAAGTATTCTGTGTGATATTGTAATGGTGTATACATGACATAGTGTATTTGTCTAAACCCACACACATTTGTGTAGAAAGCAAACAGTTCCTCTTCATGTAAAGTATATAGTTCAATTAGTAATATTGTATTGGTTCATCGATTGTAACAAATATGCTTCATTAATGCAAGATGTTAATAGTAAAAATTGTATGTGGAGTGGGGGGAGAGGAGATATATGAGAACTCTGTTTTCTGAGCAATTTTAAAATAATAAACCCAAGATTTCTTCCAAAAAAAAAAAAAAAAAGAATAGGACTCAAGTTCATATTCTGAACCCAAAGTCCTTCTCTGTGCCCAAGCAACAGAACAATTAACATGACTTAATCAGGCGCTACATCCAGAGAGAGGCACCACCACTGGGTTCCAGGGTTCTCTCCCTTTCCACATGTGTCGTTGGCTTTGGAAGCTTCTTCCTGCCCTCCCTTCAGCGGTTATAGGCATTCCGAAATATCACAGCCTGTGTCTTCCCTGGGATCTCTCTTCATCTGCTCACAAAAGAGCAAGGATTGAAATTGTGTTTAAGGGAGGCCCAATGAGTTCAAGAAATATGATACTTTTCCCCTCCAACATTCTACATTCCATAAGATCCAGCATGTGACATTTCAGTGAAAGCTAGTCCTTTCACTCATTCACTAGTCCAAACAGCTGGGGTTTTTTGTTGTTGTTTTGTTGTGTTGTGTTTTGTTTTGAGTAGTTACTTCTGTGGCAGGGGCATGGTTTAAAGACTGAAGATGTAATTCTGAATAAGATAAAGTCTTTGCCCTTGGGGAGCTTAAATCCTACTAAGAAGGAGGAAATGAACGCATCAACAAAATAAACCTATTTTGTATTTTTACGTAATGATAAGTACTATAAAGAAAATAAGACAATGGCATAAGAGGCAGTGTAATGATAAGTACTATAAAGAAAATAAGACAATGGCATAAGAGGCAGAGGGAGGGTACTGGCTTGAATTAAATGTTCCAGGAAAGCTCGCTCTGAGGTGAGGACTTTCATCAGAGACGCAAATGAGAAGGTGGAGGCAGGCATTGAAATTTGTAGAGGACAAGCAGTCAAAAAAAAAAAAAAAAGAAAGAAAAGAAAAGAAAAAAGGAAACAGCAAGTGCAAAGAAATATGAACTTGGCTTATTCCAAGGGTGGCAGGCAGCCCACAGGGCTGGGACATTATGAGCCAGTAAGAAAGTGCGACAAAATGAAATTCCCAGAGAGGTTGGGGCAAGCTCAAGCAGAGCCACCCAGGCCCCAAGAGAGCTATTCGATTTTATTCTGAGTGTAATGTGAAGTTCTAGTTTCAATTCAATGTGAATCACATTTTGCTTTAAAAGTTGTCTTGGCTGCTGTGTGGAGAGCGGGCTATAGAAGGGCAAGGGGAGAACAAAAAGGATCCTGGTTCTATAAGCTGGAGGCTTGACCAGAATAGTCAAGTCAAGTTTTCAAGTTTTCCATGAACTTAAGCCACTATTTGCATCGACATTTAGCATTTGAGACTTTATTTGAATAATTTACACAGCAGCGTTTCTGTATCAGAGATAGAGTGCTGCTGGAGTCTTCAAGGTCTGCTGCAATGAAGTCACATTTAATCAAGGGTGTAGTGTCCTTTGACCTTCTTCTTAAAATTTTGCTTCAAACAAACCTACCCTCCAGAGAAGCACCTTCTGAAATCTACTCTGCTTAAGCACTAAGATCTACCATCATTTGCCTGTGTGCTGAAAACATAAATTATGTGAACCCTGCCCAACCCCCCTTTCCTTACTTTGAGAAACACAGACTCACCCACAATCCACAAGTCAATAATCCTGCCTGACTCATTTATGTGATAATCTCTCTCTCTCTCCCATTTAGGTTTTGAGAACACTCACAAATTGTCCCTTTACCAGAAGAAAAGATAAGTCATGAGGAGGGCCCCATTGAAGAACTTCCAGTGGTTACAGTGATAGAACATTTATAAGTGTTCAAAGGGCAGAAATGATCGTCCCTCACCATCACCCACTGAGTTAAGTGTATGTGTGAAAAAGGAAATACCTGGTCACTAAGAAACTAAATCCTTTAAATCGCTGCTGTCCTTGCCTCCATTTTGAAGACTAAGCCACAGAAACTAGCAATAGTCAACCATTGATTTCCCACTTTCAAAAGCCATTCGAGCCGCGGGCATCCAGCATGAACCACTGCAGGGATAAATCTGATCAACAACTTGGTTGGCCTCAGGAAAACCGTCATGGTAACAGATAAGTCCATCTTTTACCTCAGACTGAAGCAAGAAGAGGTAACAAGGTATCAAGTCTTCTGTTCTATCAAGGTATCAAGTCTTCTGTTATCTTAAAGGTCTTCTGCTACCTTTTCCTCCACTTAGAGATGCCAAGATAATTGTCTATCTCCATTTCTCTAAAATAAATAATCCTAAATTAAAAGCCTTCACGGAGGGCATTCCCGAAAGGTTTGAAAGACTACATCAGGTCAAATCACTTTCTCAATGTTATCTGTGAGTGCATTTTCAGGGGATAAGCCCATGGCTTCTAGGTACATAACGGTGTGTCCTCAAAAGCATAAAACTCAATAAAGTGTCCTTTCTTTCTTTCTCCCTACTCCTTTAAACTCCACATTTTAAAAAAAAAGATTCCATCCTCTAGGGACAGAAAAACCCATTCTGTGGCTAAACGTAACCTGAATAATTTTCAGAGGTGTGAATGCAGAGTCTTCATCTTGTATCTAAGAAAACAACAGGGCATGGGCATAATCAGGTAGCTCATGGGGGAGAAATATATTAAAATTGTGGAAGCTTCTTGTGCCATTTGATAGATTACAGGAAGTGTTTGCTTTCAAGGTAGATGTAAAACTGGTCTTTGGCATCTGTGTGCCCTCTTTGGCGACCACTCCTCCAATCCTTAATATAGAGTGACCTTTAAATCAAGCAGGAGCTATGAATCAGTATTTGGATGTGGCCAGTTTCTGTGATTTATTGTGTCAACAGGCTGTCAAAGAGTATAGCAGTGGGATGGATTTATTTTTTCTATAACCTTGCGGTCACTTCTTCACATGCATACGCACACATATACCCACCCATAGACACACCTGTTCTATGAGTGATGTCTTGTGCCCATCATAATGGATAGTGTAGGGTGGACTTACTAAACCCATTGAGTTACACAGATGTAATCTCTACTCACTGTCCTTGGGAAGGGCTAATTCAGCCCAAGATACTAAATGTTGTTTAGACTTCAGACTTCCCCTTATAAGAAAGCTATTTGTTCTTAATGTATGGGTGGGTTTGAAAAGAAGCTTCTTACTCATTAGGATACCAAGCCACATCAGGAGAAATGAAGAGCCAAAGGGCTAGTGGGGATCTATCTTCCTGGTTTGGTGTCCACCTCCGTGGTGTTATTTTAGCTTGAATCAGACAAACAGGAAATGAAATGTTGAGGACTACAATTGCCTAATTTAGACATGGAAGCAAGTTTACACCCTTCAGATAGAGATTGATATTTCCTCTAAAGGAAATGAACATTTCCATTTTCACAGATCCTGAGGAAGAAAAAAACAAGTCTGGAATTGGAGGAGATAAGAACTCTTTTCCCCTCTCACTGACCCAGGAACAAGCCGGGAGGCTGTTTTCAAGGCAGAGTAGAAATGGCCGAAATACCCACATGGAGAGAGGTGAGGTTGACCCCTGAAACCTGAGAACAAACTGAGGCTAAGGAGAGAGAAGAGGAGAATGAAGGAGACTAAACATTTACTCAGGATTCAATGATATTTTCTGCATTGTCATTTCCTAGTCTTGTTCCCAAACACTAGCCTTAACAGTCTTTTGGAGAATTAACAGAGATGCCTGTGCCCATTGTTAGGGAGAGACCACTGAGGAAGGAGATATCAAACAGAAGCCTGGTAAAACTGAAAAGTGAAAACCACATGGGGATCATCAATCATGTAAACAAGTCTCTGGCATTTTCAGATATGCTTGGAGGGAGGATAAAATAAAAGACCAGACTTTCCACAGTCACTCAGGAAGACAACTCATAGTTGATATATGGGTATTAAAGGAGAAAGAGACCACAGAGACACTTGGTTTTATAAGCAATAGCCTGGAGAGAAGAGTGCAGCAAAGACTGTAGGGTTCGGTGACTAATAATTAAATCACAACCTCCCTGGCAGGAGTCCCTCACATTTCTAAACCATCTTAGTCAGTCCTCACAAGAGCAAAGGGTGGTTTCCAGACGAGAAGCAACCTTGACCCCCTTCTTGGACTCACATTTAACATTCTAAAACTCAACACTGACGAAATCGCTTGGTCACAAAATGGAGCCAGGCATTCTTTGGAAAGAGAAATACCAGAGTCCAGATTCTTGCCTTGCCATTTGTTGAATCATGACTTTGGGTGATATAATTAACCTCTTCAGGTGTCAGCTTTCCTCTTTCTGCAAAGAAAGTAATAGAAGTTCCTCATGAGGATTTATTGAGATACTACTGGTGCCTGAACGATACACCTTTCCTTTTCACCTCTTTCCCTGCTCCAAACTCCTCATAAAATGTTCTCTGTCACTTGCAGCAATGTTTCTCAAACTTCAGTGTGGGCACAAGCCCCCAGCACCCTTCTTAAGATTAAGTTTCCAGCCCCACAGTTCTGAGAGTCTGCATTTCTACCAAGCTCACAGGCAGTGATGATATTGCTGACCCTCGGACCACACTTGGAGAGGTGAGGACCCATCATACAAACTCTAAATTCCATTCAGTTGGCCAACCATATGCTAGGGTGGCAAATGTAGCAAAACATGTTATTCTTGATTACCCCGCATCAAAGTGCTCGCAACAATACCCGGGGACTATTTTCTGAATATTTATTGACACTTGTGAGAAAAGTAGAATAGAGATGGAATACATTTCATTCATTTGCCTTGGGCAAAGTTAAAAAAGGGCCTACTATTGTCGTTTTTCCTTTATTTTTTCTTTAATTTTGGTGCAATTCTTCTGAGCTGATAGAAGAACACCAATCTAGAAAAGGCTTGATCATTAATCCAACTGAAAAAAGACTTACTCTTCACGAATAAAACAATAATGCTCATTCAACATGGGGCCCTGTCAGGAAATGCTACTACAGAAGCAGATACTAGTAAATATTCTCAGCAGACAGATATTTTGATGGGTGTCCTGTAATTGTGTAAGCTCTGGAAACACAGAGTGCATTTTCTTGATTCATGAGAATTTTCATGTTTTAACACAGAGGGGTGAAGCCTTGATATTCCTCCAAAGTTATGAGTCTCTGAGCCCCCTCAGAATCCCTAGCAGTAAATCTATCACACAAAGGGAAAAACAAGCAATTTACAAAAGCCATTATCATTATGCTGCATAAACTGATCAAAATAACTTATGCAGAGTTACCCAGTAGGTCGTACTGCAAATTGCTAGATGATACATATTAAGCCAACCCTGGGATGCCTGTCTACCATTATGAAATTTTATGATTTATATTAGCTATTAAGAAGTATTTGAAAATCTCCAGCTAAGGAAAAGCTGCAACATCGCTAGGGGGGGTTCTCTGGACATCTTGAAGACTGAAGGGCTTCTCTTGGAGGAGAAGTCCTTCATGCTCGACAGCTGCTGGGCACATTCTGCAATAACCTTCCAAATACTCTGTGGTTCACATTCATTTCATGGTTTAATTACTAAGTGCTGGCTTTTCTAATCACCCATGGTTTGAAGGCCTGAGGAATTTGCTCTCAAGTCCTCTGGTAAATGTGAAGTCTTTGTTGGTGAGTGACAACTAAGGAATCACTCAGATGTCTGAGAGGCCAAGAAAATCCGAGGGAAACAAAGATATAATTTCTGGCCTCTGTAAGACTGCAAATGTTAAAGGGAAAAAATGCTGATGTGAATATCCTACAGACCCAGCTGCCATTTTCTTGACCCCAATTTCTGAAATGCTCTTCAGAAAGCGTGCTTGTTCTAATACTAAAGCGTCTTCTTGTCAGTCTCACAAAGCTGTGTTTTCCAACTCTTATGAATGCATTCTTATGACTTATATATAGCTCTGGCTCTTGGAATGAAATGGTTGAGTGACAATAATATCATTGTTGTTCTAATGTATCAAAGAATCCCTTCATGAGAAAAGTCATTTTAATAGACTTATATGTCAAGTAGAATAGGCCCATAAACCATACTGAAGTACTCTTTCATCAGGGCTTAATTGTATCTGGGATCATTAGAAATCCTTTTATGGGAAAAATGGTCTAAGGCACCTTGAGTCTAGAGAACTTGTTCTGAATTTCTGAAGCAGAAAGAAGATTGAAAGTCGTGTGTGAGGTTAAAAGACATATGTACAACATATGGTAGGTGGGAAGGGACTTGAAGGGCCACATTTCTCAGTCTATAAACTGATAAATGACAGAGACATGTGTCTGTATTTTCATTTTCTCCTCTAGTTTTCTAATGTTTAAAGAAAATTTTTGTTTGAAATATTTTCAGATACAAAGAAGTTGTAGAGGTACCTGGGTGGCTCAGTGGGTTAAGTATCAGACTTTAATTTCGGCTCATGATCACAGGGTCATGGGATGGAGCCCGGAGTCAGACTCAGCACTCAGCACCGAGTCTGCTTGGGATCTTCTCTCTCCCTCTCCCTCTGCCCCTCCCTCCCACTTGCACCCACTCTTTCTTCCTCTTAAAAAAAAAAAAAAAAAGTTGTAAAAATAGTAATTATAATATATCTTTTACTCATTCTTCCCCAAATTAAAATTTCACATTTGCCTTATCTTTTTTAGATAGAGAGAGAGAGAGAGAGATGGTATTTTTTTCTGAATTATTTGAGGACATATTCTAAACATTAGGCTCCTTTATCTTTAATAACCAAAGACACTGTCTTATACAACTGTATTAGAGTCATCAAATTAACATTGATATAATATTCTCAAACCTACAGACTTTATCCAAATTTTGCCAATTGTTCTAATAATGTCCTTTATACACACACACACACACACACACACACACACACACACATATATATATATATATATAATTTTTATACCAGGGTCCAATCCAAGATCACATATCACATTATGTGTGCTGTCTCTTTATTCTTTTTAATCTGGAAGAGTTTCTCACTTTTTCGTACCATATATGGCCTTGATATATTTGAAGACTCCAAGCCACCTATTATTCTGTAGAACTGTCCCTCAGTTTGAACTTGTCTGAGTTTCTCCATGACTATATTCAGTTATACACTTTTGATAAAAAGAGCACAAAAATGCTGTTGTAGCCTTTCCCCCTTTGGGGAATTCCCAAGGCTTTTGTGGCATGATGCTAACCTGATTTCCTCCCACCACCCTGGCTGTGGCATGTCTTCTCTACTCAGTCTCTAAACGTCAGAGAGGTCCAGCTGCTTGCTGTGCTTTCCTCCCTCTTCTATCTACCCTGTCTCCTGCTCATCTTATCTAACTCTCATGGAAATAGGCACCATCCACACAGTGCTCTCTCTTCCCTTGTTCCAGACTCAGTCTCCAACTCACAGCTTTCTTTGAGTGTCAAAGAAACACCTAAAATTGTAATCTGGCTGAAACCAAACTACTGATCCTTTCCCTCTAAAATTTACTCCTAGAAGCTCTGAGACCTAAATAATAAGAAGGAGGAATTCAGGCGAAAGGTGTGGGGTGGGATTAGGGGAAAGGTTCCCAGTAGAAGGAACTCCATCTCCATTAGTTAACCTTTCTAAGATTATTAGAATCAGATGACTGAAGAATTGACAATCACCTTAGAGGATCTAGTCTAATATTACCCAGTGTGATCAGCCCTTCTCCAGGGACTGTGACCTATAGTTGCTAGAGCTTTAATCATAGGAAATATTACTTTAAAAAAAAAACATGTCATGAAGGCAATTAATTTAATTGAACTATCCGTAGTTGAATATATTCTTCCATATTACCTATACAGCACACTGTTTAAAAAAATGAACATAATTCAAATTATATTGCAAAACTTCACAAAACAAAATTGTAATACAATTTACAATTGCATATATTGAACATAAGAATGTAATGCAAATTAAGCAAGCAGCCACTTAAAATCTATGTATTACTATGCTTCCTGCAATATTTTTTTCTATGCACACACAGTTAGTTATCATATTATAACTAATAGTAGCCTGCCTAATAAAGATTGTGTTCCTGAATTAATCAATTAAATCACACGCAATTTAGCTAAGGGAACACACACTGTAGAAACAATATCTGTAATTAGTTTCCGATCCAATGCTCTTGCTGACAAGGAGATGACTGTCTCACAAGGCATCCCATTTCATTTTAAAAATGTTATCCACTATTTTTAATAACTTCTTCATATTATATCAAATGCTATCACCCGATAATTTTTATCCAGTCACTCTAAATTCAGTCCTCTTAAGGCACAAAGAAGTCTTGTTTCTTCTCTGCATGGCATGGCATGAAAACAATCATGTTTCTCATTCATTTGCTTTCTCTATCCTGGGCCAGTACAATCCTGGTTGGTAAATGTCTTCTCAATAAAATGAAAAGAAAGAGATAGGCCTTGCTCTCTGTAGGTGGAACCAGAACAAATCGAAATTGAGGACCAATGTATTTGGTCTTTCACCTTTCCTCTCTTCATAGCATCCCAGTTTTGTGGGTGAAAACACCAATTCCATTATTTGCCCTTTGTAGTATTTATGATGTAATCTTTCCTTAGCCTTGACTGCAATTTGAATCTCAGCTATAACCAAAGACTTGGAGGTCAATAACAAAAATAAGTTGATTTATCTCTAAACTCTCGCTGGGTCTCATCATTATGATGCCAGATCCAGTAGCTCTGACCACCTTGGAAGCTAAGGTAGCTTTCCCATGCCATGCCACTCTGATGTTCTCACCATCTGCATGAAATGCAGCCTGAAGTAGGGAGGAGGTTTTCTTTTCAGGTCTCAAAGATAAATTTAACTGCTCTGGCCATTGGGTGAGAAGAATTGTTTGTACGTTTAACAGCTTTACTGAGGCATAATTAGCATACAACATTTAAAGAGTTTCACAGGTGTATAACCCTGTAAAACCATCACCACAGGAGAGTGAACATATGCATCATCACCCCAAATTTCCTTATGCCGCTTTGTAATTCCTCCTTCCCATTCTTCCTTGATCTCCCCAAATACTCAAGTAATTATTGAACTGTTTTCTGTCACTACAGATTTGTTTGCATTTCCGTAGTTTTTACAATTGTAATCGGCATAAGTATTGGGAAGTTCACCCATATTGTTACATGCGTCACTATCTCATTTGTTTTTGTTGCTTATTAGTATTCCGTTTGAAAGATATGCGAGAATTTATTTTTATCCATTCATCTAATAATAGATAATTGGTCTTTTCTTAGTTTTTGGATATTACAAATAAAGTGAGCAGAAATTTCCTGATGTAGAGTGGGTAGATAAACTTGTCAATGATTATTATTCTCTTGGGTCTTCCAAAGGCCAACTGATTCTTTTAAAGATACAGTGATACAGGGGTGCCTGGGTGGCTCAGTGGGTTAAGCCTCTGCTCAGATCATGATTTCAGGGTCCTGAGATGGAGGCCTGCATTGGCCTCTCTTCTCAGCAGGGAGCCTTCTTCTCCCCCCTCTCTCTGCCTGCCTCTGTGGCTACCTGTGGTCTCTGTCTGTCAAATAAATAAATAAAAATCTTTAAAGATATAGGTATACAGTTTAAAGATCATCTTTTTCCAAGAAATTAGAACAAGTACCCTGAGGGCCCATGCTTATGTGAACCATCAGCTCACACATCCTTCATGTGTTAGTTGTGTATCTTTTAAACCACTTTTTCCTCAGGAAGAATTTTCTGCCCTCTGAAAAAATGTAAACTTTGTTTTCCAACAGATTGAGGAAACCACTTGCCTCCCCCTAGAAAGCACTGGGCTCAAATCTTGGAATATGCATTCTTTGTCCTAGAAGGCCTATGGTCCTTCATGAAAGAGGGCTCCTAATGATCTATCCTGGTGATTCAGAATTCTTGAGGTGAACATTTAGCTTAGATTCACACACAGATTCTCTTTCTAAAAGTAGAAAAATATCAGGGAAGAAGACATTGACCCCCCAATCATCTTCATTGGGTCCAGTTCCCAACTTTGAATGAAGAGTCCCTGATGGCTCTTCTTCACTTCTGTCACACTCCTTTTTTCTCCTTTTTAGACACCTTTTTCCACATTAAAATCTTATCTCAGGCCAAAGTGTCATGTAGAATAAGCTGAAGAAGGTTTGAAAATTGTTAAGATCAATGAGATGAGTATTTCAATTCTATTACCTCTTCCAACATCAAGTTCTGTTCTGCTGCAAACCTTCTAACTTGGACTCAATTTGTGGAGAATACGAGAAATGCAGAAATCTTTACTTACAAAGATATATATAATAGAGGCTGTCATCTCTGGGAACAGTGCCAGGTTATTTGAGAGCAGTTTCTGGGCTATCATGTGTTTGGAAAAATTCTCCATCAGGCAATCCCTCCGCTGTCACATTACATGAGTGATTGCTATTGATACCACTTCAGCCTTGGTTGAGGGCACTGAGATCATGGAGCAGAGCTAATGGTTCACCTGGAAACCATTCCTCCGTGTGTTCAACAAAATTCTCTCCCCTTGTCTTTGACTTTCAGGCAAATTACCTTTCAACAGCAGTAGGAAAAAGTACCCATCAAAACCAATTGAATTTCTTAAATTGCGACCATTTAAGTTTATGGGACCATATTACAGCTATTCATTCGTCTTTCACATTGAAATCATTCAGTTCAGAAAAGGGCAGGTAATACTTTGGGTTTTGTTGAGTATCTTGGCTCCCTCTGTAGACTTCATCCAGCCAGGAATTGCCCCAAATCTGGGAAACAAATGCTAAGTCTCTCAAACCTGGTTTCCCTCATGAAGAACTCTGCTCCCATCATGGTCACTCAACCGCTTTCAGTCTCGTTTGTTCCACTGTAATTAATATGATACTGCATATGAAATGATTGAGCCATAACATCCTGAAATACACTTGCAAGGGGCGTGACACAGGAAGCTTGAGGATGTTCCCCAGGAAGGTTCCTGGTTCTATGCAAATGTGGCATTTATTTTAAGGACAAGAAGACTCCTTACACTAATGAAGCTTTCAGATCCAGCACCACTGCCGTATCCGGGTGATGTATTTGGTAACTAGAGTCAAGGAATGAGAGACAATACATGCAGATTAAGAAGACAACACTGACCTGATCTGAATGCCAGAGGATTTATTGAAGATTTGGTCAGCAACCTTTAGACTGTAAGACACTTAAATCCAGCTAAAACTGGTTTAGTTAGGGGCAAAAAATGTAATGGCTTTATAACTAAATAGTCCAAGTATGTGTTGTAGGGGAGGAAAACTTTTCTGTTCTTCCATCCCAGTTTATTTTGGCTGGTCTGTTAATTAAATTGACATAAGATAGATTAACAGAAAGAGCAAACTTAATTATGTCCCTATGGGAGTCCCATAAGAATAGGAGACCCCATGACAAATAGGTCAGTCGAGGCTTACATGCCCTCCTGAGGTAAGGAATGGGATAGAAGCCTGGGGCTTCAAAGAGGAGGAGGGTAATTCACAGGATGATAAAAAGAGCAAATGTTTGATAATTAGATATTTGCCCTTCTATAAAGATAGGTCTTCCAGATAAAAAGTTATTTTTGGTAATAGCTTTCTTTCTGGGCCAGGCCTTCCGTCTAAATTCTTTCAGGTAGTTAAAGGAGAAGGTGAAAGTTTTTCTTGAGTCTGCTGGGTCTTGATGGGCTTCAGCTCAAAATAATCCACATACAAGATGACACTTTTGGGGTCCCATATTTTGATCCCCTCTCCCTGTGGATTGAAGACATGGGTGGATCCAGGCATCCAAACAAAGTTGTAACCAACTGCTTCTCTTCATATTCCAGCTTTGCTTATTTCTGTACTAGGTTTATTCTAAGGTGAACTTTCATCTCCTGATGGCAAAATCACCACCATTTTGCTCTGAGCATTCATCAGTAGACACTGGGAAGCACCTCTTTTTCACCATTAAAAGAAAAAAACCCAGATGTGTCAGTTAGCAATTTATTTCCTGTCACCTACAAATGCAGCTTTCATTGTCTTTCTTGTGATGATTGGACCATGTTTCCCTTTCCAGCTAAAATGATGTTAAGATTTGTTAGTAGAAGGTGCTAGAGGGACCCTGGAAGAGCAAAAGGTTTCTCTTCCTGATTCCTGCATGCTTGGTTTTTTTCTTGCTCCTGTTGTATTGTGGACACTCGGTAAAACCCACCTCTTTAGGTGGCTTCCCAGCAGTGAGATCCACAGAACAAATTCCTTTTGGCAGCTTCTGAGCAAGCTCTGGGAGTGTCAGAGCAGGATTCCTCAGAGTGAGATTTATAGGTGCCTTACTTACTATCCTACCATCAGCTTCCTGGTGACGGCTTCCTAGTGTCTCCATTGGGCTCTAAAACCCCACCTCCTCTCTACTTCAGCTTAATTTCCAGTAGGTTCTATAGCAACTCTTATATAGGCAGCTTCCTAGTAAACTTCATGGTACTTCCTGGTAAAGTTCATGGCACTCCCAAATGGTGGTTCTCTGCTTTCTGGCAATGGCCCACCAACTCTGAAGCAGCTTTTGCCTGAGCAACCTAGGGAACCTCTCCACCATCCAGTATCTACAATCACATCTTCTCCAGTGGGGCCTGAATCCTGGCCTTGGGGAGAACGTCCCACCTACCAAGTTTGTTTCTTCCTTAGATACCTTCCCTCAGCCCTAGGATATTCTTCAGATTTCTCTTTATCCTTTTCTAGCTAATTCTTTGTAAATCATTAATAATCCCTTATAGTGAATCTTCCTGTTCAAATTATTCTGTATATATGTCTCCTGATTGGGCCCTGACTGATACCCCAGAGAAGGTGCTTATTCATTTAGATTGACCAGACTTGGCCACAGACTTGGCCCCTGCTAACCTAATGTTTGTAACCAGAGAAATACAGTGAGCTCATGAACCAAGCACAGGTCTTGTGCTATCTCCTAGAGCCATAGGCTAAGGTCATAGAAACTTAAATTATATAGACTGAAAACAAGAGAGGGAATGGTTTTCCAAAGATAAATTCATTCAATTCAAAGATAAATTCATGAGGAATTCATTCTGGGGAGACACAAACAGCACAATCCATTTGAAAGAGCATGTGCTTCAAGGGAGAGAAAAAGAGAGAAAGGGAAAGAAAGAGAAAGAGAAAAGAGAGAGAGATTGGTCTGAATGGTAAGAGTCCTAAAGCTAAAAGCAGACATTTGAACACATAAGAATGTAGATGACAAGATTGAAGTAGGCCTCACAAGGAAGAGTCTAGACCAGATATGAGGCCCTCTTTAAACTGCAGAAGTTAGTTTCCAGCAGTTTCCAAGAGAAAAGGAATTAAAAACTGGGAGTGAAATTACATATAATCTTGTTTAAACAGTAAAGAGGCTTATCTATATCACACCTTCTGTGACTCAAACCAAGAGCAGCATGATGTGGGATTATGGAAAAGTATGGAAAAGTATGGAATGGATGGTACTAAGTCCACCAACAGATATATCCTATAGGAATTAATTAACCACTCCTTCATTAAACCTTTATACCATCTCAAACAAACCTCTAACATCTATCGTACTTATCGTACATGTCTTTACACACACAGCTCCTCCACTAGATGCTAAATAGTTTCCATCAATAGGAAACTACTTAGAGATATTATCCTTGTTTATTATAATTCTTCCTTTAGGGAGTAAAGAGCAGCTTAATATAAGTGTGAATGAATAAGTGAACTTAAACATTATATATAACAAAGGAGTCTGAACTTTATTCTATAGACCATAAGGTACTCTTAGAGGGTCTAATCATAGTCTAAGATGTCTTGTAACCAGCAATGTTGAAAAAAGTGAAAGCAGGCAAACCAGAATGGAAGCTATCAAAAGTGTTCAAGCAGTTGATTATAAGACTAATCTATGGCAAAGACAGAAAAAATGAAGAAGATCAAGAGATTCTGAGACATTTCAGAGGTGCCTAGATAGGTCTTGATGAGATATATATATATATATATATGTATATTTATATATATATTTATATATATAAAATGAAGTGGAGAGAACATTAATATATAGATATATAAAATATATAATATTATATTATGTAATATATAAATGATGAAATATATATTTATATTTATATATAATAAAGTAGAGAGAACATTAATATATAGATATATATAATATGTATTTTATATCGATAAATGATGATATATATATTTACATTTATATATAAAATAGAGAGAACATTAATATATATAATATATAATATAATAATATAATGATGATGTATATTTATATTTATATTTATATAGATAAAATAAAGTAGAGAGAACATTAGAGTCACTCAAATGTCTAGTTTGGGTGACTAGGTCAATTGACCTTAAGGGAAAAACAGAAAACAAGAAACATATTTGTGAAAGAGGATAGAGTTTACTTTAAAATCTACTAAACTCAATACTTGTTCATAAATACTTGAAAAGGAGACAACATTTTTGTAAAAATAGCCCAAATATTTCCCCAGCTTTGCTCAAATTAGAGAAGCAAATGACTTGTTAATAATTATTAGCTGTGTATATATTATGCAAAGAACAGGTGGCTTTAATGTGACTCATCTACATAATGACTTCTCCCATTTACATTGGCTTAGTGGGCTTATTATTTCAATGTTTACATGACCTACTGAATTTCCTGAGACAGCCAGCTCTATCAGTAAGAGAATTCACAGGGATGGACAACAGCCAGATCTGCTAAGGACTTGGTGCAGAGGGAAGAAGGGTTTTGTTTTCCTGATGTTTTCCATGCTGAGCAGGGCTGAGTTCAAATCTCTGACCACACTCCCTAGGAAAGGACCCTGGCCATGGGCTTTCCTGCCAATCGGTATTGATACATCAAGGGTATCAAACTTGCCCTCTAGTGTTTAACCTTTCACTTCAATGTCTGCTAATCACAAAAGGACTGATTATGGACTCAGAGTAGAGCTGGCCTTTAGAGCACAAGCTTTGGATCAGGACAGATCTGAGCTTGAATTGGATTTCTACCATTGATTATCTGTGTGATCCTGAGTAGATTTTTTATTCTTTTTAAACCTCAGTTACCTTATCTCTAAAATGAGGAATAGCTGCTCCCTAATAATACCATTGCAATAAAGCTTAATATATGAAAAGTACTAGCACAGCGCTTAGCCAAGAACAAGCATAATAAACATGTGCTGATGTCGATACTGATACTACCATCATGAGATATACAGTTGACCTTGAACTGCATGGGTCCACTTACACATGGACTCTTTTCAATTAATACAGCACAGAACTATAAGTGTGTTTTCTCTTCTTTATGATTTTTTAATAACGGGTTTTTTTCTAGTTTATTTTATTATAAGAATACAGTATATAATATATATAACGGGCAAAATATGTGTTAATCAACTTCTTATGTTATCAGGAAGACTTTCAATCAACAGTAAGCTGTTAGTAGTTAAGTAGTTAAGTTTTGGGAGAGTGAAAATTTATATGAGGTTTTGACTTCACAGGGGCTGGGGGAGTGGGGAGGTCAGTGCTTCTAACCTCCACACAGTTCAAGGGACCATTATAATTTGTAACTCAATGAGACCACACTCCCTTAATACACATCAAAAGACTTTATTTTGAAGGCCATCTCCCCATCTCCTCATTCCCCTTCTCCTGGGAACTAGCATAGAATATGGCACTGTGGGAACAAATGAGGATTTGAAGTTCCAAAAAATTGAGTTTAAACATGTTTTCTATCATTTTTTTACTCATCTAACAGTTGATGTTAATAATACTTCTTCCTTCCAGGGTTGAAGTCGATATTCAATAAGAGAACTGTAGTTAGAATGAACTCAATGAAGATTTTGTCTGTTTTGTTCAGTGGTATATCCCAAGCATTTTACTTAGTGTCTGGCATGAAGTAGGCATTCAATCAATATTTGCTAAATGATAATGAAGTAATTTGCACTCTGCCTGTGCCATAGCAGGTTCCCATTAAATCTTATTTCCTTCATATTTTTACTTCTCCTTCATTAGTTAATTGATAACTTTGGAGTCCATGACAAACAATAGAGTTGTCAGAGACTTTGGGTTTCAATTATTCCATAATGAAACTGTAGCTTTTTTGAGCCAATTCGACTCTGTAGATGACCTTTGTCCCACCCAGTGTTGTTAAGAATTTGGCTTAAGTTGCTAGCATTTGGGGCAATAGAATATTCCATATGAATATCCAAAGTCCAGCTTCTCCAGAAACTTTGGGAGATCTGGTAATGCATGGGTATATTCTCACCAGGCAACGATGCACGGAATACCTGTTCCCTTTAGACAGGGTATATGGGTTCTAATACCCCACAGTCTCTACCACTCCTTGTTGTATCTCTATACTGCAGGAACTTACTATTTTTTTTAAATTTAATCTTATTTTATTTTTTTCAGTGTTCCAAAATTCATTGTTTGTGCACCACACCCAGAACTTACTATTTATCATCAGCTTTGTTCTACTGGTTTTCTCTCTCGTTTACATTGCCTTCCTGACTTTTGTAGGTATTTGAATTTGTCAGGCCTGTTCCATAGTTTTATAGGGGTCAGTGAAGAAGGGGGTGGGTCAATGCATAGTTTTAAGCCTATAATGGGAGCAGGAGTTTAAATGCAGGGTGAGGATCAGGTAGAAGGATGGGGGAGAGTTATGTCTCTTGCTATCAGATGCTTAGCCTTATAAATATTCCATAGTGTGCTTTCCATTTTATGATAAACATTTCCTTGATCTGTGACTATTGGTAACTTTATAAATATCACTGCTGATACCATAAAAATGCTAGCATGTTTGGAATCTTTCATAAATGCTGAAATGAAAAACCCTGAATGTTTTTATATCAGGAACATGTCTAGAAATATCAACTGTGCTTGTGCTTTGGAACTGAATCTTAAATGATTTCATAGACCAATGGTATCTGAAGCAGCAGTCAGCTACAGAGAAGGTGACAGAAAGCATTTGCTTCTGGGATTACCATGGCTATTAAAATGCCTCAGTCATGGTGCGCTTTCCCTGGTCTTTATAAAGTGATTCATTGGCTCAAGAGTTTTAGAACTTATCATCCTAGGAAAAGATGATGGGAAACAAGAAAACACAGTTCTTTGCAGGAAACTTTAAAACATCTGGGCTCGTGGAGTGTGGAATAAATTAAAGCTACCCAAAAATCCAAGCAGAGAGAGCATGGAGGAGAGCAAAAGAAGGAGAGGAAGGAAAGGGAGAGGAGGGGAAGAGAGGGAAGGGAAGGGAAGGGAAGGGGGGAAAAGGGAAATTCAGGTACTCAGGAGTTACAGTTCCATTTTTCTTAGGACAAAAAAGAAAAATGCTTACATCAGGAAAAGGGAGTAAAAAAGGTAGAAGAGAAGAAAGAGAGAAAGATGGATGATGAGGAGGAGAAAATAATTAGCTAGCGGATGTCAGGAGTTTTATCTTTCCTTTCCTTGTCTCCCTTTTGGAAGTCATATAAAAGTAGAGAACGAAGGAAATCAAGACCAGAGAGACTTCCCATGATGCTCTTATTTGATAGAACGTGCTGGCTCACGTCACCAAGGACACTATGGAAACTTAAATTCTGAAAGACTCATTCTTTACCTACAATTGTCCCCATAGTGAAAGCCAGCAATAAATGAAACTTATCTTTATTTCAAACCAATCTCTCTCCCCATACACCAAGGCATAAAGCCTCTTTTCTCAGGATTCAATACTTGGAAGTCTTAAACAAACCGACTCCATGAACGAACAAGCGCAAAAGAGTGGGGGATGCACCGGGAACCTGATTGTAGTCACAGACCTGAGTTGCTTTCTCCTTTACAATAAATAAAGTTGATATTTTGATGTCCATCTAATTAATTCATTTACCTAGTCCTTATTTCTGAACTCAGAAAGGCAAGAGTGAGTGTTATTTATTGTTTCATTAAACTTCGAATTAATGAATCAACTGGGAATCTGGATAGATAGCCGTAAGCACTGATATTCAGAGACTGAAGGAATCCATGGAGTCCATGGAGACATGAAGGTTATTGGATCAATCAGGGCAGGAAAACTGGGTTTTAAGCTTCACTGTTTCATAAACACAAGCTTCTATTTGGAGCAGTGATTATGCAGCTATTTTTGAAAATGCATGGACTGTAGGGGCCTCTACAAATTATCCTGAATGGTTTTTACAGGGGCACACTGGCTCCAGCAGGGATTATATCAACATCCACTCATTCGTTCAGATACACAATTATTTCATAAGGGCTTACTAAATACCAGGCTATGCTCTAAACTTTTGGAATACACCAGCAAGCAAAGGATAAAAGAAGAAAATGAAGATTAGAAATTCCAGAGGTCGGAGGAGGGATTCCAAGATAAAATGACTTGGTCAAGCTAGGCCAAAATGAAAACTTCTATTAAAGCAAAGACTGGAAGGAGATGGTAGAGTGAGCCATGCAGCTCTGAGGGAAGTGGGGTACAAAAGCACTCCAGACAGAGAGAACAGCTTTAAAAAAAAAAAAAAAAAAAAAAGGTTGGTGGGGGTAAGACAGTGAGGCCAGTGAGGTGGGGACAAATAAGCAAAGAGGAGAGTACTAGAGAGGTCAGGGAAGTATGAGGGAGGAAGAACAAAGTAGGGACCTGTTACCATTGTGCAGAGTTGCCTGAGTGAGCTGGGAAATCATCCAAGGACTTTCTAAACTGAATTATGTTTGTAAACACCTTTGTCTGCCGTGTAAGAACAGCATACAGGGGCAAAGGTGGAAGTAAACAGACCAGCTAGAAGGCTGCTACATTTTTTTATAGATGAGCTATGACAGTAATTTGGACCAACGTCATGAAAATGGAGTTAGTAGAGGGTAGTCAATTTGGGGGTATGTTTTAAATGAAAGTCAACAGGATTTTCTCACCACTAAGATATAGGTAAGGGAGAAAGTGTTAAGGATGACTCTAAGATTTTCAGCCTGGGAAATGAGAAAAGACTTGCCATTTAATGGAGTGGCCTAGGTTTGGAGAGGAAGATCCAAAGTTTAATTTTGAATGTGTCAAGTTTGAGAAGTTGATTAGACATCTCAGTTGAGGTGTTGAGTGTGGTTGAACATGTGATTCTAGAGTTTAAGTGAAAGATTGGAGAAGGAAATATAAAGGGGGGGGGGTCAACAGCATATTCATGGGACATCAAGCCAAGAGACCGAATGAGATTTCTAAAGGAGTGAGGAGAAAGCAGACACAGAAGAGAGAGATAGAGAAGGAAGACCAAGGACTTGTCAAGGGTCATATTTCGAGGAGAAAAGCAAAGACTTTTTAGTTTAAGGTGAAACTTACATCACAAAAGGCAGAGCATCTGTTCCCACATCTTTTAGATCTTTTAATAGGTGAACTAGTTTTATCTTATTTATGTTGGTTCATGGCCAGAGCTATAAAACAAAAGATTATTTAACCTTAGAATCTTCTGTCAGGCACATTTAGGCACCATTAGATTGGCTTTCCTCAATTCTCTTCACCTTGTTTTAGATTACATGCAGAACATAGGGGCTCACTAGGTTTTTCCCCCCACAGGTTCTTGGAGTTATCTACCATCACATGGTTTCATGGTAGTCTTTTTAATATTTTTAGAGCCACAGACTGTGGCTTCAACCAGAGAGATGGGAATGTAATAAAATGTGGCGGTCTAAGCAATGGCCTATAATCTATTAATTTACTGAAATGTAACTTATATTTCAACTGAAATGGAGGGAAATTTGAAAGGCTTATCACAAGTCCAATGAGCTAAAATGCATTAAAGTAAGCTTGTGCAGAGAATGTGTAGTCTTTGGAAATAGGAAGAGAAGCAGAGTAAAAGAAACTTCTCAACAGTTTAAGTTAATCAGAGAAGTTTGGCCCAAGACATGGAGAAGGGTTTTAACTTTGAGAAGCTTCTACTCTGAGAAAGGCAACTGGGAAAATATCAAGATATCTTCAGAGAAAGAGAGGCAAAGTCTCAGAATAAGTATAATTCCTTCCCCTAAAGAATTTGAGATCTAAGGAAAAGCAGAGAGTTATACTTTTAAAGTCACAGAGAGAGCATCTCTCCTATGCAAGCTTCTGGGAAATTGTGCCCATAAAACTTGGGCTAGTAGAACCTCATAGCTATAGAAAATGGGGGCCAATCAGAGAGGCATACCCTGTAAAGACAAACAAAAATTACCTCATAGGTGAGCAGGTAAGTTTTAATATGCCACAGTTATTTTGGAGAGATTGATTAGGCATTTGATGCCTGAGAAAAATGCACAGAATGAGGACCCCTAGCAAATAAGGGTGATCATGTAATTTTATCATCCAAACCCAGGCACCTATTGATACTGAAAGGGGAACCATTAACTTGTTAGTTTCCTAGGGTTGCCATAATAAATAACGACAAATATGGTGTGTCAAAACAACAGAAATTTATTCTCTGACAATTTTGGAAGGTAGAAGTCTTTATGGGATCTGTGGGGAGGATCCTTCCTTTCCTCTTCCTACCTTCTGGTGGTTCCTGACAATTTTTGGTGTTCCTTGACTTGTAGCTATATCACTTCCACGTCTGCCTGGGTCTTCACATGACCTTCTTCTCTGTGTCTTCTCCCTTTCTTATAAGGACACCATCAATGAATTTAGGGCCCATCCCATTCTATCCAGGTAGGTCTCATCTTGAGAACCTCACCTCAATTACATCTGCCAATACCTTTACTCCAAATAAGATCACATTATGAGCGTTCCCAGGGACATAACTCTTTTGGGGGAACCACTATTCAACCCACCACAAACAATTTTACTGGACCAATAGGATATCTTAGTTTCAAGACTGTCATGGGTAAACCAGGGGACTATGATCAATCTAAGAGAAAGCCAAGAAAGATGAGAGCTATGAAAAGAAGCAAGACAAGACAGTGACAGAACAAGCCTATGTCCAGCTTGGAGGTTAGTTGAATGGAGACTTTACCTGGGTGGGATTTTCTTACTTAAGGAAGTGAAGGAAGACAATATTTTGTTGAGCAATGGATGCATTCATTTGGCTGGCTAACTCTCAATGTCTTCAAATCTCTAACAACAGTTGGTGCCCAGGAAAAAATTCTCAAATAAAAAGTGTTAGGAAAAAATGCGTAAAAACAAGATTAAAACTAAAGAGCAGTTTCAGATTCTGAAAACAGGACTAACCTGATGGGCAAGAAGGAAACAACTTTAAAATACTGTTAAAATGGTTAAAACTTAGATAAGCCAACCCAAAAGGAAAAGGGGAACAATATGGGAAAAGCCAATTCCATCAGGGATACATACCATGTTTGAAAAATATGAGGAGGCAGGAAGAAATGTTGCTGCTGTGATTTTCTTTTTAAGATTTATTTATTTATTTTAGAGAGAAAGAGCACACATGCATAAGCAGAGGGAGGGGCAGAGGGATAGAGAGACTCTCAAACGGACTCCCCACTAAGCGTGGAAACCGTCACAGGGCTTGATCACACAACACTGAGACCATGACCTGAGCCAAAATCAAGTCAGACACTTAACCAACTGAACCACCCAGGTGCCCCTCAGTGCTGTTACTGAACTAGAAACTAGTGATTCAAGGACTGGAAGTAAATCTTGTATTGATTTATTGTTTTCGTAAATTTTCATTTAGGAGCAATATACAGAAAAATGCACAAATCATAAGTATACACACACTGAATTTTCACAAAACTGTGCCCAACTCTATAACCAGCCTCAGGAACTACCCTTATGTCTTCTGATTGCTACCCCATCAGGAGTAACCCTACCCTGTCTCTAAGCAGCATAACTTCCTTCTGTCTGGTGTTGAGTATTATCTAAATAAAATGACACAGTGTGTACACTTTTATGTCTTATTTGACCCAATTGTGTTTGTGAGAAACTTCCATATTTTGCATGTGTACAATAGTTTGCATGGAACTCCACTCTATGAGGATTCTTCGCTGTATTTATCATTGTTAATGACCACTGAGGTTGTTTCCAATCTGGAGCTGTTACCATAGGGCTGCTATGGACATTCTTATGCATGTCTCTTGGTGAACATATGTTTGCATTTCTGTGGGCACACACCTAGGAGTGGAATTTCTGGATCAAGGAGTATGGTTAGGTTGTTTTAGTGGATACTGCTAGATAGTTTTCCAAAGTGAATATACCAATTAAGGACTAGACATTTTGTTCTAAAACTAGAAGGATTCCTGAGAGGGGCCTGTGGCAGAAGTCTAGGTCCTTGCAAGGCTCCTACAGCCTTACGTTGTAGAATCACCAATGGCCACTTAGCCTCAGGAATTCACTAGAAGGGGTTCTGCAGCAGAAGCAAACACAGGGAGAATAAGGAAGTGGCCCCTAGGGGACAGAGTTCAGAGACCAAGGAAATTCACTCCATAGCAAGAAGTAGTGATGGCAGACCTTCGGAAGGGGGCTGAAGTGCCTCCTTGAAAGCCCAGAAGTGGCTGTTCCTCTCCCAAATGGAGGCATCACTCAGCCCTGGAGAAGCACTGGACTCAGTGGAGATTGGACACTTAGAAGCCTTGGGTAGGCGACATGGAGAACAGGGAGACTAGAGCAAGATGTAATGCTGAAAAGAGTGGTGGGCCCTTTCAGTGAGACTTGTTCACCTGCTTGGAAGACTGTTGGTGTGGAGACAGCCTTCCCTTCAGTGGTCAGCGCCCCCAGGGATTGCCTCAGATGCAGAAAGCCTGCTGGCCCCAGGTCACACCCTTGTCTGGACAGCCCACATTCAGTGCCTGGTCAGTGAGGCAGGATAAAATCCTGGCACCTTGGCCTGAAACTTGGGATGATTTTGAATCCTTCTACCTCCCTGTAGAGGTTGGTCAATGTTGTTTAAGGTCTGTATCACCGCTTTCCTCCCTTTACCTACTCATTTCCTCATCCTCTCTTTCACAATTTTAAATCCCCTGGGAACTCATTAATACACATCCTACATTCTACACACTGTTTCAGAATCTACTTCCCATGAATGCCAACCTGTGACAGGGCCACTTCGCAAAAATGACAGGAGCATCTCCAATGGCCCTCCCTGCTGCTATAATAAGTATGTCCTGCTAATCTGGGGACTCTTCAAATAGCCTCTGTACAGTGTGAGACTCAGTTTTGAATTACTTCAATTTCAGGGATCACCAATCCAATGAGAGATCACCAGGGGCCAGCTGTTAAAAGCATTCTGCTTATGCCTCAGCATCTAGGTAAGATGCCCCTGGCAGAGACTAAACAGAATTAGGCACTGGGGAGAAAGATTTGGACTTTAATTTCTTCAGACTCTAACATAAAATGACAAGGGGATTTAATTTGAAGCCTTTTATGTTACCCCCAGGGTTTAATAAGAAGAAGGAGGTTTCTAGTATTCAAAGCGGGGACATTTTCATTCCGCTACTACTGTATTATTTGTGATGGTTTGTGCTGTTGTCCCGATGAACAGCTCTTGAGCTATAGGGGACGCAGGAGCTGTGGCATGAGTTGAAAAGGGAAGTAGACTAGAAAGCAGTCTTTCAACTCAGGGTACAGTGGGGCTTCTGAGTTGATTTCATAAATGTGCTGTTGTGAACCATTTCAGTATCCTCTCTGGGTGAAAACTAACTTGTCCACCAGGAGGTATACTCTAAGGAGGGTGGGATAAAAAATTGCTTTGGTAAAACATGCACCATTGTTTGCCCAGTGGATGAAGAGATCAAAAAGTTGTTAAGTGTTAAAAAGAATCCCCTAGACATATTCCATCCATATTCCCATAAAAAAAAAGTCTGCAAAAATAGCATATCTGTGTGCACTCTCTCTCTCTCTCTGTCGCCCCGTCTCTGTCTGTTTCCTGACTGCCCAGGAAGGAGGGGTTACTATTCTGACTGTTGAAAATGGGAAGAAGATCTGAGCATGCACAACTTGTCCCAGTTCCATGTGGAAAGAACACATTGTCATGGCCAAGAACTGCTTTTGAAATCAAGGGTGGAAACCCATAGGTCCCTACGCAGGAGGTTACACTGGAAATAAGGCATCAACTCTGAGAAAGCATTTAGCTTGGTAGACCCAAATTCATTCTTGAGTGGACTGTCACAAAATCAGGTTTTTGGAATTCTCAATGTGATTATAGATGCAAGAAGCTTCATGTCTTGCCATCAGCAATTTGATTCTTGGGTCTGTTCCTCCAATACTCTGAACTTTGGAGGATAAAGAGGGGAGTTATGACTTAGATGGGAAGATTGGAGGCATATCAAGGGATGCCTTAAGTTACAAACTAAGGACTGGGACATTTTTTAGAAGATTTA
The DNA here is from genome assembly GCF_963455335.1 of Martes martes. Taxonomy (NCBI): domain Eukaryota; kingdom Metazoa; phylum Chordata; class Mammalia; order Carnivora; family Mustelidae; genus Martes; species Martes martes. The sequence continues at coordinate 143,982,503 of NC_137888.1, forward strand.
TAAGACTATTTGAAAATGGGAAAGGATATTGTTGTGAAATAGGATTTCCCCTTCAAATCCCTGGCTCTAGGCAGAAACATTTAATTCTCGAATGTTCATTTGAGCCTGAGGCATTGATGATAGGCATGTATGTGTTCATTACTCATCCCACTCTCTGAGTTCAGAGCAGAGGGCCTACCCTGAATTTCATACCAGCAGAGGCGATGTGAGTTTAACTCTTTGCACCTCAGACTTCATAATATGGCTTCTATTCCTCAAAGAACACTCGAGATATTGTTGCACACTTCTTCTTACTCAGTTTTGTTATTTACTTCCACATTGGGGAAATTTGCCTAAAGACTATTAGAAATTACTCAAGGGATAAGAATTATTACCAATTTAAATAAATAAACATCATTGATCTTCTCTTCTGTTGTGCGGTTTGCTGTATCATTTTAGTGAATATAAAATACCTGGGACAGTTTCGTATTTTTATTCAAGACCCAATTCCTCTAATCCTGGTTCCCCCCACCCCCGACTTCCATTTTTCTCTATAAAGGAGAACTTCATTCACTAAGTCTCCTACTCCTGGGCTTTTGCATCCCCCACTGTGGGGAAAGGATGTGGCACCTTGGATTTCACATTAGGGCTTTGTGCTTGCTGGTCCCTCAGCTTGGGGTTCTCTCGGCCCAGAGTCCTCATGTTGCTGGTTTTCTGTAATTTTCCATTATCTTAATATGTAGGAGAGTTTCTTATCTCATCCCTTATTCATTTGTTTACAGGAGAAAACCACGTGAAAGAAGAGACACCACCGTACGCTCCGCTCCGTCCAGCAAAGTGCTTGGTAAATATGTGGTGAATAAAGGCCCCAGGGCCTAGGAAAGGAAATCTGTTTTGGCTTAATGCCCGTTCAAGATTATGCCTAAAAAGGAAAAGAAGTGCAGTGGTTTCCCAGCTGAGAAATAGCTTATGTTTAGGAGAGACAAGACTTAGAAATAAAATCACTAAGATTTTAAAGCAAAAATTGTAAATACCTGACAGAGACAAAGAATATGTGCTGAGGGGCACCTGGGGGGCTCAGTAAGTTAAACGTCTGCCTCTTGATTTCAGCTCAGGTCATGATCTCAGGGTCATGAGATCTAGCCCACGTTGGGCTCTGAGCTCAGCGGGGAGTCTGCTAGAGATTCTTTCTCTCCCTCTCCCTCTCCCTCTCCTTTTGCCTCTCCCCCCTCACATTCTCTCTCTCTCTTTCTGTCAAACAAATAAATAAATCCTTAAAAAAAAGAATATGTGCTGATACAGAAATTCAACTACAGAAATCTAAGGTTGAACATAAGGTGGAGAAACTCTCATTTTCAAGGAAGACTCTAGGAGGAGGAACCCTTCCTGTAGGAGATTGAGCCACTAATCCTGGAGCTTCAGGAAGTGCAGTATTATTTGAGCTAGTGTGTCAGGGAGAGGCGAGTGGAAGGAAAGACATCTTTTAAGAACAAGAAGTTAGTGCTGGGAGGCCTCTTGTGCTAGAGACTGCTGTGCATGTGACAAATTGGAAAATAAATGACAGTTCAGCCTTCCCAAACCCTTCTCACAAGGGGGGCTCTTATATGAGGCTTTATTGATGATACTTTTAATAAGTAGTCATAATAGTCACAATGGTGGTAATAATGATTACAACAGCAGCTGTTCAATTTCTATGTGAAAGTTGTTTTTTTTTTTTTTTGGCCAGAGAGAAATTTAGAGGTGTTTTGCTTTTTTGTTTGTTTGTTTTTGTTTTTTGTTTTTTTTACTTACTACAGATGAAACCGTTCTCATCTCAGTTAAGAAACCACCTCAGAGGGCCACCAGGCTGGCTCAGTCAGAAGAGCACGGGCCCCTCAATCTCAGGGTGTGAGTTTAAGCCCCATGTTGTAAGTAGAGATTAATTAAATAAATAAATAAATAAACGTTTCTAAAAAGGAAAAGAATGTCATCAACGGCTCTCTTTGGCGGATAAACTCTTCAATTCCTCTGTGACCTGGTAGATTCCTTGAATGGCTTACACCCAGTTGGACTTTTTCACACTTCCTGATTGGGGAAACATCCGGGGAAGTCCCTTCCAAAGCTCAAGAATGCAGTGAATGGGGAGATAGCATTCATTGTGGCCAAGACTCAGAAATGGTGGACCTCCATCGCACGGTTTGGAAAAATTGTTTTCTATGGGATACATATGTGGTTCAGACACATCTTTGATCGTAACTGGAGGCACCCCTTTGCCTCCATTCACCTCTAACCCATCCCGTCTGTCCAGCATGGGAGGAAAGCAGTGGTTTGGACCCAGACAGCCCTAGACTTGAGTTAGTCATGTCGCGTTGCAGAAGCTCAGTTTCTCCACTTTTGAAATAAGAAAACTAGTGTCTTGAAGGCTAAACTACATATAAATCTCCTGCTTCATAGCTGTGTTCAATAAACATGACCAATTGTCATAAGCTTCAAATAAGATAGATGCAAGGATGAAATCCTTCTCTCATCCATTTCTCTCGGTTGGCCATTCATATTTCTTCTGCCTAATAAATTACTAGAAACCCTCATTTTAAAAAAATGACAGACTGTCTGTTCTGTTTAAGTCACTGATTGTGAAAACTGAATGAATCGTCTGCCTTACTCTTCCCTCCCGATGACCCGAAATGAGACGCCCTGATTCTCTGCCCCAGTGGATTCTCAAATCTCACTCACAAACAAAACCAAGGACAAAGACATGAAATGTACAACCCAGAAAGTTTGAAGATTTTCCTTTTAGAATCATTGCTAGTGACCTAATAATTATTCCGATGATTTGTCAAGCATGTGTCAGGTATCGTCACAGCTGGGAAGGGATGATTCCCAAACTAGTAGGATCATTGGCTTCTTTTGCTTCTGTATTTAAGCTGCTTTAGAGTTCTGGCTGAAGGTTTACTGAAGAAATATAAATCGGTGGCATTTATATTGTGATTTTTCAATTATACTACTACCAGCAATCCATATGAAAATCATAGATCTATATGAAAATCATAGAGGGGGAGCATGATGTGAAGATTTCCTTAAATTAGACTCCGGATTGTGGAAGGTTTAATGGAGTATGACAAAGGTCATGTTTTATGAGATCCTTGCATAGCATCTTAATAAACAATGCACTTTCGCATACCCAGTTTTATTTTACTTACTATAAATAACTGCACTATGATGGAGTTATTATCCTTGCCATCTTACAGATAATTGATCCCCATGAAGATTGACATGCATGTCATCTAACAAATGCCAGGTCTTGTATTTAAACACATGTAAAGATAAAACACATGTACCCACTAGGAAGCAGGGGCCTTAGAGATAATATTTATTCCTTAAGTCAACCATTCAAGGAAGGTAACATACCCTTGACACATACCTACTCTGCAGAATCACTTAGGTAAAACACCACTCAATAGATGGATACTGGAGAGGGGGAGGAGTCAAGATGGCGGAGAAGTAGCAGGCTGAGACAACATCGGGTAGCAGGAGATCAGCTAGACAGCTTATCTAACCATTGTGAACACCTACAAATCCAATGGGAAATTGAAGAGAAGAAGAGCAACAATTCCAGAAACAGAAAATCGATCACTTTCTGAAAGGTAGGACCTGTGGAGAAGTGAATCCAAAGTGACGGGAAGATAGACCCCGGGGGGAGGGGCCGGCACCCGGCAAGCGGCGGAGCGACGGAGCACAAAATCGGGACTTTTAAAAGTCGGCTCCACTGGGAGACATCGCTCCAGAGGCTAAACTGGGGGGAAACCCAGGTGGGGTCAGCATAACCCCAGGTCCCGCGGGGTCACAGAAGGACTGGGGGTGTCTGAGTGCCGCAGAGCTCGCAGGTATTAGAGCGGGGAAGCCGGCTACAGTGACAAAGCCAAGGAGTGAGTGCCAAGCCCGGGGTTACCTTGTGCCGGTCGCAGGCTGGGTGGGCTCGGAGCGCGGCCGGAGGCCACAGAGACAAAAGCGACCCGGCGCTTTTCTCCAGCTCCAGCAATTGATTGCTTTCCTCGAGGCGCGACCGCAAGCCAGGGAGGCGGGGCTGTTGGGCGCTTTGCTCTGAGAGTGCACTGAGGAGCGGAACCCCAAGCTCTCAGCTCCTCTGGGCCGAGAGATTGGGAGGCCGCCATCTTCATTCCTGTCCTCCGGAACTCTACTGAAAGCGCTGAGGGAACAAAAGCTCCCGAAAGCAAACCCGAGCGGATTACTTAGCGCGGCCCCTGGCAAGGGCAGTGCAATTCCGCCTGCAGCAAAGACACTTGAGAATCACTACAACAGGCCCCTCCCCCAGAAGATCAACAAGAAACCCATCCAAAACCAACTTCAGTCACCAAGAACAGTGGAATTCCACAGCAGGAGAAAGCAAATCTTATCTGGACAAAATGACAAGGCGGAAAAACTCACCTCAAAAAAAAGAACAAGAGGCTGTACCGAAGGCTGGAGACCTAATCAATACGGACATAGGTAACATGACAGATCTAGAGTTCAGAATGACAATTCTCAAGGTTCTAGCCGGGCTCGAAAAAGGCATAGAAGATATTAGAGAAACCCTCTCTGGAGAGATAAAAGCCCTTTCCGGAGAAATAAAAGAACTAAAATCTAACCAAGTTGAAATCAAAAAAGCTATTCATGAGGTGCAATCAAAAATGGAAGCTCTCACTGCTAGGATAAATGAGGCAGAAGAAAGAATTAGTGACATAGAAGACCAAATGACAGAGAATAAAGAAGCTGAGCAAAAGAGAGACAAACAAATACTGGACCACGAGGAGAGAATTCGAGAGATAAGTGATACCATAAGATGACACAACATTAGAATAATTGGGATTCCAGAAGAAGAAGAAAGAGAGAGGGGAGCAGAAGGTATATTGGAGACAATTATTGGAGAGAATTTCCCTAATATGGCAAAGGGAACAAACATCAAAATCCAGGAGATGCTAAGAACGCCCCTCAAAATCAATAAAAATAGGTCCACACCTCGTCACCTGATAGTAAAATTTACAAGTCTTAGCGACAAAGAGAAAATCCTGAAAGCAGCCCGGGAAAAGAAGTCTGTAACATACAAGGGTAAAAACATTAGATTGGCAGCGGACCTATCCACAGAGACCTGGCAGGCCAGAAAGAACTGGCATGATATATTCAGAGCACTAAACAAGAAAAACATGCAGCCAAGAATACTATATCCAGCTAGGCTATCCTTGAAAATAGAAGGAGAGATAAAGAGCTTCCAGGACAAACAAAAGCTGAAAGAATTTGCAAACACCAAACCAGCTCTACAGGAAATATTGAAAGGGGTCCTCTAAGCAAAGAGAGACCCTAAAAGTAGTAGATCAGAAAGAAACAGAGACAATATACAGTAACAGTCACCTTACAGGCAATACAATGGCACTAAATTCATATCTCTCAATAGTTACCCTGAATGTAAATGGGCTAAATGCCCCAATCAAAAGACACAGGGTATCAGAATGGATAAAAAAACAAAACCCATCCATATGCTGCCTACAAGAAACTCATTTTAGACCCGAAGACACCTCCAGATTTAAAGTGAGGGGGTGGAAAACAATGTACCATGCTAATGGACATCAGAAGAAAGCTGGGGTGGCAATCCTTATATCAGATCAATTAGATTTTAAGCCAAAGACTATAATAAGAGATGAGGAAGGACACTATATCATACTCAAAGGGTCTGTCCAACAAGAAGATCTAACAATCTTAAATATCTATGCCCCTAACATGGGAGCAGCCAACTATATAAACCAATTAATAACAAAATCAAAGAAATACATCAACAGTAATACAATAATAGCAGGGGACTTTAACACTCCCCTCACTGAAATGGACAGATCATCTAAGCAAAAGATCAACAAGGAAATAAAGGCCTTAAATGACACACTGGACCAGATGGACATCACAGATATATTCAGAACATTCCATCCCAAAGCAACAGAATATACATTCTTCTCTAGTGCACATGGAACATTCTCCAGAATAGACCACATCCTGGGTCATAAATCAGGTCTCAATCGGTACCAAAAGATTGAGATCATTCCCTGCATATTTTCAGACCACAATGCTCTGAAGCTCGAACTCAATCACAAGAGGAAATTTGGAAAGAACGCAAATACATGGAGACTAAACAGCATCCTTCTAAAGAATGAATGGGTCAACCAGGAAATTAAAGAAGAATTGAAAAAATTCATGGAAACAAATGATAATGAAAACACAACAGTTCAAAATCTGTGGGACACAACAAAGGCAGTCCTGAGAGGAAAATATATAGCGGTGCAAGCCTTTCTCAAGAAACAAGAAAGGTCTCAAATACACAACCTAACCCTACACCTAAAGGAGCTGGAGAGAGAACAACAAAGAAAGCCTAAACCCAGCAGGAGAAGAGAAATCATAAAGATCAGAGCAGAAATCAATGAAATAGAAACTAAAAAAACAATAGAACAAATCAACAAAACTAGGAGCTGGTTCTTTGAAAGAATTAATAAGATTGATAAGCCCCTGGCCAGACTTATCAAAAAGAAAAGAGAAAGGACGCAAATAAATAAAATCATGAATGAAAGAGGAGAGATCACAACCAACACCAAAGAAATACAAACAATTATAAGAACATACTACGAGCAACTCTATGGCAACAAATTTGACAATCTGGAAGAAATGGATACATTTCTAGAGATGTATAAACTACCACAACTGAACCAGGAAGAAATAGATAACCTGAACAGACCCATAACCAGTAAGGAGATTGAAACAGTCATCAAAAATCTCCAAACAAACAAAAGTCCAGGACCAGACGGCTTCCCAGGGGAATTCTACCAAACATTTAAAGAAGAATTAATTCCTATCCTCCTGAAACTGTTCCAAAAAATAGAAATGGAAGGAAAACTTCCAAACTCATTCTATGAGGCCAGCATCACCTTGATCCCAAAACCAGACAAGGATCCCACCAAAAAAGAGAATTACAGACCCATATCCTTGATGAACACAGATGCGAAAATTCTCACCAAAATACTGGCCAATAGGATCCAACAGTACATTAAAAGGATTATTCACCACGACCAAGTGGTATTTATTCCAGGGCTGCAAGGTTGGTTCAACATCCGCAAATCCATCAATGTGATACAATACATTAATAAAAGAGAGAGTAAGAACCATATGATACTCTCAATAGATGCTGAAAAAGCATTTGACAAAGTGCAGCATCCCTTCCTGATTAAAACTCTTCAAAGTGTAGGGATAGAAGGCACATACCTCAATATTATCAAAGCCATCTATGAAAAACCCACCGCAAATATCATTCTCAATGGAGAAAAACTGAAAGCTTTTCCGCTAAGGTCAGGAACACGGCAGGGATGTCCGTTATCACCACTGCTGTTCAATATAGTACTAGAAGTCCTAGCCTCAGCAATCAGACAACAAAAAGAAATTAAAGGCATCCAAATCGGCAAAGAAGAAGTCAAACTATCACTCTTTGCAGATGATATGATACTATATGTGGAAAACCCAAAAGGCTCCACTCCAAAACTGCTAGAACTTATACAGGAATTTAGTAAAGTGTCTGGATGGATACTGGATACTGGGGTATCCCACCCAATCAAAAAAACAAAACCAAAAAAAAAAAAATATGACAAAGCCAAATATGTCAGAGGTAGAAATGAAGTTGGCCTTCAAGAAAAGCTTAATCTAGGAACTTACATGTTGCAAAGATTTTCTTCAGCTCATCTCTGCTTCGTACTCTGATGGTTTCACTTTCTCTCATTGGAATCCTGCTCCTTTCACATGGAAAATGTCAGATTTCTCTGTCTCATGTTCCCCAGCTTCATCACTAAAGATGAGGAGCTTCCCCCTCCACCCAGTTACCCTTGGAAAAATCCAGGTGAATAACCCATTTGCTCAATTTGGTTTGGGTGCCCACTACTGGACAAATTAATTGTGTCCCGTGGAACCGGACCATTTAAGAACAGAGAGACTGACTCGGTGACCACATGAATGGAATGAGCAAAGGAATAATGGACCAAGAAAGGGGTGTTCTATTCTGAGAGAAAGGGGAGAATGCTAGGTAGATAAGACAACTGTTCACCTTGAAACTGTAGCATATTAGCCTTACTCGTACCTATGGGCCATCAGCCTGATGAGTCACTGTCCCCACGTCTCTCACAGGTGGATGAATCCTGTTACTTAAAGAGAGTAAGGAAGTAAGGAGAGGGTAGCAGGGGACTTAGGTCATGCTACAGGCACTAAGTCATCCATATCCTTACACGTATTCTTTCTGTGGGAGAGAAAACTTAAGCCCAGGTGAGTTAAATAACTTGCCCCTAATCCCAGAGTGGACAAGGGACAGAAGCTGGATTCAAACCCAAGCTGACTGTCTATAGAAGCCACTACCCCCGAAAGCCTCTCGGTGAGAATAGAGAATAAGAAATCACGAGCCAGTAGACGGCAGAGACGCTGATTTTCAGGGCTGTCCTGAGGCTGATGTTCAGTAGTCATCAACAGGGGTCTCGGGGCTCTGCTGCCGGCCAACTAGGGAACCTTGCACAAGCACTTGACATCTCTTAGACTCTTTCTTCATTACCAAGAGAACACACTGGACAAGCTTAAACATTCCTATAATCTTTTGTGCCATATGGTCAGCTGCATGCAAAAACCCAGATGGGTGGCTTGGATTACGCTCCTCTTCCTAGAATAGAGTCTCTGGGTGAGCCGGACACTCTGCTAGAGATTCTTGCCGGGCTTGCCTCCACGGCTGCGTGTGGTGCTCACGGGGAGGGGTTGGAGAATCTATTCCCTGGGCATGTGTGTGGCCAGTTGCTCAGCCCAACTGTGATAAAATCATGAATCAGGGTTACTGGATCCCAAGGAGTAAGATGAGGCAGGGAAATCTCTCTAGGACGCACATGCCAGAGAGGCCACAAGTGAACCGCTGCAGATTTTTTCTTTCTCAGATCATGAGCTCATTCAGATTCTTTTTCACAGTTGACGCACTCATCCACCCCCGATCCACACACACTCCACTACGGCTCAGATGTCCTCGTCTTGCACCCAAGCGCCTGTGTTAGTGCTGTCTCAAACGCTTTTCCTAATGGAAGGAGCCTGGCCCCATCTCGCTGAGAGGTGAGAAGAAGGGCTGGCTGTGGAAAGACAGTTTTGATGAACGTCTGCTGCTGAATAATGCATGGGCTCTGTTTGTGAAGCTAATTAACTGAATTCACTTAATGGAAAAAAATGGTGCTAAGAATTCTTTTTTCTTTTAGAAAGGGCTGTGGAACTGAATAGAAAAGTCCTCCCTCAACAGCCTAGCCCTGCTTCTGAGTGTCACCGGGAAGTCACATGTCACATCAAATGCTCGAAGGTGCTGAATCTGTTTTTCCAATTGCTTTTTAGCTTTGTAATTACAAGGATCTAAAGACCCTGATTTGCCTTTTCAATAACTTACGGTGAAAACCCGTAGCCAGCCCAAACAAACCAATTTCCACTACGTCTGTGGGACGGATGGAACAGGGAAGGAGCAGAAGGCTAGGGAAGTGATATTTCTTGTCCTCTCTGCTCCAGTGTTCTAGCTTGTCACTCATTTTCATTTCCTATTTTTAAACGTTAGCTAGTGAGCATCCAATTCTGCACGCGGGGATTGTTTTCTGATTTCAAAGCCCTGCGAGGCCACGTTCAAATAGGAATCGGGACTTATTTCAGTTAAACTCTGGAGAGCATGGAAATGAAGAGATTTTTGTTTCCCTCATTGCATGTGTATTATTCATCATTCTCTACTGTTTCTGTATTTTAAGAATTTTAAGGACAAGGCAATGTGTTGGCTCTGTCTTTCACCAGTACTCAAATGCCATTCAGGGGCTTTAATTTTGTTTCTTTTCTGATCCTCTTTGTGTAGGATTTGTTTTCCTGCTGTTATTTATTTATTTATTTGCTTGGTCATTTCCTTTTTCCTTTTTTTTTTTTTTTCCAATTTAATCTACCCTAAGTTTTTTTTTCCCCCTAAATAAACAATCACCCAATGTTTGCATTCATCTAAACACCACTCCCACCCCTCAATAACCATTTAGTCTCCTGACAGTTGACTTTAAGAGACAGCACATAGACTGAGTTTTCAGTCTTGAAATCCACATCACTGATAGCTAATAAGGGAGAGAAAAGCCATCAGGTCGGTCCCCGCATTTTCTCACCCAGAATAGTCCCACTTGACTACCTTAACACTCTCTGGAGGCCAATGCAAAAGCTTGGGAGGCTTTTCTTGTGAGTCCCAAGTGGGGCTTTGAGCTCAACTCAACCCAGCTGGAGCCACAAAGTTCCTCCGTCTCTGGCAGCTGTGGGTTTCCCCTGCTCTGGTACCAAGGGGCTATGAGCGATCAGCCAGCTATGCTATCCCCAGAGCTGGGTGGATCCTAGAACAAAAGAAGTTTACCATGGGGCTGTGTCCTCTGCATGTCACAGGCCTGAACTTGCCCCAAATGTGGCTGTAACATACTTTTATTGTCGAAAGAAGACAATATGAACCAAAGATTGTGTCAACATCACTTGAGAGGATACCAAAGCCAGATTAAGGGTGGGAACGCTCATCACAGCAGCCTTCATTCAGAGGGTTAAAAATGGTCACATCTGGAGGCCCCTGGGTGGCTCAGTCAGTTAAACATCTGCCTTCGGCTCAGGTCATGATCCCAGGATCCTGGGTTCAAGCCCTGCACGGGCTCCCTGCTCAGCAGGGGGCCTGCTTCTCCCTCTCTCTCTGCCACTCTGTCTGCTCATTCTCTCACTGTCTCTCAAATAAATAAATAAAATCTTTTTTAAAAATGTTCATATCTGATAATGCCATCTGAGACGAGAGATGGTATTACTGTTCTTACCACAGTCCACTCAAGGGCACGCTGATGGGTATCTGCCTGAGACGCTCTCAAAGGCCTGGGAAGATTTCCACATGCATCAAAATTGAAGAAGAGAGAAAGGAAAGAGATTGGAAAGGAGAGAGAGAACCACCCCACACATTCACCCTGGTATTAATGTCAGACCTCTACAATTTCACTAATGAGAATACATTCCTTCTAATCCTCAGCCTCTTTGGAGAGGAGGGTCTAGGACCTCGTAGGAACATCATTAGTGACCGATTTACTCAGTGGAAAGTAGAGATAGAATATTATGGGGCTTCTGGGACCAGGAAGGGAGTGAGGCAAGCAAGGTGTCCAGGAAGGAATATTGAAGAAGGAACTCATTCTCAGGTACTGACCAAGGTAAAGAAAATAAAGACAAGAGAAACACAAATATCCAGACTGCACTTTTTAGAAAAGGATTTGGGACACCAGGAAGGAAAGATGAGAAAAATGAAATGATTTAGCCTACGTATGCAGCAAATTGAAGGAAATACAGATCTCCTGACTTCCAGCCTGGGCTGTTTTACTTGCTAGTTTTTGAATTCTTTGGAACCCATGATTTTTATGTTTTATGCTGGTTATTGCAGGAATGTTTTATTATCTCTGCATTTTGTGTGTGTGTGTGCTTTTTGACGTAATTGAAATAACTAAGCTTTCGGGGAGGAGAGACTGGCTTCCAGTTTTACCATTTACAAGTTGATGCAACTTTGAAGAAATTATTTAGCATCCCTGAGTCATAGCTGCTCCTCTGTAAAATGGGGCTGTTGCTAAAACTGAATGAGACCATTTAAATGGATTTAATCAGCCATTCGTTCAGCAAAGTGTACAGAGTGTCTGTGCCTGGTTCTGTGCCAAGGGCTCAGATAAAATAGTGAGCAAAACCAACATGGCCCCTGTTTTTAGTCACGTGAAGAAAACAGATAAATAAGCTCTTTGACTAGATGAAACATTAATGCACACCTGCAAATTGGTTTTAGGTAGACTAGATACTAACATTTGTGGATTCGCTTTTTCTTTGTGTAGGGATGCTAGCATTAGTTGGTATAAAGAATTATCTCTTCTTTATCCATACATTTTATTTTTTTTCCAGTGGATTAATTTAGCTTTAAACCTCACCAGGCAGACATTAGAGTTTATTGAATGGATAATGCGTATTTCATAAATTCTCCTACACAAAGGAGTACAGTGAGTCACGCTTTCGAAAGTGCCCGAAGATGGATTTACGCCACATGACAGTCATAACGGTTCATTTGGAGCAGTTATGCAGTCTGTTGGGTAAATAATGAAAGTTGTATAAATCACATCGATGCTGTGTTTACACAATAGACCATAACTACTCCAGAGGAGCTCAAACAATCTGATACAAGAACATTACATAAATGATGTAAATACAGTTCAAGTTTAAGTTAATCAAGTGAAGCAGCCCCAAAGGAGGACAGGTTTGTCAGGGAGGACTGCGGGAGATAAGATGAATGAAATATTTATCTTTGGTAAAAGTTTATATTAGTTAAGTCTCCTGGCTTTCAAATAACTGGAGTCAACTTAAACTCCCTTAATAAAAAATAAAAAGAGGTGCAGGGAGGGCAGGATAATTTTTTTTTTTAAATACACAAGGGCGTTTCCCAGAACCTAAAAGTCAGAATATGTCTAGGATTTAAGCAGAAACAGAAATTAAAAATGAGAATGTTGTGGAACTCCAGGAAGTGAGTCCTATCTGTTGTTTTTCCTCTACTTTCTTGTCCCTGTGTGCTCATAAGGTCCCTGTTCCTGTTCTGTTCTCTGTTACTGTTTCTATCCCGTTACTGTTGGGGCTGCATGTAGTAACACATAGTCCTTGTCTGTAGGTCTGAGTTTCCATTCCCCAGAGAGAGATTTTCATTGGATACCTTTGAGTCTCTCTCTCTCTCTCTCTTTCTCACTCACACACACACACACACACACACACACACACACACACACCTGCCCCACCCTCCTTTAAGTGATGAGAGGGGGCTGGGAACAGAAACTATAATCATGGCCGCCAGCTGTGGCACATACCTGTAGGTAACAAGATAGGTCTCAGAGAGGAGAGTAGCTTGTGAACAGAAGAGACTGTAGGCAAACATCTACCAGAAGCGCCCTAGCCTTGCCAGAACCCAGGAGCAGAGAAACACGCTGTAAATAGATTGCAGAGGTACTGAGCTGCTGTAGAGTCACCCCATTCCTTTCTACATCCAGGAGAGAAAAGAGCTAAGAAAATGACTGACATGTTGCCTATTTTATGACACAATATACAATACAATGTAATATATGTGTGTATTACATATAATATGTATATATTACATTTAATATATATGTAAAACATATATATATATAATTTTTCTCATTGGGAAGTACTTTTTATAATGAAGTACTTATGTCATGGCAGTGTGCATTGCAAAAACAATCAAGCAAAAACAAAAACAAACAAAACAAAAATTTGAAACACTAGAAGGATGGGTTTTTTGGTGTTTCTCTTCATGCCCTGCACCCACAAGAGGAAGTCAGTAAATGTTTGCAAATTTCCATACTTTATATAGAATCTGGAGTAAAAAACCTCTTAAGAGAGTAGGCATTTGGTAAGTATCATGGGATTGTTATGGGGTTATCATTACAGATTTAAATTCATTATTTATAAATTCATTAGCATAACCGGAAATGCCTCAGTACCTTGTGACTTTAGCTAGTCCCTATTTTGCCAGAAAGAATTACTGCAGATGATTTTCATCATAAGAGTTTTTGGATAGTTCTTGGGATTTATAGCACCTATGCTCACCACCTCCTCCAACTTCAACGGTAACCCTCTCAGGATGCCTAGAACCTCTGCTTTCCTTTCCTTGTCTCTCTCCTTCATTCCCCTTTCTAGATGGTTCTCACAACCCTAGATAAAAAAATATATCAGCTGACTAGTTGACCTTGGACATAACACTTTATTTGCCTTACCAACAGTACAATATATATACGTAAATGGACTAGCAGACACTTGTGGCGTGTCTCGGAGACCCCTGCTTCCTTTTTTACCATCATGGATATAATCAGTGTCAGAAATACCAATCCATTCTGTCAGTATATTTTTCTAAAACTTTGTGGGTTTTTTCTTCCTTTTTAAAAAATTACAAAAAAGTTTAAGGAAGAAAGCAAACAACAACAAAAAACACTTGTAATTCCACCAATCAAATGATGATCAAGGTTAATGCTTGAGTTCTTTTCAGTTATATTTATTAATAAACCTATTTTAGTTGAGCCCATATTGTGTTGGCAAAATTATACATGACTTTTACCCAGATGTTAAACATCTTCATATATATTTTAGAGGATACAACATACTATTTCTCATGCATAGTCTTTTATTTTCCTAACTGCATCCTCATTTTTTCACATTTAAGGTACTTGCAATTATTTTGATGTATCTTACCAAATTATCTTTTAGAAGGGTGATACCAATTAATATTCTTACAGTTTATGTAAATGTTTATTTAAAAAAACTTTCATGAAAATGACCACTGAATAGAAACTTTATAGGAAAATATCATGTCTTTTTTATTTTATTTTATTTTTTAAAGATTTTATTTATTTATTTGACAGAGAGAGATACACCGAGAGAGGGAAAACAAGCAGGGGGAGTGGGAGAGGGAGACGCAGGCTTCCCGTGGAGCAGGGAGCCCGATGTGGGGCTCCATCCCAGGACCCTGGGATCATGACCTGAGCCAAAGGCAGATGCTTAACCAACTGAGCCACTCAGGTGCCCCTCATGTCCTTATTTTAATTTGTACTTCTCTAAATGTTGGACTTCATGTATTTATTAGCCATCTTATTGCTTCTTATATGATTTATGACTATATATCTATATATATAAATCATATCTTTGACCATCTATTTGTATAGTGTTCTTCATTCGCTATTTTAATAGATTATTATTTTATCTTAATAAACGATTTTTTTCAAGTTTGACATTTACCTCTTAAATTTAAGATTTTTTTTTTGCCAAAGAAATAGCTAGGCACTTACATAATCAAACCCACCAATATTTATCTTTGTTCTAGGCTCTTTGAAGTCCTTGGTATGCAAAGATTTTGAAATATTCTTCTATATTTTACTATGGTCTTAATATATTTTCTCTTTTTTTTACATTAAACTCTTCAATATATGTAGTACCCAGAGGATACAAATTTATTTTTTTCCCTTAATAATGAGTCAGGTTTCCTTACAGCAATTATTTAAATCAGCCTGTCCCAGGGTTTGTTCCTTGGAATATTCAATTTATAAATTTCGTCTTTTAAAAAAAGAAGAAAATTAAAGAATTCGATGGTTAAGTCATTTAGCAAAACATTGCACACTTTCCCCTTGTTACTTCATAATACATAAATACTTATCTTATAGTAAAGTCTCTGAGTGGTTCTTCAATAAAGGAACTTGTATAACCATTCAATCTTGCATTTTTGAAACTCTTTTGTACCATTTGGAAGGCATTCATCCATAAAAGAAAGGCAAGAGGGAAATAATACAAAATGGATCTTTCGCCGAAGAATACACAGGCTTTGTCTAAGCAGTTAATTAACTCAGTTCAAGACATGGAAGGATAGAGATCACAGAGGACACTGAATCAACACTTCCTCCTCACCAGACGCAGCAAATACCATCTCAGCTCAGGGTGATTCTATAAACTACTTTTCATACGTTCATTTTAAAAGAGGTATTTGAGACTTAGGGAACTTATATGCCTTGTCCCAAGTGACACAGCAATAAATGCTATCATTTGAACCCCAGTCAGTATTTCTCCTAAGCTGACGTATCTCCCCTTGATAAACTTCTATCCTGCTGTGAAGACAAAGACTCCTAAACTTCTTCCTTTTTTTTTTTAAAGATTTTATTTATTGATTGATATAGATCACAAGTAGGCAGAAAGGCAGGGGGTGGGGTGGGGGGAAGCAGGCTTCCTGCTCAGAGCAGGGAGCAGGGAGCCTGATGCAGGGCTCGATCCCAGGACCCTGAGATCATGACCTGAGCCAAAGGCAGACGCTTAACCCACTGAGCCACCCAGGCGCCCCAAAACACCTAAACTTCTTAATGGAAGGAATATTGTCTTGCCCTTCACATGCTCTGGTCATGAAATGTCACCTAAGACATATGTACACAAAATCACGTGATTATTGAAGCAAACTTAAGGATAAGAAGAGGTCATGGGTAAGAGATCTATGCTGCAGTCAGATTAGTTCACTCCACTGTAAAATCTTGATCGGGTTTGGGGGCGGGAATGGCTGCTTGTTCATCCACATTGCTGTTTTTAGCAATGCGTGAAGTACAATGCCGTGCACTTCATAAGTGCTCATCCAAAAATTCAAAATAGTTGAAAAGTGTTACAAGGGTCAGGAGTTAAGGAGAAATATGAAAAAATATGAGAGAAAGAACTTAAAATAGTTTACTCTCTTGATAGACAAACTCAATCATCAAAGTGGATAGATTTCTTAGTGTCTTACAAAGAAGGATTTGCAAAGTTTTGGGAATGATCACTTCTTTATATTCTTCTCCCTAAAGAAGACTAATAAAGGAAGATCAGAATATAGTCCTTGTACATTGACTTTCAGTTGTACCAGAGCCTCCAAAGTGCACAATCGATACTCACTAGCACTGGGGGGACAGGCAGTGGAGAAACTTTGGGGAAAAGCTTGGCCCTTCAGTGCCTTCTCCAGCTGACTGACCACTGCAGGCCTCCCACTGGATGGTTCTTCGGACACATCAGTGTTCTGGCAAGAAGGGGCTTTCTGTAGTGCTAAAATAAAATTGTTGTGATAGGGGATTTCTTGCCCTTAGTCTGAAATCCTGTAGTCTTCCTTTTCTGCAGCAGATAAGCAAGCATACTTTAAGGAAGTCTCTTCTCTTCCCTGGCACTCAGAGTGAAAAATATTTTCTTGAGAACCAAGGGACTTCTAGAAAGAAGCATCTTTCATTTTAAAGAGTGGAGACCTTGTCACCAGAGAGAGCTGAGCTGGAAGTTTGGTTTCACCACTTGCTTGCTATGTGACCTTGAGCACCCCTTGTCTCTTGTATCCAAGCCTCAAGGTCATTTGGTGTACAATGGGAATAATAACGGTTAACCACCTTATAATGTCATTAAAGACATTATGGAAATAGTGTATCATAAAGCTGAGCCTAGTTCAGGCTCTCAATAAATTGTAGTTTATTTCTTCTTTTCTCTGTTGATGAGAAATCTCTTATCATATTCTTTATCATATCGGAGTGATATCTGTCAGGAATATATGAGATGGTAGTCAGGATTTATTGAATTTTATTTAACAAATACAAGTAAGAGATTAAACCATAGAGTTAGCATGGAGTTGGAACAGTCATGGTAATATGAAACCTATATATTAACACTATGCAAGAGTGAAGGTTGGTGAGAATTCTCTTGAAATTGTGATTCTCTTGCAAGATTAGAAATAATTACCGATGAGCTAAGTAAGAATGTGTTCTGTCTCTCTTTAGCTTTTTCCTCCTACTCTCCCTCTGTCTTCATCTGCTCTGGCTGCTATAACAAAATACCATATACTGGATGGCTTAAGCAATGAGA
Source organism: Martes martes (assembly GCF_963455335.1). Taxonomy (NCBI): domain Eukaryota; kingdom Metazoa; phylum Chordata; class Mammalia; order Carnivora; family Mustelidae; genus Martes; species Martes martes. Next base: position 143,999,966 of record NC_137888.1, read on the forward strand.
ATTTTTTTTTTTTCTCATAGTTCTAGAAGCTGGGAAGTCCAAGATCAAAGTACCAGCCGACTGAGTTCTTAGTGAGGGCTTTCTGCTTGGCTTGTCGAGCATTTTACCTTGTACCACTGTACCATTGTATCTTCACATGACAGAAAAAGGGAGAGCTCTAGTCTCTTTTGCTTCTTATACGGACTTCAGTCCTGGGCACCTGCGTGGCTCAGTCAGCTAACTGTCTGCCTTTGGCTCAGGTCATGTTCCTGGAGTCCAAGGATCAGATCTCACGTGGGGCTCCCCACTCAGTGGAAAGTCTGCTTCTCCCTCTGACCCTCCCCCATCTCATGCTCTCTCTCACTCTCTCAAATAAATAAATAGAATAAAATGCAGGGACACTGATCCTATCATGAAGGCTCCATCCTTAAGACCTCCTCTAAACTCAATTACCTCCCAAAGGCCCCGCCTACTTGGGGTTGGGACTTCAACATAGGACTTTGATGGGGTGGGGGTGGGGGCCGGAAGGGACACAAACATTCAGTCCATAATGCCCTTTCTTCTCCTTCATCATCCACACATGCTTCACATGCGTGTCCCTTCTTAATGTTTTAGATCCACTAAGTAAGTCCCATTGATACAGAAAAAAGAAAAATAAGCATGATTAGATAGGCTAATAGGCATTTTTTGGTCATATATGAGTAGTAGCCTTAATAAACTGCAAGAATCCAGACCTATTACCTAATTGCTGATGGAAAGAAGATATGCAGATAGAATATTCCAAAATCAAAAATCTTTTTTTTTTTTTTTTTTTTTTTTTTTGCGTATCATGGTATATTGCTGGTAAGTATACACAGCAAGTCAACCCAGTTATCTAGGTACTTTGCAACACATTTCTCCTGGATATTTCTCACAAATATTGTATTATTTAAAGTTTAGTATTTTGTGGGTGGGTGTTTCAGCTACTAAACTTCCAGCTTTTATGCTAGAGAAAAGATTGGTCAGGAAACTTTCTACGAAAGGCCAGATGGTAAATATTTTAGGTCTGGGGGTCACTACTGTCTCTGTCACAACTATTCAGCCCCACCATCATAACACTTAAAGCAGCCAGAGAAAATATACAAACATGTGAGCACAGCTATATTCCAATAAAAATCAATGGGCACAAGCTTGAATTTCATATAAATTCACATGTCCGAAAATATTATCCCTCTTTTGATTTTTGTTAACCATTTAAAAATGTAAAAACCATTTTAGCTCATGAAGCTTGCAAAAACAGGCAGCAGGCCAGATCTGGCCCAGGGGTTGTAGTTTGCTATCCCTGCTACAAAGGACAAGCCATGTTCATGTAAGCCTCAGGTATCATTCCAGTGTATGTTACCGAATACCATCCAAATCCATTCATTTGCCCTACCTTGGCAATGGAGTTGAAATTATATTATTTATAGTTGGGTAACATGGAAAAAGGGAAATAGAGGATTCTTGTTCAATTCTTCTGAATGATCTTAGAGAAGTCACTCAAACAACCCCCTGCCCCAGAAGCTCAGAGGGCACGTATGGAAGCTTCTGATAAAAGTGAGTGGGTGAGGTCCCAAGGGTCTGGCCCCTGACTACCTCTCTAACCTCAACCACTTTCACTCTCCCCACCCCCAGCCCATTCCCTACACTGTAGGCACTTTCAGGTTCCCGGCTGTTACTCAAATGTGCAAAACTTATCTGTCTAGAGGTTTTTGTTTGTGCGTTCCCCTCTGCCTGGAAGTCTTTTTCCCCAGAGTTAGATAAATGAATCACATATGCTGGCTCTTTACTTACATGTGACTTCCTCCGTGTGATCTTCCTGGGCCTCCTGATCTAGAATAGCATGTGACAACCACTACTCTCCTTGCCCTGTCGATTTCCTACGTCAATACCTATTGATAGCAAAATCCTTTTGTTCATTTAACTGTTTAATTCTTTGGTGTCTGTCTCCCCTAGAGCCATGAGGACAAACTGCCCATCTGACCCACGGCTGGAACGTTACCTGGAATGTATCGTTGCTTCACAATCATTTGTAGGGTGAACACTGGATAATTAGGTTCTAGAAATAAGAAACCTTTGGGGCCCTATCCTTGGAACCAATTCCCAGAACCCTGTTCTGGGATTATTCTCTGTAATAGCAGATGTTAAATGTACCCTACCATGAAAGGCAAGCTCAAATAAATTAAGCAAATTTCCTGGGGGTACAAAGCTAATCTCTGGCAGAGCCAATGGGTCTTTGAACATTGGCATCAGATTTGAAAGCCACTTTACTTTTTGTTCCACCCTTGTTGTATTTTTTTGTTTCTGTACTTTCTGTTCCACTCTTCCCTGATGTCTGATGTCCTGTAGGTACGGTGACTGAATTTTCCACCACCAAAAGTCACAGTTATTGATAAATTGGACGACTACATGGAAGTAAAAATGTACAAGCTACTGTTATGTACACTGAAATGGATGAGATTCACGGGTGTTACGGTGAATAAACGATGCCAGATCCAAAAGACTCCACACAATGTGGTCTCATTTCTATGGAGTTCTACAAAAGGCGAAGCAAAAAGATGATCACATGGAGCAGAAGTAGGGCTATGTCTTGGACTGGTAAGAGACATGGAGGAAACTCCTCAGGTGCTGGAAATATTCTGTCTGTGCGTGCGTGGACACAGGTAAAACTCTCAAGGTGTATACGTAAGGTTTGTACACTTGATTATATGCCCATAATTACTTTAACAATCAAAACTGAACAAAACCTGAAACATGGCAAAGGCAAGGTTTTACAGAAACAATGGGAGAGTGCAGTTGAAATTCGGGTGGAAAATCAGCCGACGTGGTGCCTGGAGTTAGAGAAAACCTCACGGACCATCTTAGATGGGAATTCACAATTGTCTCGATGGCTGACAGCTGACGGGAAGATGAAACTAACTTCTGCCATCTGTCTGAAACCACCGAAAAAAAAAAAAGGCTGAGCCCTATAAAAATTTAGAGAAGTGTCTTGTTTTCTCTGTCTGTGTTGCCTCAGCCCCACTCTTTCAATTTAATGAAGCCTTTTTTTTCTTGATCTAGCTTTGCTCCTGACCACCCTACTTTCTCTCAAACAGCGAGGACAGACGAGAAATGCCTGTCAAACCTGAAACATGTTTGGCACAAAAATGAGCTTGTTTTTTACTGCTGTTTGACATTGGAATTATTTTACATTAAAAACATTCCCGTAAGGAGAGTCTTTTCCTTTTTTTTTCTTCTTCTTTTTTTTAATAGCAGGTCATAAAAACACCAAGCCATTTATTCGTGGAAATATCCAAGAGATCACATGGGCTGCATCAGTCTTTATTAACAAAACACCCCCCCCCCCGCCCCGGGGGAACAGGAGATCCCAAGGCTTTAGGAAGACAGTGTGTGCGTGACTGTGGCAGTCGGAGGTGGAGAAAGGCAGTCACCCCCAAAATGACCTCTGGGTCCTAAGAGACAAATTAGGGACTCGGCGGCCTCCTGGCAGAGCTTTGATGAATAACATTTCTGCTAATACAAAATCAAAGGACAAGATCGGTTTCCCCAGTGAATGGGCCTGAGCGAGTTCTACATCTGGGCACTTTGGCATGCCTAGTAAATGAAGTCATCAGAGAGTCTAAGGAGAGTTATGTCTAAGGCTGGGTCTTGTTTATGGAAAAATGAGTTTCGGGGCTTGGCTATGGTTAAGCGCAGAGCCTTTGAGCAGCGGGTACGCTGGTTATTCTTTACAAAGTAGTTCTTGTCCTCAGGAGCAAGTGTCCTGATTCCGGGCCTCAGCGTGGAGCTCACTATCAGCTTTCTTCATTTCCTGTGGGCTCGGCCACCACCCTGTCTCAAAGGGCAGCTTTTAAAATGACGCCCTCGGCTCACTGGGACGTTGGTACCTCATCCGAATAAGGAAGCCAAGAAACACATGAAGCGTATACGGGCTGGAAGCAGGAAAAGGTGACAAGAAATGATGTGGCTATTTTATGGCCTAACTAGCTCATTCCTACCCCCCTCCACGGGCACAGACATCCCGTGAAAGTCCTGACTTGCCTCCCTCCTCTCGCAGAAAACGACTGAGCTTGTAGGACTCCGAGACCATGGGACGGATTGCTCTATGTACTTGCTCCTGTGTGATTTCCTATTCCCACATAATTCTCTGGGAGAAGAAACTAATTACTTACTACCGTTCTCTGCCTTCATCAAGAGCATTCTATAAAACTAGGACAAGATGATAGCAAAATTGATAAAGGCCTTTAATTATGTTTCTGGGCCCCAGGTCTCTGTGGAGAGCTCAGCATTTCCAGAATAAACTTCGTGCAATGCTGGGGGACTTGAGCTGCTGTTGGTATTTGAGAAAATAAAAGGATGGGCGAACATTTTATCAGGAATGATGAGGGCCGCTGTGGCTGGCAGGATCTGGAACTGTCTATCAAACATATCTTTTAATCTGTGGTCTCTTTTCTCCTCTTCTTAACTTGGAAAACTTGTCCACGTTCTGCAAGGAATGCACGGTAAAAGAAACTCTAAAGAAACTTCTGTTGCTTTCTGCCCCTTTGTTAATTCTCTTTAAATATATAACAGGAGGGGCACCTGGGTGGCTCAGTCGGTTAAGCGGCTGCCTTCGGCTCGGGTCATGATCCCAGAGCCCTGGGATCAAGCCCCACATTGGGCTCCCTGTGCAGTGGAGAGCCTGCTTCTCCCTCTCCCCCTGCCTGCCTCTCTGCCTACTTGTGCTGTCTTTCTCTATCTCTCTGTCAAATAAATAAATAAAATCTTTAAAAAATTAAAAAATAATAAATAAATAAATAATGGGAAACACTTTCTGAGATGGGGATGAGAAAGGAGGGTAGAGGAGTTGACATCATAACCGCAATGAGGCTACCAGTGAGGAGCACTTCCCCTTTGGGGCACATCTGGGTGACTTTTCTCCATTATCCTCACTTATTAACGTGTTAGATCACCACAAAGAGAGGGCTTATCTGAGAAAGGGAAAATTTCTCCTTTCCCCTGCTTGAGAGCACATGAGGGTACCCAAGAGAATCAAAATATCCCCTGTCTAGGGAGGTCCCCAGTGTTTGCAGAACCAAGGGTACCTGGCTAAGGGTGTGGAGAGGACAGGGGTCATCAGGCTCGTTCATATGTCGGGTGCGAACTCTGTTTCCCTCCATTCAACCACCTGTTCACTTCACCGACATTTTGTTACCATGGCAAGGACCCTCTTCTCAGTACTTGAGCGACTCTGAGGTCCCAGAGTGTCTTGAAGAAGACCAATGTGGCTAACTTAGGAAGACATTAGTCTCCTTGAGATACTAATAAGGTACGTGGGGGCACAGGTGTGTCGACCTTATCTGGAGGATAACATTTCGACTGGAACTTACAGAAGCCAAAAAAGCTGCCTTTCCCAAGCTAGCACGGTACAACGCTGTAATAGCAGCGCTTCCCAGCACAACTGCAGATACATCCTCTTTGAGAAGATAATAAAGAACTTAATTAAGCAAGATGCTGTGACCTGTAGCCTCTGCCTCAGGCTGTCCTTTCCCATCTTTTCCTTTCTCATAGAAACCTGGGGTTTTTCAGAAGCACTGAGAATTTTGGCTTGACTGGGGATAGTAGGGCCCAGGCTACCTTCTGGCTTGACCTGTGGCTTCTCGTTTCTCCAGGGCACTGGAACAGGGTGCAAGGGACATGTTTTCTGCTGTGAGAAACTGAAAAGATAGGATAGTGATAAAAAGCCGTCCCGAGAGACTCTGCCATTTGTTTTGTGCCCTTGAATGATCTGAGACCCTGAGCTACCTCCACCACAGACCAAGAGGTTGTGATGAGATGTTCTAAGGTGTCCTCTAGTTCTCTTTTTCTAGAATGCTGTGATGCTCCGTCTCTCTGTCCGTAATACTCATGAGGAAATGGGATCTCTTGGATAGGCAAATATTCGAATAGTTATTACCGGTAGCATGAATAGCTCATTAACAATTTTTGAAGAATCAGATAGCACTTAAATCCAGAGGGCAGTAAGTCTGATTTAACCCATGCTCTGAGATTTGGAAGGTCTTGGGGTTGTGGTTTAGACCTCCATTGAAAATATGGCAACCAGAGCCCTGAAAAGACAGGCCTGGATGGGGACCCCAGTTCTGCTCTTGCCAAGCAAGTCTCTTGACCTCTCTGAATATGTATTCCTCATCTGTAACATGAGGATAATAATAATAATATATACTATATATGGTATAATAACAATGCATGCTTCATAAAACTGTCAGAGACTTAAATGAGAGAAAAATATATAAGGCATATAGCAAATAGTAAGCATTCAAGAACAATTAGTGGTTAATATAATTATCATTATCATTGTCATGGCTATCTTATACACCACCAATATCCCAGCCTCTGAACAGTCCTGGTCCAGATATTTCTGCAGGGATCTAGTGATAACTAGTGATAACTAGATCTATAACTAGTGATAACTCAAGATTTTAGCCGTAAGCCCTCTTACCTTCTTGTCTTATACAGTCTCCCTGGAAATTCTCACCTGAACTTATGCACCAGCTATGGCCGTTGTCCCAGGGACTTCTGTAAAACCCAGAATTCTCTCTTAGGCTCTAGAACTGTGAATGCAATTACCTTCTGAAATGGTCTACAGACACGTCAAAGTCATAGTGTTCTAAAACCAGATTCATTTCCTCCATCAACTGTCTCTTATTTTTTGTTTCCTATTCTGGTGAATGACCTTACCATCAAACCCCAAATCACAAAGTCAGCCTTGATTTCTTGATCTCTCTCTCTTTCCCCTCTGCTCCAACACCAAAGCATCTAGTCCTGTCTATTTGACCTTCTAGAGACCTTTTTATCTCTATACTATCTCTAATCTTGTACAGGCCACTACACTCTGTCTCTTTCTCTCCCCCTCTTTCTCTCTCCTAAACTGTGCTAGAACTTTCTAACTTATTTCCTTTCTCTCATCTTACCCTTCATGAAAAAGCTACAGTGATGATTCTAAAATGCATATAGTAATAAGCATTGCTTATGCTAAGAATTTATTGAGGTCCATCCATTGCTCATACTGGGAAACCGCACTTCCTTATCTTGGCTTTCAGAATGATCTGCGCACCTGCCCAGTGTGACCTCTACCTCTGTGCTCTAAACATTCTCAACTTCCTCTGGCCTCAAGAAATCCCCAGATTTCTTGCTTCCCAGTCTTTGCTTAGACAGTTTCCTCCTCTTCATGCAAAAACATACCTTCACTTTTTTTTTTTTTTTTTTTTTTTTTTTTGGACTAGGTCATTCCAAGTTTATCCTTGGCTTCAATGTTAGGTTTCTGAGAAGGTGGCTCTATCCTTCACTCCCAATCTGAAAAGCTATTACTCTTCCAAGTTCCCACAGCACATGGGGTCACTGATTATAGCACATAGCCCTTGGATAGAGCTTCCCTAATGACTTCTTTGTCTCCTGTACTGGACCACCACCTCCAGGGGGATAGAACTCTGGTCTACCCTGTCCATTTTCTCAAGGTCTAGAATAATGTCTTGAATGAAGTACATATTTTGTGGCTGAATAAAGAAATGGAATGTCTCTAGTTGTCTCTAAAGATTTGGGGATCTATTTCTTACAGATCCCGAGGGCCCCGGTGTTGCATGGCTGCCGCAGTAAAGCGTCCCCCTTCATACCCAAGTAGAAAAGAAAAGAGAATATCATACCAAGGCAGGAGGCCCTGCACACTCGAAACTGGCTACTCTAATAATGCACCCTCCTCCCTACCTCCTTGAAGATTGAAAAATATATCAGGACTCAAGGCCTAGACTTGGGTGTTTGTAACTCTTTGTGGAAAGAGTAAACCAGCCTTTGTGGAGGCTGGTAAAAGGAATACAGAGACCTGAGTGATGCCACAGGCTCATTGTTTCTTGTTGGCAACTTTGGATGACCTTCTTCAGCTGAAAGTCCTGGACCAGTGTGTTTTCTGGGAGAGTTTAGAGACCTTCCAGTCCCTCTAGCAGCCTGTTTTCCTTCACACGCCAACCAAACCTCCCATATCCTCGGACATCAGAGATCTGTGTGCAAGTGTTAAAATGGTGATTCACAGCCCAAGCCACATTCTCGTCAGAAGCAGAATGGGAGAAACTGAGTGGCCACCCCTATCCACTCCCAGCTGGATCCACAAAGCAGAGATATGGCCAGGGCCTTGTATGGCACAGAGACATGTCTGCCACCAGTAAAATAGCCACTCTTGATGGGAGAGAGAAAAGTGGGGTATACCCTCCATGCTGGTCTCTACTATGTAAAGAGTCTGTTGTTCATCTTATGGAACTGAGAACCACGAGCCACCTGCTTAGACCATGTGACTGGGTCCTCATGACTCAAGAGACAAATGAGATGAACTTAGTGCAAACTTTCCTGTAAACTATTGAAGTGATAGGATGGAAAATGGGTGGTGCTATCACCAACAAGTTTGGGTTCAAACCCGAGGCTCACAACTCACTGACAGTGAGAGCTTGGGCTGGTCATCTTAGTTCCCATCCATCTAGCTTTTTTCAAGAAAGGCTACACCAGCATGGAATATGGATGGATAATATCAGATCCCTAGATCAGTCCTACCTCTTCTGGATTCAGGATTTGAGACCCTAAATAACCCCCAGAATGCCTACACATCCAGTTGTCTGCCTTGCAGTTAAGACTCATCATAAAACTGACTGATGTTTAGTCAGTGTTGCTCTAGAAATGACCCAGAATCCTCCTCATTCTTCCTGCAGGCAGATCTTACTTTAATAGCAACTTCCCTCATTTGTCATTTGGAAACTGATACTTGTACCACAAGTCACACCAAAACTCTCTGCTTATAAGTATTAAGTACATATTTGTCAATAGTCCTTGGAAGTCAATGGTAAAAGGACACCTGTTCTTAGGCAAAGTAGCACCCAAGAAGTCTATTTTCTTGTCACTCACTTCCTTAAGCTGCTGGGGCTCTGATTCTGTGGCTATGAACTAAGCCACGCTCCTCTGATTCTGAGGAGTTAGATTTTAAGTTAGAATATGAGACAGTGTTTGCCAATTACCTAGTCACCCAAGACAGATGCTGATTCATTTGTTCTTTTGGGATTTTTTTTTTCTGTTTTTTAAAATTTATTTAATTATTTGAGAGAGAGCATGCACAAGTGAGCCCAAGTTGGGGTGAGGGTCAGAGGGAGAGAGAGAAGCAGACTCCCCACTGAGCAGGGAGCAGGCTTGGGGCTGATCCCAAGACCCTGAGATCATAACCTGAGCTGAAGGTAGATGCTTAACTGATGAGCCACCCAGGCGCCCCTCAATTGTTCTTTTTGTATTGACTGCCACAGTCACGCTGGTTTATAACTAACTTTACTATATAAGAACTTCTTTTAAAAAAAAGTTTGAGTGTTTACTCTGGTCCCAGAACTATTCTCAGCACTTAGCATGGACATATTTAATGCTTGCAACAACCTCGTGAAATAGAAAATTAGTATTATGCCCATTTGACAGATGAGTAAGTTGTACATTGAAGGTTAAAATAACTTGGTCAAAGTCAATAAAAACAGGGAGGAGTGGAGGAGGTATTTGACCAAGGGGCCATCTGAATCCCGCACACAAACTTATAAATTCTCAACCTTTTTACCTTTACAGAATGCTCACTGTGAATGAATTCTATCAACTTTCTCTTCAACGGCAAGCACATTTTTTAGCTTTAGTCATTGGTTCAGGTACATGCTCTCCAGGGTTAAATAAATTGGGATCCAGTCAAGTTTAGACATGTAGTATGACTTGGCAGCTGAGCTCAGTAGTCATATCTCTTTGAATACCTACTGTATTATCGTATTAGGGTTGTCAAACAAAATACCACAGACCAGGTGGCTTGAACAGCAAATAATTATTTCTTCATAGTTCTAGGGGCTGGTACTCTGAGATCAAGGTATCAGCAAGCTTTGTTTTCTTCTGTGGTCTCTCTCCTTGGCTTGTATATGGTCACTTTCTCATCCTGTCTTCACAGACTGGTGTCTGTGTGTGCTAATTGCCTCTCCCTATTAGGACAACAGTCAGATTGGATAGGGTCCACCCTAAAGGTTTCATTTTAATTTAATTTCTTCTGAAAGCCTCCATCTCCAAATATTGTCACATCCTGAGAGACTGGGGTCTAAGGTTTCAACATACAAATTATATGGGGACACAAGTTAGGCCATAACACTTACTAAGTATCTGACATTGGGATGGCATTTTATTTTATTTTTTTAAGATTTTTTTATTTATTTCTTTGACAGAGATCACAAGTAGGCAGAGAGGTAGGCAGAGAGAGAGAGGAGGAAGCAGGCTCCCTGCTGAGCAGAGAACCTGATGCGGGGCTTGATCCCAGAACCCTGAGATCATGACCCAAGCCGAAGGCAGAGGCTTTAACCCACTGAGCCACCCAGGCACCTCTGGGATGGCATTTTAGATGATAATTCACAACGGTGAATGAATCGGGGCTTACTTCCTCTGTGCAATGAACCTCCCAGTCCCTACATGACAAAGGTACAGAGTATAAGATGAGATGTCGCATGTAAAAAAGACAAAATAAAGTGCTAGGGGATTTCAGGAAAATGAGAGGTGACTTTCCGATCGGTGGGGAGGTCAAAACGTGCTCCGTGGTAAATCTAGCCTTTGAGAAATTTCCCACCCAAGATTTGATCTGGGGTTAAGAGGTAAAGGTAAATGATTTTTGTCTACGACAGTCCAAACCTCAAGAAACAACAGGAGAGCCCCTCATTTATTTGTATTTTTCTACTGTGACCTTTTCTCTCCACTCTTTCTGAGTTGAGGTCAGAGTGAGTGGAGCGCAGTGTTTTTAAAGGAACGTGGTCAGAGAAGGATGGCTGTGAGTCTCGGGTGACTGACGTCTACGGTCTTACTCAAAACTCTTGTTTTTCCTTCTCCAAGCATTTCAAGTTATGTTCCTAGTCAAGGAACTGATAGGTGAAAATTTAGTCTCACCTGGAAACTGTGAGGAGCTCGTCCCCCAAATCTATCCAACAGGCTAATAAACAGTCGTTTCATTCATATCATACGTTGTGCTTTTCAAAGCATTTTGCCAGTTTTCATCCTCATGGCAATAACACTATGAGAGGCATGCTTTATAATAATGTGATGATTTTCTTTTTTTCTTGCCTCGCCCCAGTAGAGCTATTTTCCAGCCTTCGCTATCCTGCTCAGTGCCTTTGGGAGTCTGAATAAGAAATGCACCATCCAGGTTCCCTTGTTCATGGGTGCTCTGCTGAATTGTATAACATATTTCTCAAGATCATTTTGTTTCAATTCAGAGCTGCCTTTTATTCTTTTTAATAGCTTCCTAATTTTGCATTCTTCATAACCTTTACTACAGCAAAGGTTCATGTCCTTCAAATAGAGAATGGCATATTGAAGAAACCACTCCCTTTTGGGGGGGCCAGTTTAGGAGGAGAATGTGGATCTATGTGTTGACTTATATTTATGCTTTGCATTCCTAATTTCTTAACCAATCTTCTAGATCTCATTAAGTGATGGCAGTCTCTTTGTTATAACACATAGTGAAACAGTGAATAATACACATACTGTTAGTTATCATACAAGCGTCATTTCTTACATATAGAAGCATACCATTCTGGAAGTAGAATGGTGGGTTCAAATTTTTGTCATTTATACTGTCAAGAAAACTGCTAAATTTTTTCCATGAAGGATGTTAACAACAATACACATTCATGTACTGCAATGCCTAAGTGTGTCTGATCCCATAGGTGGGTGTAATCAAAGCTCATTAGTGAGAAAGATGAACAATGTCATCTCATAATTTTATTTCAGATTTCTCTTATTACAATAAAAATGAGGATTTTCCCATAATTTGTGGCCACTTGTATTTCATTTCATAAAGGCCACTTGTATTTCATTTTTTTCATTTTGATTTGTTCCTTTTTGGTCATTCACTGAAATGTGGTGATATGAGTGGCAAATGCACACACAGGTGAGCATATGTATTAGTTTTTCTATTTGTACTTTGACTTTGTTTACAGTGTTTTGGGACATGTAATTTTTTACGTATAGTTTAAGACAATTCAGTCTTTATATGCATTTAGGGGAGGAAATGTATTACTGTGGTTAAACATTTCTTTCCCTTCCATTGTCTTTTGTTCTCTTTTTCACTCTTGCCAGCGATCATTGAAGAAAAGTTTTATGGCATGCTTTCTGACTTCAAGTTTAGTCTTTGTTCTTCCAGAGCACATAATAAATCCTGGTAGAAATTTGGTGGAAATGTGGGATGGCACAGTAGCAAGAAAGATCCAAACCAAGATTTATAAGAGCAGTACCTGAGAGTTTTGATATAAATTCATTAGAAAACAACAGGGTAAAAATCACTTGGAAACAAAAGTCACAGGTGACCTTAACATGACCCTTGAAGTGAAAATCTCCAATATTTCTTTTAATCCTTCTTTGTATGTAAACAACTCTTTTTCTTGTTCTCTCTCACATGACACAATTGCACTTAAATTGTCATATACTTGAGTCTGGTCATTTTTTTTTAAGATTTTGTTTATTTATTTGACACAGAGAGCGAGAGAGGGAGAGAGCACAAGCAGGGGGAGAGGGAGAGAGAAAAGCAGGCTTCCCGCTGAGCAGGGACCCTGACCCGAGGTTCAATCCCAGAGCCCTGGGATTATAACCCTAGCCAAAGGTAGACACCCAACAAACTGAGCCACCTGGGCACCCCAAGTCTGGTCATTTTAAAAGCATTATTCCACATATATAAAAAATACATATTTTGGGGTGGCTCAGTTGATTGGGCATCTGTCGTTGACTCAGGTCATAATCTCTGGGTCCTGGGATGGAGCCCCCACACAGAGATCCCTGTTCAGCAGGGAGTCTGCTTCTCTCTCCCCCTGCTCTTGCTCTCTCTCTCTCCCTCTCAAATAAATACATAAAATTACGTATTTTTTCACACACACACACACACACACACACTTATGTGTGTATATCAGAGCATCCAGGTAAATTAGGAGTGCTACCGTAAATATACCAGTCTAGATTTGCGAGTTATGTGTATTTATTTCAAGTACATTTCTATTTACTTACTTCCTTACTTATATACTATTTATTATTTATATAAAAACATGGCTTCAGTCCATGAAAAAACCAGGACTGACACTCATGCACATTTGGTGTTGATAGAGGTCAAAAAATGAGATCTCCCCTCAAACATATGTTGTTATCATGACAAAATACTTGTACGAAGGGGTAGGCCTACTTTTTATTGTGGAGAGCTGGAGTTGGCAAAGGTTTTCTGTAAAAGGCCAAATAATAAATGTTTTCAGATTCACAGACCAGACAGACTCTGTCGCAACTACTCAGCACTGCCATTGTAGCACAAAGGGAGCCATAGAAGATATGTACATAAATAAGCATGGTTACATTCCAGAAAAACATCATTTCCCAAGCCAGGCTACAGAATGGACTTGGCCCATGGTTTGCTGACACCCTGTGTTGAAGGTTAATACTCATGTAAATGTTTGCTTGCTGTATAGACCTATGCTAGATATCTTCTGTTCACTTCTCCATACCCACTTGCTATCATTTCTTCATCCTGTTTTCTGTAGTGGAAATTGACTTCCATGAATTTATCACTGGACAAGCTTTTTTGAAGGTTTCTGTTTGAGTTTGGTCAACAGGAGGCCTTGTTAGAAGGTAGGAGGAGGTGGAACCCAAGTTGTGTCTTCTCCCGACTTTCTCCATGCTGGTTAACACATGCTGGTTCTGTCCTTCTACCCAAAGGTCAAAGGTTCCAGTTCTGGTGGCTTCTTACAACTGCAGTCTAGGATCTCAGGGCTCTGTTTACTATCCCCAGTCCTTGTCCCTTTACATTTCAGGGTGTAAATGGCTTCCTGCTGTTGCTAAACCCCAGAATATTCCCTGTTGGTTTCTCTTAATCCAAAGTGATTCTATTCCCTCTTTGGTAAATAATCACTTTAGTAAATTGCCCTGAATTTTTCCCTGTGAATGTGTCATGTGTGTCCTGTCGGGAACTCTGATTTAGTATACTTTCCTTCAAATAACTTTAAAACTTTGTAACCTCAAGATGCCATGCTATGCATTATACAGAGGTCCGTGAAGGTAAAAACAAAAACAATACACTACTTTATTTCATCTAAAACCATAACAAGGCACCTAACCCTGGTCACCAAGCTTCTCCTTCCTTTATTTTCTCATGTTAATACACTTGAAAAGCATCATCAACAGCAAGGTCAGAAAACCCTTAGTTGTCCAAAACATAGACAAGATTATGCTGCCTCCTACCTACACCCATCCTGCCATATTTTAATTCAAAAACAAAAACAATGCTAAGACATTAAATAAATATAAGAAAACACAATGTTTTGAGGATTTTTCCCTAAAATAATTACTTTTCCACTTGAAAAATTGGTAAACAATTTCAGAATGAAATTATTGCTCTTCTCCTGATTCACTGATATTTTAAGCATATGCTTAAGGCAATTCCATTGGGAAATCCAGCATTGCCTGTAGCCTGATTCCCCAAGGCCAAACTCTTTATCATGGCATTAAGAATTCATGATGATAAAAACAAACAAAAAAAAAAAGGTGAAAAAAAAAAAGATTTCATGATAATCTAATTTCTGCCTGCCTCTCCATCATCACCTCCTACCACTCCAACCTCCATGCTCTGTGTCCTGGGCACCTAGGGACAGGCAGACTCTGCAGTGGGAACTAAAGTCATTGTAATTGGGGAACGCTATGGTTGTGCAGTGTGGTAACCCTGTTTGGGCCATACTTACCTGTATTGTATCCATTCCTGGCCCTATCCCCAACACACAGACACACACACAAACACACAGTGTACAAGTTCACATCTGTGACTTTTTTCTTTATGTGGAATATTACCCCAACCCCATCGCTCAGGCCTGTTCACCAGCTAATTACTGTTATTCTTCAAGCCTCACTTCAGACACCCTCTTCTCCAGGCAGCCTCTCCCGAGTGCTCTATTTCTTTGCTCATCACCTCTGGGGGACTTTACCAGCATATTCCATACGGGTCTGCAATCATCTTTTGCTATTCCTCTTTACTCCTAGATTGTAAGTATGTTAGGGCAAAGATTATTTCTTTTTCATCTTTGGTCTCTTTGGTTTGATGAAATTAATTATTTCAAGTTCTTTTCAATGGAGCCCCCTGAAAGTTATAATACAAGAAGCTAAAGTTGTTCCTCAAAAAAATAAGAGAGGGGCTCCTGGATGACTCAGCTGGTTAAGCATCCAACTCTTGGCTTCAGCTCAGGTCATTTTCTTGGGGCCGTGAGATCGAGCCCCACCTCAGCTCCATGCTCAGCAGCCTCAGCATGGAGTCTGCTTGAGGTTCTCTCTTTCCCTATCCCTCTGCCCTTCCCTCTCTCATTCTCTCTCTCAAATAAATAAATAAATAAATATATTAATTAATTAGTTAATTTTTAAAAACTGTCAGAAAGGCACTCTTTCATGTACCATTCTTAACACAGGTGTCTCACTCTTAATCTCTGGGTACTCACACACCAGATTTTTCCAAGATTTTCTCCAAGAGGAAGCATCTTTCTGGATTTTACCATACCTAGGTGAGCAACTGGCTCAAGACTTTCTTTAATGTGTTAAAATTCCTTCTTTGTTAACAAAGCTCTCTGACAGTTGCTTCGAAGATCTAGCATTTCCAAGGGGTGTAATAAATTATCTGAAGAGTTCTTTTAATAGTTATAATTAATTTTATTTTTATAGTCTACACAACTAGCAAATCAAATTAGTAACTTCGTAGTAATTCCTGTTTCAGAATAAGCTAAAATGAGGGGGAAATGAGTTTGTTTAGTGCAATGTATTAAGTAAGAATACGGATAATACATGAATATGGAAAAAAAGAAGAAGAATCCTGTTATGTTGCTCAGTTTTAAGTGCCTGTGTGGTTTGGCTCCATCATACCAAGGTATTCAATCAAACACTAATCCAGGTGTTTCTGGGAAGGTATTTTGTAGATATGATTAACATCTACAATAAGTTGACTTTAAGTAAAGGAGATCATCCTCTGTAATCTGGTTGGGCCTGATTGAATCAGTTAAAAGAGTTTAAGGACTGAACTGAAGTTTCCCTGGCAGGGAAAAAATTCTGCCTGTAGACCAGGCTTCAGCTCCTGCCTAAGAGTTCCAGCTTGTCCTTCCTGAGAGGATGGCCTGTCCCAAGGATTTTTAATATGTTAAGCCAGCCCAGACAATTGCCAATTGAATAAGCTAATAGGTAGATAGATAATGATAGATAGATAGATAGATAGATAGATGATAGATAGATAGATAGATAGATAGATAATCCTACTGGTTCTTTTTCTCTAGTGGCACATTAAATGATACCACAAATAATTGAGGTTTTGCTTGAGTTTTTCACTGCCTGGGATCATTGCTTGTTAATTCTGAGGTTCTGAAAATAATATTTAAAATCAGTACTAGCCCTTACTGTTTAGTATTATTGTTGTAAACATGACCTTGATAAAATGCCTTTGCTCCTTTCCTGCTTCCACCTTTTCTATTTGCATTGGCTTGTGGACTTACTGTCCCTGCCAAATGTATCAACTGGGATAGAAACAGTAATATATTTCAGCTGACATACTTAACCTGACTCAGTAAAACCATGCTGGTACCTGATACTCATATGTGCTGTCAAAATAGAGGTGCTAGTTAGAATCCTGGGATTCTAGAGTCATTAGGCTCCACAGAGCCCTTACATCAGAATCATCTGGAGTTTTTTATTAAAATAGGATTTCCTAGAACCCCCCAACTCAGTTCCCCTAAATCAGAATGTCACAGAGGGCCATAGGACCTTAATTTTTCCAAACTCAGACTATGACACTAATATACACTAATGTTGGAAGCCAGTGCCTAAAGATTTCTCTAGAGAACCTGCATAATGATTTTATGTGTGTGTGTGTGTGTGTGTGTGTGTGTGTGTGTGTGTGTGTGTTTTAATTTTGGGATTCTGCAACAGATTGTATTTGAAAATTCTCTCTTACAGCTCTAAGAACCTCAAGGTTTGGAACCCACTGAACCAGTCTGTGATAGGTTGAATTATTAATCCCAGTTCTCTCCCTTGTACCATACCCTTGCCTTGACCTTTTCATGGATGGGGTATAATTTCACACTTCTTGACTTTGGGTTGGTCATGTGACTTGCCCTAGCCAATGACAGATTAAGCAGAAACGACCTGTAAACCCTTAGTGTAAAGCATTTACCATGGTGACAGCTAAATGATACATAATTTAATCCCTAATTTTACAGATGAAGAAACTGAAGATTTAAGAAACCAAGTGACTATCCTAAGGAGACTTCATCCAAAGGAATGGCAGGCCAGAAGATAGGCACCCTGAGAAAGAGGTTTTCAACATTCTTCCTTCCAATCACACAAAGTAAATGAGCATCTTGAAGGTCCATGGGTCTTTGGAGTAACAGTATTGGTCTTCTCCAGAAAATTTCATTATACCATGCCCAGCCAAAGAAACAACTGAAGTTCAGTGGGACCACTTCATGCTCTAAAAGGACTGGTGTCCTTGTACTTTCTCTTCTGACTTCCCCTCAGCTGCTCTCTAACTATCATTTACTGCCTACTAGAATGAGAACAAATGCCACTAAATGAAAAAATGCGGCTGAATGCTATTGTCCCGACCATGACAAAATGTCTTTATGCCAACTGTTAAGATGTGTACATCTAAATGCCTATATTTAATACCCCAAGATAACCTCTTGCCCAGTGGACGATGACCAACTTTAGTTAATTGGACAGGACGAAATGAGAGCGGAACTTGTTTTTATATTTGAGTCCAATCAAAAGTCAGACTTACAATTACACTGTAAGACTCAGGAGTGTCCACACTGGGTGACTGACAGCATGTTCCAAAAGATAATGCAAAAGGAATCAACATGCGTCTAACAACCTAAAGGACATCTTCTCTTTTTCTTTTTAAAGATTTTACTTTTTATTTATTTGTCAGAGAGATACAGAGAGCACAAGCAGGTAAAGTGGCAGGCAGGAAGAGAGAGAAGCAGGCTCCTCACTGAACAAGGAGTTCAATGCGGGACTAGATCCCAGGAGCCTGGGATCACGACCTGAGCTGAAGGCAGCCTGGGTGGCTCAGTCAGTTAGGACATCTTTTCAATGCCTGTGCTTGCCGTAGAGCCTGGTGCTTTGGATTACCAGAGTATTTCTTGGAAACTCCTGTTTTGCCAAATATCTTGAATTCAGTCTCAAGTATTCTCCTGATTCACAGCCACGTGGTAGGCTCTGTGCTAAAGGGAGATTAACATTGCAGCCTCCTTGCACATGGCCCAGACTATGCAATGTTAAAAGAAAAAAAAAAAAGGATAAACATGATTCTAGGCACATTCCGTGCCTCATCTCCATGGCCCGGTTCCTGTTATCCATCAAGTAGGTTTTAAAATAGTCCACGTTTTTCAGTCCTCTAAAGTCAACAGTTCTGGAAAGTTGGCAGGTACATTTGTTTAAACAAAGCTCCCAAGTTTTCTGCTGGCAGGTGTTTCCAGAGTTCTTGGAGCACAATTCTTTGGATAGGCTATGTGCCAATCTACATAGCAACAGGGGGGAAAAGTGTTTTCCTTTGCCACAGTGGAGACACCAAAATGGCTCAGATGCAAAGCTGGACATTCAGTTCAGGGGCTTATTTTGGCTCTAGGTCAAGGGATAAACAAATAATAAAATCATACTTCTCTCTGTCCGGAACTGTGATGAGCCGCAGAGTAGAATAGGGCTGCTTATCAGTATCAAATTGGCAGCATCAGTTCCCCAGGCATCTCTGTACAGTCTGACCCCATGAGCTTGGTTCTCCCTTCTCTGTCAATTCCCCTAGACTCCCGAATGTCCCATTCTCAAGCTTTCTAGGTAATTCTGTTTGAAATTGAGACTGGGGATGGCAGGTTTGAAATTTAGGATGATAAAGGCAGATCAGGTAAGACTTTCTTCTTCCCCCAATAGTTCCTAGGCACTGATTTTAGTTACTCTTAAATCCAGCTTTCCAAAAGTGAAACCTGGTATTGCTTTACAAGCACATGACTGGTTTTATAATCTGTTCCTTGGCAGTTAGACTAATTCATATGTGCTGCCATGAGATTCATTCCCCTAGCCATTCAATTAAACTCAGCACTGGTACTGGAAGTCTGCAAGAAAGAAGTAATCCCTTGTCTTTCACCTTGAACTGAATAAAAATAAACAGAAAACTTTTTTTTTTTTTTTTAAACAAGACCAAAGTCTGAACAGGGCAAATATAAGCATGGAAGGGAAAAGTTTTGGGGACAAGTCTTTAAAACTCAAAGGAAGTCAAAATGTTCCTGGCTTAGAAAGTGCTTAATGGTCATTAAGTTGTAACCCAGTGAAAATTAAGTTTCAAACGCTGCCTACAAAATTTTAGAATATTAAGCATTACTTCAAGTTATTTTAAGGCATTTCTCCTTTAGTTACTTGTTAGTGGTGAATGTGTTTTGGAGTTAAGTTCCTCCATTTTATATTAATTGGCTTCATCTTGGGATTCTCATTATGCCCCTATCTGTGTTATCCTTCTGCTCCGTCTTCTTCATATTTTCTTGCCATTTCAGTATCTTCGGAAGCATCTTCGGAAGCAAAGTTCAAAGTGAAGATACACTTTACAGATATTCTGGGTTTAGAATGGGTCCTTTCAGTAAAGAGTCATGCATATAGCTGAGGTGCTTATCCCATAAACTCCATCAGTCTCAAAAATCAGAACTGGACATTCATTGTCGGGGAAACACCAATTCTTCTCTTCGTGTTAAGTGTGGCTACAAAAATAAACCACTTTTGTTAGACTCTTAGTTTTTCACCTCTGGAGGATATCTGAAGGAAGAACTCTGGTTAAAAATGTAGACTTTACTTGGACAGACCTGAGTTCAAATTCCCTCTTTGCCTCCTACTTGTAGGGTATTTTAAAATAAGCATCTTAATTAAATAATGATTGAATTCTGGCACTGCCTTTTTCTAGATGTGAGACTTAAAGCAACCTATCAAACTCTCTGGGTTTTCCTTTCTCCGGGGCAGAATGGACAACACAAGTAGAAACAGTAGGGAGAATGAAATAGCCCATGTCAAGTACAGAGCCCAGAAAAACAATTCCAGATTAGGACAGTCATACTTTAAGTGTACTTGGCTGCAACCTTCATATCACTTTTAATTTTAACTTTCATTGTGTTTTATCTCATGAGTAATGAATTTTCGTTGTAGAAAACCAGAAAATATAGATCAGTCAAAAAAAAATAGTTGTTTCATCACCTATAGAACAATCAGTCAGAAATAATTAGCATGGAGGACACCTGGTGGCTCAGTTGGTTAAACGTCTGCCTTCAGCTGAGATCATGATCTCGGGATTCTCGGATCAAGCCCCACATCAGGCTCCTTGCTCAGTGGGGAGCCTGCTTCTTCCTCTCCTTCTCCGTCTGCTCCTCCCAGACCTCCCTCCCACGCTCATGTGTGCTCTCCCTCTCAAATAAATAAATAAAAATCTTTTAAAAATAAAAATATTAAGTATTTTTTAAAAAGAAATAACGAACATGGGGAGTTTCGTTAAATTCTTCCAGCCTTAATCATGAAATATTTGGGTGATGGTCCATCGCTCCCCACAGATTCTGTTTCCACTTTGAAGAGGATCCACCTGCTGTCGCTCATGAAAGTGAGTAAAGAAGGCTGTGGGAAAATTGATTTCCAGCATATAAGTCAGCAGAAAAGATCCTGAGAAGATTTCAGAGGAAATGAACTTTTTTGTTTGTTTGTTTTCACAAATGAAGACATGTTGTGAATTCCGGGCAGGATATTGTCTTCTGCCAGATAATTTTTGGAAAAGGCAGGAATGCAAAGCCAGAGTTTCTCTCGGAAAGATAACAGGCCCTGGAGGATCTCTGCTGGGTAAGTTTCAGTAAGTATGACGAGTGAAATACTGTTTTTACTGGTAACTTCCAATGACTGGGTGGGAAAGGACCGATAAAGCAATAACTTTTTTCCAACAAGTTGCCTCCCTTTTCTCTTGATTTGTGAAAATTTTTGGCTATCACTATGGTCTTCACTATCAAAATAGCTGAACAGTTCTTTGTTCAAAATTTGACCTAAATCCTATCTGTTAGCAATGTTTGCATGTACCATGTTGCTTTAATATTGTTGCTGTATGAAAAGCTTAGCGACCATCTTGGGGGTGTTCTGTTTGTGCGTACAACTTCCAAATTTCATTTTTAAATTAACCAAACAGTGAAGCTTAGAGAGATTGAGTAAAATGCTCAAAGTCACAGAGTGAGTGGTGGAACTGGGAAACACAGATCTATCTCAGTCCAAAAACCGTACTATATTCACCAGAATATGTTAGCCCTCACTGTGTGCACACACACAGACCCATTTCTATAACGTGTGGCATGCTTTTCAAGGAAAAATCATGCAAAAAACCCACCTTACTTTTGTGATTTTTTACAAGACATCTGTCTGCATGAACACATTTTAGTTTGAGAAGGGTCTTGTGAAAAGGAAGGGTCCTGAGGTTTAAGTTTCTTCGGCTTCGTGACACACTCGCCTTCTAATGACACCATTTCAGAGAGAGTGCCGACAATAATCATGAAGTCGCTTAATGCAGGGGCTGGAGGCACTTGAACTCCTTATTTTGTTACTTTCAACACTTTCCCCACTGAGTGGTCTGGAGGAGGTTGGAGGAGGGAAGGAAAAGAAGGGAAGGTAGTGAAGATGGATGTTGCGGGTGTGTGTATGTTGTGTGTGGGTTACAACTATAGTCCACTGAGGGGGATTTTTCACGGTCAGTTTTAATAGCCTGTGTTCTGGGAAGATTTCAACACCTTCTTAGCAAACAAAGGCCCCATAAAGCTGAAGTGACCAGCCAAAGAGGACGTGGTCTTTCAGCACTTCCATCTAAAAAAACACTGCAGAGGAACTTCCTGTATTAAGGTAAATGAACAAATAAATCTTCCTGTGCGGACACAAGCTCTCTCTGTTTCTCACGACTGTTTCATTGGGAACAGGGCTCTTCAAGTATGGACTGGGGAGCGCCAAGGGGGCAAGATGGTGAGGGTCTTGTTCCGTGAAGCTGGTTTTCCGGAATAAAAAGAAAAAACCCTGCTGTTTATGCCCATTTTTGTGGTTTAAATACTCTTCCTACGGCTGATTCCAGTCAACTGCCCTTACAACACTATCGCAGAGATGGGACGTCTCGGACCCAATCAAGTCTCACAGTCCAGAAGAGAGATTCCCGGATGTAAACTTTCTGTCGTGTGGTTGATTCTTCCTTGTGGAGCTTCCAGAACAGACCTTTTGTTTAAAAAGCATCTCAGATGTGAAACGTAGGTCCTCTGCGTGGCCTTCAGCACCTCCAATAATAGGCAGAACATGGATTTCAGGTCCCACATGCTCTTGAGTTAATTTTGCTGGATTAAAGGAGATTCAGTCCTTTGTGAGGAGGCTGGCCAGGGCTTTGTGAATTCCAGATGGATGCTGGCATTTTCCTCATCAAGTTCTGCTATTAACAGCTTCAGCCTTCAGAAGTAGAGGCTTCCCAGGGAGAGGATGGAGCTCAGGGAGAAGGGCAGAAGTAATAAGAACTGTGCCACCTCTTACCAAAGGCTACTTAAGACACAGTTTAGTTTTAGTAGATTGTAGTGAAAGAAACTTTCCAATGTAAAATTCTGGTTGATGGGTGGGTAGACATCATTTATTTGTGTATTAGTAGTACATGTAAATTGAGACATAAACAGAGTGATATATACCTTCAGTCTCTTCCTTTTTCCCTTCCCTCCCTCCCTCCTTTCTTTCCCTTCTCCCTTCCTCCCTTCATTCCTTCCTTCCTTCCTTCTTCCCTTTCTTCCTTCACATTGACTAATTATAAGGTTATCTGCCAGGTGCTGGAGTAAAACAATGAATGAGACAAAGAGAAATGGTGTCTGCATTGAAGGAGCTCACACCCTAGAAGGAAACACTCCTGTGAACACCGACGTAAAGTTCTATGCTTCAGGGACTGAGATAGAAGGCTAAGCTGACTGCAAAGCATGGAAGGAGTACACATTCTGGCTGGAGTAAGGGGATAAAGAAGGGAAATCAAAAGAGAGTGTGTGGGGGGAAGGGGGGCGCCTGGGTGGCTCAGTCGATTAAGTGGCTGCCTTCGGCTCAGGTCATGATCCCAGGGTCCTGGGATCGAGCCCCGCATTAGGTTTCCTGCTCAGTGGAGAGCCTGCTTCTCCCTCTCCCTGCCACTCTACCTACTTGTACTCTCTCTCTCTCTCTGTCAAATAAATAAATAAAATCTTTAAAAAAAAGAGAGAGAGAGAGAGACTGTTGTGGAGTCATAACCCAGAAACCTAAAAGATGAGAAGCTTGCTGACCAGAGCATAGAACAGTGCGCAGACAATATGAGAAGGGATGGGTGGAAGTCTATCGATTGATCAAGACAATGCAAGGACTCCAGCTTGCCTGGGGATTTGGAGATAAGAGCTGGAAAGGATACTCTGTGAAGGAAGATGCCAGCAGAAATCTTATCATGGCCAATCTCGAAAAACTTGCCTTTTATCTTGCCAGCATTGAGGCGGCATTTGAGGGTTTTCAACTGGGGAGTGATACAATCATTTCTGGATTTTGTTTTGTTTTGTTTTAAAGGTTCACTGTAGGGTTGCTTCATGAAAGATAAGAAGCTGGGAGGCAGTTAGAAGAATAGAGTAAGGGGCTTTGATGGTGCCATTGACCTTGGGGTCATGCTAATAAGAATGGACAAAGCAGGGGAAGGAACTCAGGAATTTTAAGGCTGAACTTTGTTACCATTTTGATGTAGGGTGAAAGGATGGTTTGGGGTGCCTTCTAGGTGTCTTGTTAGGGGTGAGGAGTAGGGCAGGCATTTACTGAATAGTGGCAGAAGAGAGAACATAAGTATATGGTCAGAATTGGAAGAGATAACTAAACCCCGGGAAACTTAAAGAAAAAGTACAACAACAAGGATCACTTTATAAAATGCTTTGAAATATGCAGGATTTAAGGTACTATGACATAATGACATTATGAAGGCTTGTAGTACTATTAATTTTCAAAACACTCAGGTGTATTATCTTACTTTGATTTTGATCCTTACCCACACTTTGTGAGACAAGTAAGGATGGCTCTGTAAACCAAATGTTTATAAAATCAATGGAATTCAAAGCAACTGAGCAACACATTCAAGATCACACAGCTGTAGCAGAGGTGGGGCAAAGAGTCAAGTAGTGCACGTCCTAGTGCAAGAACGGAGGGATAGACTCAACATCCTGTAAAGGTGAATGTTACTTTGCCTCTAGATATTTCTGCCACTGGCATTGTGAAGATAACTCCAGGATCTGGTTTTGTTGGACAGCTTCTCCAACAGGTCTTCAGGTCACATCAATGGTAACAAAGACCTTATTTGAGTTGCCTAAAATTATGTCTGAGCCAGTAAGCCCTTGACATTCCTAGAGCTCGAATGATCCATTACCTAAGAAGGTCCTGAAGTACTGGCCATCCCATTTGCTGTTGTAAGATCTGACACTGAAGAGGAAGAGGCAAATATATTGTCATCCTTTCCTTTCTGTGGGAAACGGAAAGCAAAACACAAAAACCTGCCATTTCCCTCAGGTCAAGTGACAGACACTGACCTCTGACATTCAATTCAGAAGGAGCCAAAGTAAACAGAATGATGCAAGCCTACAGAAAAGAAACCAATTTGGGGACATTAAACTTTCTCTTACCTAGAACAAAATAGCTTTCCCTACTACTCTAAGTAGGACTCTGGCAGAGAATATAAAGTTACTTAAAACGCAATTGAGACCAAATTATAGAATGTAATGTGCTTTGCAGCTTCTCAGAAGATGATGGGCAGTTGGAAAATCTGTGTAAATGTTAGCTTAGCTCTTGTAAATTCTACCAATTTACATCTCCCTACTATGCTGACCTTGCTCTTTGCTCATTGTTTGTAATTGAGGGAAATGTCTGCTCACACCTTGTTGAAGCAGATGAAGAGAGATGTATTGTGATTCTTCTCTCTTCTCAGAGAAAAATAGCACAGTGAAGCTTAGCCTCGGAAGTCCATGTTGCCATTCGATACATCTTCAAATCCAAGCTAAAGTTAGAAAGTGATGGAGTTCTGAAAAATTAACACCGTCTCCCACAACTGATCCACCCTCTTCCTCTTCAAGATGCCTTTTACTCTTGCTGTCCAGGACAGCCTGTCTTTCTAGTTTTCCTCTTCTCTCCCAGCCTGTGCCTTATAACAACCCTTCATCGGGTCCTTCCCTTCCTGATGTTAGCCGTAAGTCTCACAACACAGCTTCCTCTCCTGTCTTACTCACTCCTCAGGTGATTTTTTTCTTTTTTTTAATTCAAAGTCTTGCTTTAAATAGACTCTCTAGCCCAATGAATACCCAAATTGTATCCCTGTTTTTGATCTTTCGTGCAAATCCGTATTGGTATAACCAACAGCCAACTTGACATCTCCACTTAGATATCTACCAGCCTCTTCAACTCAACCTGTCCACAGAGGCTCTAGATTGGCCACTCACTCCAATATCCAATACTCCATCCCTCCTTCTCTGTAAACAGCATTACCATATCACCATTCTTCAGCTGTTTAGGGCAAAACCCCAAAGAATCATCCTTGATTCAACTGTTTCTCTAACATCCCACATCTGATCCACTAGCAAACACTCTCTGCTATACCTTTACAGTTTATTCCAAAGCCAACTGCTTCTTATCATCTCTATCATTCCGCACGTGAAAGATTACAATCACCTTCCACCTTGTGTGCTTGCTTACTCTCTTGTCTTCCTAAGTCTATCATACCTTCATCCTACAAAGTTATATTTTTATTTTTTTAAAGATTTATTTCTTTATTTGAGAGAGAGAGAGAGAGAGCAGGGGAAGGGGCAGAGGGAGAGAATATCCAAGCAGACGCCTGCTGAGCACAGAGTCCCACCTGGAGCTTGATCTCACAACCCGAAGATCAAGAACCTAAGTCAAAACCGAGTCAGATTCTCAACCAACTGAACCACCCAAGCACCCCACAAAGTTAAATTTTTAAAACGTAAAATATATCATGTGATCCTCTTGGAATAAAATCTAAGCTTCCTAACTTCAAAGTTCTGCATGATCTGGTCCTTGCCTTCCCTGACCTCATCATCTAATGTTCTGTGCTTTCCATGCTCAACTCTGAATACATTTTCTTGCAGTTTCCTGCATATCCAAGCACTTCTTACCTCACTGCCTTTGCACATGCTGTTCCTCTCCTTGGAATTTTCTTCCTGCCATTTTTTACACATCTTAGTTCTCATCATGACTCAAGTTTTGAGTTCATTATTACTTCCTTGGAGATCCTTTCTCATTACTCAACCTTTTGGTCTATATAATCTGTTACATTTTTCTTAAAATCATAATAAAAATTATATGTCTCAATTTTTATTGATTTCCTATTTTTGATTGTTTCTCTCCCTCTATGTTAGTAAGGGTTATGTCTCTTTTGCATGTATCCTCAATGCATAAAAGAGTTACTGGCACATAGTATACATTACATAAACATTTGATGAATGGGTTAATACTTGAGTTTGTCTGTAAGATTCAGCCTCCTTAGTGAAAAATGCTTTTTTTACTTCCAGTTAGTGTAAATTAAGCAGTGTGCATTTGTGTGTGTGTGTTTCTTCAAACTAAAGTATGGAAATTCTTAATTCCAACATTTACAACAACTTGAGAACTAACATAATACATTTGGAGAAAATGCCTCTTCCAAGCATTGGTTAGATGACATCAACATGCGTTACTCCTGTGGTCGGAATTAGCAAGCCAAGTGTGGAACCACTTTCTCTAGAATATCTTAACTGAGAAAGCAGATAATACCTGACATGCCTTGGTATATCTCTTTATTCTCTCATTCAGTAAAGGGCTCCTGAGTGTCTACCTTATGCTAAACCCTGTTATAAATAGATGTGTGGTTTAAGAGTCAGAAACCTGTCCTCATGCTGCTAACAAAGAAGCCAGATATTGAAGAAATAATTATAAAAAAGCAAACCAATGTGAAAATTATAAACTACTATAGGAAACCATTACACCCACATTTATAGGTGGGAAAATGCATTATAAATGGGAAACAGAAAAAATATAGCTAACTCTAGACCTGCCACTGGTTCATAGCTCAATCTGCTATTTATCAATTTTTTGCTCTAAGGTGACATATCTCCTTGCAGTGCCTAAACAGTACTAGTTTATCCTTTCAGTTCAATTGTTTTTTTATTTTATTTTTATTTTTTAAAAGATTTTATTTATTTATTTAACAGAGAGAGAGAGAGATCACAAGCAGGCAGAGAGGCAGGCAGAGAGAGAGGAGGAAGCAGGCTCCCTGCTGAGCAGACAGCCCGATGCAGGACTCGATCCCAGGACCCCAAGATCATGACCTGAGCTGAAGGCAGAGGCTTAACCCACTGAACCACCCAAGTGCCCCCAGTTTAATTATTAATGTCTCCCTCCTTTGGCTCTCACATGAGCACTGGTTTAGATAAAGGGGTGTCCTAACTCTCTCACACGCCTCTACTGGAGCAGAATGCATCAAGTTAGAAAGGGCTGCCACACCCATAGGTTTTACTAGAAGACTAGTCTTAGCCCTTGCATGCAAATCTCCACATTTGAGGTGATTTGATTCCAATAACAGTTACTTAGACTAGTTATCAATCCCAGAAAATCCAGCACTGGTGGAATGAGAAGACATCACTCAATAAGATTTTAATTATATGAGGATTAATTGATCTTCTTTCCAGTAGTTCTGAGCTTGAGATCCACGCAGAGAAGCAGAAGCAGCCATAGTCAAAGCAGAGGGAGTCAGGAGAGTGTCAGAGACTATTAAGAATGTACAGGCCACAAATGAAATCATTTCCAAGGAACAGAATGACCAGGTCACTAGGTCTGCTGTTTTATCATGAACATCAAAGAATATTTTATTAATCTTTGAAGCTCTCTGCTCTATTACTAGTATTTTCCTTGATTTCCTCATTTCTTATAACTGGAAACAAATAGCATATTTATAATACCTACAAATTCTCTTTCAATGCCTCTCTCTGTATCATGTAGATCAGGGGCCATCTAGGTCTTCACATGCTATATTCTAGAGGTCAAGACACACTCTACAATACAGACAGCATAGGGTAAGGAATAGCCATTAATGGGAAAATTTACACAGGACAATGTCAGCTCAGGTCTACCTAATCCTCACAGTATTCCATAAGAGGTTTGCGTAGGCCAGGACACTGCTGGGGCTGGAAGGCAGGTCTGCATTTCAGGACACAAACCTCTTCCACCTGCAGATCTCTGCAGTGTAGACAAGATGTTGAGAAAGCTGTCTGGCCCATGGGGAGCACACATGCTTTTCAGAGCCAGGTATTCGGAATTTCAGTGTTTGGGGGGGCAACAATTGCCTGGGAATATTGACTGTCCAGAACCTAGTGACCTTGGAGTCAATGGGACATTGTATTCCACCCAGAAAGGTGAGGGAGACCCTGATCCC
Organism: Martes martes; assembly: GCF_963455335.1. Lineage (NCBI taxonomy): Eukaryota > Metazoa > Chordata > Mammalia > Carnivora > Mustelidae > Martes > Martes martes. The sequence goes on from NC_137888.1 coordinate 144,028,515, forward strand.
ATAGGAATCTAAGCTTAAGGTCAGGCCCTCCCCCTGGGAGAAGGGGGTGAGACAGACATAGTTGGCTCATTGCACAGATAATGCGAAGTGAACTTCCAAGGTCTGCTTTTCTGCTCACTGCAATGGACACAGGTTCAGTCTCTGCTCTGATTACCTATCTATGTAGCAAACCATTAGGGATAATTTATGCAATTGATTTGGCTCCCTGTAGAGATGCAGTTGGGCTTTTGTTTTTTGTTTTTTCCCTCAGAGCTCCTTCCCCATTAAAACTTTTTATCAAATGTGGGTTATTCTGGCAATATGGACTTTTGGTTATACCTCTGAAAATTTAACCTTTATATGTCTCTTGATGGTTCAACTACTTTCTAAATTGTCACAGGTGGAATTAGTCCCAGCAATGAACTGTTTTTGAGTGCTCATTGTCACTTCACCATTACATAAACTTTTTATTATGACTTCGTTTTTCAAGTTATACTTTCAATTTTAAAAAGTTTAAACATTGTAGAAATTTAGAAAGTCCCCTTTTTATTCTCTTTTCAGTCTCATTTCCAAACCCCCATCTCTGAAGTAATACTTCTGTGAATTTAGCATCGAGCCTTGTAGTGTATTTTAAAATATTTTTTCTATACATCTATTTATCCAGTAACAATATAAATTATTGTGTTATTAAAATTTATATATGTGACATCATATGTGTGTATCAGTCTGTAATTTGCTTTTTTTTACTCCTTAAAATTTTGGCTATATATTACATATGTTAGTATAGTTAAAGAAAAATCAATAAAATGATGACGCATGTCTATTCCTGCTTGCTTTCGCACTTTATATAAAGTTACACAAAATGCATTCTGTTTTAGAGATTGACTCATGTTAATGCATGCAGCCGTGATTCACTCATTTTAATAATATGATATAAAGAACTGTCCATGTTGATATATACATGTAGTTGATTAATAGTAACTCGTGTGTGTTTAATGCAATGTGAGAATCGTAGTCTTTTAATAGGAAAGTTTAATTCACTTACATTTACTCTTATCACTGATTCAAATAGGTAGTAATATACCAGAATATTGTAGGGAAACATTCCAATACGAAACACCCATAAATGTTAGGTGAAATATTTAATATATATTTTCAAAGTAAGGTCTGTACATAGTGGGAATCACAAATGGGTACCATGTAACAAGTTTGGGAGCAGAGTTTTTCTAAGTCCAATTCATTCATACTCTCAAAGTCATTTCCTGATCATAGTTTGTGACTTTCATCCCAATAAGGGCACCAGAACACCATCCCCTGTAGACACATGGGTCACAAGTCTTCAACCCCTCTCATATTCAACCTTTGGATTCTCTCTTCTGCTTTGGTGTATGATTTGCCACTCTTTGTTTTGATTATGCAGTTGAAATATTTCATGCATGTTAACCACATATCTTAGGGGAAAATTATTCATTCAGCATTCTATATGCTCAAAGTAGAATAAGAAGTCTTCCATATCTGCTCAGTCTGGCATAATAATGAGATATCTCATGGGATCTTTACATGGACCAGGCTTGACACAGTACATAATGCTATACTGAAATGTATTCAGGAGTTTCTTAGAGGCATTTAAACATTTTTTGAAGTATTATCATTTCTAATTGACTTCCAAATAAGCAAAAATATTCCTTGAGATTTACAGATATATCTATATGTAAAATATCTATCATATATACTATGCCTAAATAGGATACATGTGAAAATACTATAGGCAATATACAGTTTATTACATATAATGTGCACATATACTATATGTTACCTATAAATATCCATATATTATATATAAGACATATAATGCATTATATATAATAAATTTATTTATTTATTTTTATAATAAATTTATTTAAATAATAAATATTATTTGAGCTAATTTTTGTGTATTGTGGAAACATTTAGAGTTTTCTTCCTCTAAAATATCCAAAAAAAATTAAGGGATATACTTCTATGAATGCCTAAACACTACAGGAAACTGTAAAGCCAAAAATATTCCCACACTCCCAAGATTTCTTTTCAGAAGGAAAATAAGATAAAGGAAAACTAAGAGTTCAGTAATAATTACAAAAAAAAATAATAATAGGAGGGATAAGGGGTCCCTGGCATAACATGCTAAAAGCCATATTTTCTCAAAATTGTCTCCCGTTTGTAGATCTGGGCCCTAAAATTCCACTATTGTACATTCAGGTCTTGGAGTTAAGGTTTCCTGAAGCAACAAGTAATTCTAAAGGTTAAACATCAACTCGTTAAACCATTAACATCTTAAAGTGAATGAATACAGAGAGCTTTTCAGAGCATATTACTCCTAAGTATGCTGTTATCAATATGCTCTTTAAAAAGTGCTTCGTTCCTCAAAAAGTTAAACATAAAATCATCATCTGATTCAGCAATTCCTCTCTTAAGTGTATATCCAAAAGAAATGAAATGGGTATCCAAACAGAAACTTGTGCACAAATGTTCATAGCAGTGCTAGTCATAATAAGCAAAAGGTGAAAACCACCCAAATGCCCACCAAGTAATAAATACATAAATAGAAGTGTTATATCCATACAATAGAATAGTATTCAGCCATAAAAAGGACCGAGGTATTGGCATATGCTACAACATAGTTGAACTTCAAAAACATTATGCTAAATAAATGAAAGAAGTCAGACACAAAAGATCACATAACATGTTATATGATCGCATTTATATGAAATACCCAGAATAGTAAATTCAGAGATAGAAGACAGGTTAGTGGTCACCAGGGAGCTGGAGGAGGGGAAGTGGAAAGTGACCACTTCAAGAGTACAGGATTTCTTTCTGGAGTGATAGAAATATTGTGGAAACTAGACAGGGGTGGTATTTGCACAACACCATTAACGTACTAAATACTACTGAATTGTGTGCTTTGAAATCATAATTATATGTTACATGAGCATTTTAAAGACTCAGAACTCCTGCAGCAACTCAGATTCGTTTAACTCAAGAGTTTATCAACAGAGACCTTGGATCACAGAGACCTCAGGATTTTGTGAGTATATGTGTGTGTTTGGGGTCAGGCATGCAGAGAGAGATAACAAGTAAAAAAGCGGGTATATCCTAATAAAATCAGTGACAGAGGAAACAAGAGTTCCATGGTAGGGGACCATTAAATATCAAGGACATTATTTCCTTCCCTACTCCCTAAACCCCCCATCCTGCCTCTCAAATTTCTCATATCAAGGAGATTATATGATAATCATCTTTCTCTGATTGACTTATTTCGCTCAGCATAATACCCTCTAGTTCCATCCACGTCATCGCAAATGGCAAGATTTCATTTCTTTTGATGGCTGCATAATATTTCATTGTGTGTGTGTGTGTGTGTGTGTGTGTGTGTGTATACACATATCATATCTTCTTTATCCATTCATCTGTTGATGGACATCTAGGTCCTGGGATCGGGAGGGAGAAAAGCCATAAGAGACTTTCAATCTCACAAAACCAACTGAGGGTTGCTGGGAGAAGGGGGAGTATGGAGAGGGTGGTTGGGTTATGGACATTGGGGGAGGGTATGGGATATGGTGAGTGCTGTGAAGTGTGTAAGCCTGAGGATTCACAGACCTGTACCCCTGGGGCAAATAATACATTATATGTTAATAAAAATAATTAATAAAAAATAGAAAATAATTAATAAAAATAGAAAAATATCAAGGATAGAGCCCGAGAAAAAGGAAAAAGAAAGATACAGAAAGGAGTGGTAGATTGGTAGCTAAAATTCAGTTGCAAACTAACATGGGTAATGTCAGTGAGGTGAAGACCAGGAGATTGGTACCCACGTGTGTTAGGTGAGTAGACTATCAGATGGAGATCTGTACAGAAAAGTTCTGGAAAGACTGCCTTAAGGATCCACATCTGTAAGGAGTGAGGAACAAAGGATTGGGTGGAGGAAGAATCTGAAGCACGATATAGGTTCAACAGAGACCTTCACTGATCCCGCAGGAAATTCCAGAGCTGGGTAGCCTGCAGGCTGTCTAGGCCCTGTATGTCTGCACCTGCTAACTGCCCACAGGTGGCCTTGATGGAGGAGGACAACTCCTGCAGAGATTTATCTGTAAGCCATCAGAAGGAAATAGTCCTGGCAGTGGGCAATCGAGTGTCTCAGTCCTGAAGTGGGAATCTGGATGCCATCATAGTGGCCACAATGTCCTGAAAAATGCCCAACACCCCTAGAGGTGATTCCAAGAAGACTTCGTTCCATACCCACACATTTAAGGAATATCACCTTCAAGAAATCCACACTCAAAAATCATTAGTGATTTCCTATCCCCTTCCATTTTTTTGATGCAGCAGGCATTTTCACTTTGTGGAGAAGAGTTAAAATACAAGGTCATTTTCCAGTTGAACAACTTCCATAGTAGGGTAAGTCCACTAATTTTGCATTAACCTTATTCCAAAACAAGTTGTTATAGATTAATTATACTCAAAGTGAGACGATAATGTCTTGCTGGTATCTCTAGATGCTTCATTCATTTACGTCAAATAGTGCCTCTTGTTAGTTTCTGTCTCTGTCCCTTCCATTGGGCTTTGCCTACCTTCCACATTGGAATTGATTCAGGATAGGAGGGGCCCACTTCAGACCAACTAACCCAGAATCTCTGCGGAAGAAGCAAGACAATTCTTATTTTATAGTTTTTTGATCCTAAATGTTGGAGAGCTCCTATTATAAATCCTCTAATCTACTCTGCTTTGACCCAGGTCACCAAGGAGTCCAGGGCTTCTGGTCTGTCATATTGGCCCCACTACTCTTCTTTCACTTGACTGCACTTTGGCCAGATGCCAGGATCCGATGCTGTGGTGCATGTATGTGAAACTCCTCTGCACAGCTTGTGTCTGTGTTTACTATTGAGACAATGTTTATGACGTTACTTCACATGGTGTTTTTTCTGTAAAGATTTACGGGGAGAAAATTCCGATCTCAGAATCAGATAACATTGTTCATTTCCTGAGCAACTAGATAGTTTTAACATTATAAAGAGTGTGAATCACCCACATATAAAATTTCCTTCTTCTTGGCCAGCAGAAACTTCAAATCAAGTTGTTGGCACACCTATAGCAAATATGCATGACCTCATAGTGTGATGTTGGAGTCCTGACTCATCCTTCTACTGGACTTTCTTGACTCATTTGTTCTCATTTATTTGCTATTTCATATGGATCTTAATAAGTTGCTTTAAAGCCTTTCTGGAAAAAGACTGGTATCAATAAATGCATTCCAGTTATGAACAAGTAGACAGACATTCAATGAAGCCAAGACATCAATGAACTATCTTCATAGTAAACAAGTATCTCCTGCCAGTGTATTCTAAATGCCTTTGCACAGATCGCTGTGTGAAGTAATTCTAGTAAGGATGAAACCAATTAATTGGATAGAATTTCAACTTTTGACACCAAGAACTGGTCTGACAACGTTCTGTGACTTGGCACATCGGTGGACATAGTAGAATATAATAGGCTCTGTGCATTTCCAAAGAATTATTGAGGGAAGAATTCCAAAAATGTCCTACAATTTTAAATCTCTTTCCTTTGCCCTTAATCTTGTTTGCTTATGCATGCTCAGGCATAAAAATATTATAAAGGTTACAGAACCCCAAGATTCGATTAAAATATTTCTGCCTCTCTGAGCACCTACACAGAGCAAATTCCCTATTTTTACATAGTTGGAATGCATGGGTTACACTTTGCTACTGGATGAGGAAATTCCTAGTTACTATTGGTTGCCTTCATTGAGTTCACCTGGGGAAAGTAAAAGTTAAACTGGAAGTATATAGAAGCTTGGATGTAATACACTATAGATGAATTTGCATTTCATGGTAGGCATTAACTATAAGAGTGCATTGTAATTAGTGCTGGATGTTTCCTAGAACAATGGAAAGTATCCAAGTGGACAAGACAAGAGCTTAAACTTCTAATGACTTAGGAATTAATGAATGGATCATGAAACAACCCCTCTCCCTCACTTTTACTGAAGAGATCTTAGGGAAGATGGAAAAACACATGCCTCTGCTTCTGATATGAGAAGTTTATAGGAAGGAAAGAGGGAGCCCTGGAAAATCTTTGGGGCCCTTAGAATTAGCCTTCTATAGCACTTGTAGGTGACATATTGTACAGCAGTTAAGCAGGCTTTCACATTAGGTTGCTTGGAATTAAACCCTAACAGTAAAATGCATTATTAGGCAACATCGGGAAATTCAGTTTGTCTCTCTGTGCTTCAGTATCTCTCTTATCAAGTGGGGATAATAATACTATTATATAAAGTTGTCTTGGGGATGAAATGAGTTAATCTGTAGAAAGCTCTTGGACCTAGACAATAGTACAAGTTTAATAAATGTTAGCCTTGATTTTAGAATTACCTAAATTCTTTATAAGGAGATCTCACAGAATGTTCAACCCAGGAGAAGTCATTATCACCATAATTGCCACTAGTTCCATCCATAAAGGTAGATGCTAGGGGCCAGTGTGGTAGACAAGGTCACAATGAACCAGCTTTATGCTTCGTTAAGGAGTTGGGACTTTATCCTAGAGACAAACAAGAATCACTGAAGGGTTGAAATGGGAAGAATCAAAAGATCAGAATTGTTTTTTAGAAAAGTTTTTTGTAGATAGAGAATTGTTGAAGTTAGTTAGAGGGAAAAAAACCCGCAAAGTAATAGTGGCTTAAACAAGATAAAAGGGTGTGTGTGTGTGTGTTTTGGTACGTATGTATATTTCTTTCTCCTTCTTTCTTTTCATAAAGGAAATCCATTTGTACCAAATCCCAGGCTGGAAGTTGATAAGGCAAATTCTCAAATTCTTTCATGACCAAGACCCCTCCATCCCGCTGCTTCTCCATTCTCAAAAATGTGGATTCCACTTCAAGATCCAGGATGTCTATTCAAGACGCAGGCACCATATTTCCATTCCAGACATCAGGAAAGACAGAAGGTGAAAAACGTCTGTTCATCCTTTCTTTAAGAATACTTCCTGGAAGTCAGACATAACACTTCTGCTTGTCTCTCCTTATTGGAGCTTATCATTAGTCTGGAAAAATGTGGTCTTTATTCCAAGTAAACATATTAATTAAAAATATATGATTATTAAATTTAAAAAAATGTTTATTTTAGGTGACAACTATTTGAAACCACTTGGAAATAGCTATTAGAGAGATTAGAAAGCTTGATCTTACAGGCTCAGCTTCATGCCAAGGGAAGAGTCAAGGAGTGCCCCAGGTTTCTGGTTTTGATGAAAGGATGAATGGTGGTTTCATTCACTAATCTAAGAAAAAACTACTTTATAAGGAAAGTCATAAATTCATCTCTGAACATATTAACCATGAGATACTTGTGGGACAACCAAATGAAAAATGTATTTAAACAGTTAGTTGTATTTAAATTTATGGAGCTCAGAAGTTTCCAGCTAATGATGCAGATTCGAGAGTCATCTGTACAGTGACGGGTTAAAGACAAAGGAGTGAATGAATAGTGTCAGCTCTGCTTTTTTTTTTTTTTCTCCTTTTCTTTTCTTTTCTAATACAGCCTAAAGAGAATGGTAAAGGCAATATCCCAGAGACATAGGCTGTAACAATCCTCATGTGGCCATTCTGAGGGTGGAGGTTAGGAATAACTTTATATCCTCATACAAGTTGGAAAGGACCAGTATGGAACTAGGAAGCATAGTAGAGACAGAACAAGTAGAAGAGTGATTCTATGGGGAGTCTGTGGATGAAAGATTGTTTCTTTACAATGGAATAAGGTCCACAGGTCACAACAGAAAGCCTGAGGAGGAGGTTGGATGGGTACAAAGAAAGCACACTATGGAAGGATATGAGAGGAGAGCTGATCAGAGATGCCCGCCTTATTATGGGTAGCTGACGATGAAGAAGTGAGTGTCGTGGTAGGAGTCCCTGTCCCTGAGTCTCAGAAACTGGTAATTCTTTAAGAAAAGATTTTTCTCAAATGATTTTCTGGAGATTTGTGATTTTTTGTATAGGTAAGCCAGTGTCCTAAATCCAAGTAGTAACAGAGGCCTGATAACCCCACAGACTGTGGTCTTAGACCATAGTCTTTAGCCTATGCTCAGTGTCCCAAGGAGAAGCCAGGATGAAGAGTAATTCTGAGACTCCCAAAGACATGGAACCTGAGACTGTTTGCAGAGATGGATCCTACCTATCCAGATGGTACAGATTTTCTCATTTTCTCCATTATATTAGCAGCAAGTTCTAATAGCTTAGATGTATGTCCTCAGTAGATCACCATCAGTTACTTAGGAGAATTCAATTAGATCAAAGGCTGACAAACCAGAGCCCAAAGGACCAAATTAGACCCATTGCCCATCTTTTTAAATAAAACCTCATTGAAACACAGCCACTGTTCGGGGTGCCTGGATGATGCAATCGGTGGAGCATGGAGCCCAACATGGGGCTCAATCCAATGACCCTGAGATCACAACCTGAGTGTGTGACTTGATTTTGGCTCCAGTTGTGATCTCAGGGTCATTGGATTGAGCCCCATGTTGGGCTCCATGCTCAGCATGGAGTCTGCTTGAGATTCTCTCTCCCTCTCCCTCTGCCCCTTCCACTTATGCTCTCCCTCTCTCAAATAAATAAGTCTTTAAAAAAGAAAGAGAAAGGAAGGAAGGAAGGAAGAAAGGAAGGAAGGAAAGGAAAGGGAAGAAAAAATAAGAACACAGCCACTACCATGTTCAGTATCATCTCTGGCTGGCTCAGTGCTATCATGACAGAGCTGAATAGTTGTGACCAAGACTGTATGGCCCCCACAGTCTAAGGCCCTGTACTCTTCCTTACAGAGGAAGTTTGCCAACCCCTAATTTGATAATCTGAATAAGGTACTTAATACAATATCTAGCATATAGTAAGTGTTAATAAATTATAGATGTTTTTAGTTTTACTTTTAAAACCAAATCTTGATTGCTAATGTCTTTGTTATTGGCAATTTGATTTTAGATGCTCTGGAAAAGCGATCTATCCTTGCTAATTTACATGCTGTTGGTGGTAAAATTTTCATATCTCTCCATTCCATCTAAAGGATTGTATATATAATTTCAGCCATATGGATCTTTATAAGTGTGGATCATGCCTATTTCAGCCATATGGAAATTATTTTCAACTTCAAAACATTTAAAACCAACAGATGATTTCATCTCTTCTATATGCAATTATTATGAGAGCTGAAATGTCCTACTTTTGGATGCCAGGACAAATGAATTCAAAGGACTTTTTTAAGTCACTAATACTGAGTATAAAAAGGGAAGTAAAAGTGATATTCAATTAAAGTATAATATTAATGGTTGTCATATATGAAAATTAAGAATGTGTGAGATAGCAAAACAAAAAAATATATATTCATGAATCCTATGACCCATTTTCCATTTACTCTAAGCACATGATTAAAAGATTTTAGTATTTAAACTAAAACATTGTGACATGGTGTTACACTAAATGTTAACCCAAATGATATTTGGTAGAAAAAATTTCTTCTGGAGGATATGGGAACTATACGCATTTAATTTTATTAAATTTAGTGGGAATCGGCTGTAGAAGAATATAATTCTAGAATAGGTGAATTGAGTTGAAACCTCATGAAGAAATACCAAAAAGTAACTTTTTCAATGAAAGGTAGTAATAACACAGCCCCATTGAAAGGAGGCTTCAGTGTTGAGCTCAGGCAGTGGCAGAAAAGCAAATGACTCATCTGGAGAAACCTGTTTGTGTTGTGTTCAATCCCTAGCATCCTCAAGAAGTAGAGAAGTTCATGTCCCATAAAATCTCAGGACTCAGCCAGGGTCCAATCAGATGCAGTCATAGCATGTTTTTGATACCTCCTCTCTGGCTCTTATTTACTTCCTCATGAAGTTCTTTCCTTTCCCCACAACGCCAGTGTTGCATGACAGAAATGTTCCAGACTGGCACTGCCTGTGTGGTAACACAGGTTCTAGACCCAATAGGTTTCAGATTACCAGTTGACTAAAGGAGAAAGCTGGGGATTCCTTCCATAAATATCACTTATTGATTATTGCTATAGATGTCTCCTAACTCTATGGGAGACCCACTAAATTTGACTCTCTACACTCTGTACCTCTCACCACCTCCCATTCTTCAAAATGTACTTATTCTGTGTCCCATTTCTAAAATGTTTTCCTTTCACTCACTTATCTGATTAATTAATTCAGTAAAAGGTAGCCAATAAAACAGCAGAAAGTGTCAAGAAATAGTATAAAGATGATTGTATTCCCTCCAAAGACATTTTCAGTCGGTGTGGTTCAAGGGTAAATATCACCAGTTTTTTTTTTATTAAGTTTTTAATTTGAATTCCAGTATACTTAACATACAGTGTTATATTCGTTTCAAGTGTACAACATAGTGATTCATAGCTCTATATGTTACTCAGTCCTCATCATGATAAGTGTACTCTTTTTTTTTTTTTTTTTTGAGAGAGAAAGAGGTTGCAAGAGGGGGAGGGGCAGAGAGAGAGAGAAAATCTTAAGTAGGCTCCACCCTCAGAGTGGAACCCAACAGGGGGCTCAGTTTCAACCCTGAGATCATGACCTGAGCCAAAGTCAAGAGGAATGCTTAACTGACTAAGTCACCCAGGCGACCCATAATAAATGTACTCTTAATCCCCTTCACTTATGTCACCCATTCCCCCTCCCAACTTCCCTCAGGTAACAGTTTTTTCTCTATAGTTAAGATTCTGTTTCTTGGTTTCTCTCTTTTCCTCTCTCTCTCTCTCTCTCTTTTTCTCTCTCACATTCTCTATTTTTCCTTTGTTCCTTTGTATTGTTTCTTAAAATGCACTTATGGTATTTGATTTTCTCTGACTAGTATCCCAAGTTTTTAGGAAAAAAACAAATCATTCAGATTAAGATGATAAACTTCATTTAGAAATTGTGAGAAATTCTTACAACGTTCTATTTGTAAGAATAGATATATTCAGCATGATTCCAGTTTTGTTTATGTATGTGTATAATCTTTAGGCATCCCATTATTGGACATGATGAAAGTGTTACAAATTTATAAAAGTAGACAAAAGAGTAGCAGGAAAAAATGGACTCTCTAATAAAAGAGCTTTTTAGAAAATCTGTTAAATGGAAAGACATATATAACCCTAGATTTATTTATTTTTCTCAAGTAAAGGTTCACATCTGTCTATCATGATAGTGTAATAAAAAGCTGTGTAGCTCTATCTAAAACTGTAGTAAGTATATCCCACAAATCTGCCACCAACACTTAATCTTTTCGACCAGCTTTCTGACTAACAGATGAAGAAATCATGGTTTTTGGTTTTTTTTTTTCAGAGTTTCAGTTTCCTCTTCTCAAATGAAGATTAGACACCTGCATGACTTCCCAATGGTTTAGAACTCAGGGGACACAAGGTCTGCTGTCACGGGGCAATCATGAGAGGAAAAGATGATTGTATCTTTAACAGAGTTATAAAGACTAGAATGTGCTGTCAACCACAGGGCACTGATTTGTACCTAGTTATCACATTTATGTTTTAGAGAGATTGCCATAGTTCAACAAGAAATTGGAAAGAATTGACCCAAATTCCTGAGCTCACTTCTTAGCCACATCACTGTTTCCCTTCCAGGTGGATCCCATCTCAGTATGACAGTGGAATGTGACTTCTCCAGCCACCAAGTGTGGTCTGGAGAGAGGGAATGTATTGGGCTTTTGTAAAAGAATAAGCATTTATTCTATTTGGCTTTTACAAAATCAGTCTTAATCCCCATGGATAGTTTGGTTCAGACATCTTGCTGCCATTTGCTTGTGGTCACGTTATACTTTTCATTGTCAATATTCTAAATTCATTTCAAATTTATTGACTTAAAATTTTTAATTAAAATTCTTAGGGTTAATGGAAAATTAAGTTAACATTTGATACACATGAAAGAAGTATTTTAAATTTTTTTTAGTATTCAAGGGACACTAATAGTGATGATTAAAATGAAGGCAGGTTTAAAAAAATGAAGGCTGGCTTTGATCAACAATATTAATAGAGAAATAAATTTTGATATAAGTTGCTGCCTTAATTAGATTGAGGTGACATAATAAAAGATAGAAGTGCAATAAAATATTTCTAAACTGCCATCAAAAGAAAGATGAAAAGGAAAAGTTATATAGGCAGGGGAAATAGAAAATAATTATGTCAAAATAGTAAAGTACACATAATATTACAAATCACTGGCCAAATTTTTCCATCATTTAACTTAAACTTGTTTATTCTGACCCACACGTGACAGAACAATCTACACTTTAGCCTCCCACCCCATTCTGAGGAAACTTAAGGAAACAACATGTTGTAATAAACCCAGAATTCAAGAGGAGGGAGCCCACTCCCTCCTGAGTTAACCTGAGCTGTCAAAAGACATTTCTTTTCTATAAGGTGGGCCCTCAGCAGCTCGGATGAGGTTTATAAACCAGATACTTGTTTGTCCAATCATAAACCAAAATATTTTCTGCTAGTAAGAGGTGGAAAAGACATTGTTATGCCTTTGAATGATGTCCCCCCAAATTTGTACATTGAAGCCCTAGCCCCCAGGATCTCAAAATGTGACTATGTTTGGAGACAGGGTCTTTAAAAAGGTGGTTAAGGTGCAATGAGGGTCATAATGCTCTAATCCAATACGACTGGTGTCCTTACAAGAGGAGATTAGGATACAGACATATAGAGGTAAGACCGTGTGAAGATACGGGGAGAAGATGGCCACCAACAAGCCAAGGAGAGGGGCCTCAGAGGAAACCAAACCTGCCGACACCTTAATCTTGGACTTCCAGCCTCCACAATGTGAGAAAATAAATTTCTGCTATTTAAGCCACCCAGTCTGTAGTACTTTGTTATGGCAGGCTTGGCCTACTTATATAGGCACTTTTCCAGAATTTCTAAATCCAGTTCATTCGTAGATCAAATCACACATGGGAGAGTGGTTAAAATGTGTCCTCATTACTACGAAAAGAAGAAATATCATCAACCCATGATCTGACTTCTATAGGTCTCCTGGGGCTGATCACAAGACTTTCTTATTCCAGTTATAAACACGAGACCTTCTGCAGCCCAGACCTGAAGCTGCTTGCTCACTTTTCTGCTTTTAAAATGCCTAGCAAATGGAACTACTAAGTAATTAATAACAGATGGTGAACTGGAGTAGAATAAAAGAAAAACTACCTCCCAGTGGCGTGGTTATCAAGACCTTTTTCCCAGATGGTGTTGTAGCAGAGGAACTACTCCAAAGAAGCAAGTGAGGAGAACTTTAAAATGTGAGCTCTTTGAAACAATCAACCTCACTTCCCGGCACTAGTGTCTTTGTCAAGCAACAGGAACAGCAGAATCGCCCTAATGAAACGGAACAATGACCTATTTATTCTGATATCCTGTCTCCTACTGAGATTTATGCCAGGTTCTTTTGAGGAAGGGCTAAACACCACATAAGCACCCTATTGTGTACCACTTGATGGAGTATGGAGTGGGGGCCCTTTGGAGAGTATGGGAAGGGTGGTTTTCTTCCTGAAGCATGTGGGATGTATAAACAATACCCAATCATTTGTCCCAGATTTGGATTTCTAGGGACCTTGGTAAGCAGGACTTCTGAGCTCCAAAAAATATGCTATGAATGGTGACAACTCACTAAGTGCTTTGCTATTTTCAATCACCTTTTGGTTTCTCTGTGCCTTGCCTTCTCTGTTCCCTAAGCCAAGCACACTACCACCTTTTCTAAGCTTTTTACTTTGACCTTGGGTAAATGCTATGTATTCAATTTTCTATGCTTGCATGTGGAATACCAATACTAATGTGGAATACTAATAACTTCTAGTAGTCCATATTGATTAAACCTATTAAAAATTTATGATCTGTAAGTTTACCTACAGAACCAAGACATTTGTTCTATTTATCTCTACTTGATATTGACTCTTTTGCACAGCTGTTTTAAAAAAAAGCTGTTTTCACTCTGGAATGCTTTGAAAAACCACCACTTGCATTTTTTTTGGTTAGATTCAAATGTTGACTCAATGAATTTTTGTATTACTTAATATTTTCTATCTATCCATGAGGTTTCAAAACACACCAACAATATTCATTTCTTACCTAAGTAGCTGTATATTCTATAGAAAGAGATTTAAAGTCTCACAACATGTTCTCATTGCATCTGGGTCCCTGGTTCTGTCCATTGTTTGTAGCACGAGTGATGTGAGGCTTTCAAACTATACAACTTGAAATCTTTTACATGGTTAAGAGATATGAGAAGATGGATTAAAAAAAATCACATGAAAAATTATGCCAAAGCAATTTTCTCTGAATGTCTTCACTGATGTGACAAGAGGGTTCACATGGGAAAATGCTCCATTAGAAGCACTGGAAAGTGGGGCATAGTCAGAGTGCTCTGTAGAACAGCCTGCAAGAGTGGATGAAAAATCAGCAAAGGATAAAGAGGTAAGAGCCATTCTTATTCCACTTTGGCCTTAGCTGATTCTGGCCAATCTCCCATTTCTTGGTTTATTTAAAAATAATTAAATTTATTTATATTTTTATATATTTTTGTAAATATATACTTTATAAATATATTTATATAAATAAATTAAATTTATTTTAAAACATATTTTTATTATTTTCACTTTATTAGAGTAATTTCAGTAAACTCAATGCACACACTGATTAAAAATGCATAAAATACAAAGCAGTATGTATAACCTGAAGTTTAAAATAACACAAGCTACCTAGGGAAATATCTGGAAAAGACAATCATATATGAGATAAACAAGAAAGGGAAAAGACCAACAAGGAATCTTATTTGACTGAATCAAACATGTTAGAATGACCAGTCCTGGACCCAGCACACTTTGCAGAAATGGTAAAGTAGAGTTTTTATTTGGTGATGTAGGGGAAGAAAAATCTCTTTTTGTCTACTGGGGAGGAATAAATTTCCTCCATCCTGCAAAGATTCTTCTGGCTGACTAGTCTAAGGATTAAATTGACATGAGATAAGTTAACAGGAGAAAATCAAGTTTAATTTTGCATGCATGGGAACACCATATACACAGGAGATTCAAAGACAGAAAAGTAAAATGAGGTATATATGCCATCCTGAGCTAAGAAATGGAATAGGGGCCTGGGGTTTCAAATGGGGGGAGGGCAATTCACAGAGCAATAAGAAGAGCAGATGTTTGGTACTTAGATGTTTGCCCTGTCATGCAGTTGGGTCACTCAGACAGAAATGATCTCTGCTTAATAAGTCTAAATATGGGAAAGCGCCTCCTTTTAGATTCTTCTAGGTAGGTAAGACTAGAGGCAAAGTTCCTCCTGAGTCCACAGGGTCTCAACTGCCTTTAGTTCAAAATATCCTACATGCCGAAGTGGCACATTCTGGGAAGACTTGTCTTGAATCCCTTCATCTCTACCTTCCTAGGTTTAATGTTTGGGACCAGCAAATCAAACTAAAAAAAGACAGATTAGCAAGAGAAAAAAAAACAGTTGTAACTATGTACAATGCCCCAGACTTCACAAAAGAAAATTTGGCTCCGGGAGGCAGGCAGAAGACTGAGGTTTATATACCATCTTAGGCTAAGGCTAAAGGAAGGGCTTCTGGGCAGGGGAGGTAAGTTCTGGGAAGATGAGGGGAAGAAATGTATGATAAATAAGGGTTTTCTAGCTATGCAGATTAGAGTCTCTAAGGTGATAAGAGTTGTCTCTCTTCCTGGTACAGACACATCTCTACAAATGGAAATTTCCTTTAGAAATGTAAATTTCCTCATAAAGGGGAAATTTATACTTTATTTTTAGTCAGTTAGTGGGAGGTAAAGAGCTTTTCCTGTGTCTGTTGGCTCTTAATTATCTGTAGCTCAAAATATTCTTATGCCAAAGTGGCCTAATTTCTGATGGCGTATTCTGGTACCCTTCAGTGACGTGTAGCCATAAATAATGAATAATAATGAATAATAGTTAATGAATAATGAATAATAGTTAATGAATGTCCATCACTTCCCACTCTTCTTGCCCATTGGAGAATGAACAGACTTCATCTCATCCCAGGAACACTGCTAAATAATTTATGAATATAATCTGCTACAAACCTTTTTATTTTATAGCAGGGTTTAGAAGAACTTTTCCATGGAGAGCCAGGGAGTAAATACCAAGCCAAGATTAGGGAAAGGCAAAGGAGGCATATAAGATGCAAAATTTAAAGAAGCTCTCTCAGGGTCATGCAGGCACCCCTGAACATGAATGTCCACTACAGATACCACACTCATCTCACCCTAGTCCTGACCCTGAGTAAATCTGTTAGGGCTTGCAGGTCAGATGGTCTCTTGTAAGTACCCAAGTCTGCCATTGTAGCACCATACATTTTAAGACAATACTAAACAAATGAGTGTGGCTATGTCCCAATTTAACTTTATTTACAAAAACGGGCAGTGGGTCAGATTTGGCTCAAGGGTTATAATTTGTCTGACTCCAGTTTTATGGGAATATTTAAAATGAATATAAATGTTACATTATTTGATTTACCTATTAAATTTCATCAGTATGCAGAAAATGTGTTATGCCAGCAAACAGCATCTATTAAAAAACAAGTTTCTGGGACACTGCTTGGACTTACATAACACTGGAAAGAAGGTTCCAGAATTGGGACCCAAAACATCACTGGTTTCTGGGTTAAGATGTGTATATTTTCACACCTTTTAAAATTTCTTGCTTGCTTTCTCTCTCTCTCTCTCTCTCTCTTTTTTTTTTTTTTTTTTTTGGCTTTTACCCACCCACGTCCTAGTTCACCTGTCAAAATGCTACTCATTTTTTTAAAAAGCTAAATTTAAAAATTGCTTCCTCTATGAAACTGTCTCTCCTTACTTCATCTCCCCAAATTCAATTATTCACACTCCCTCTGTGATGGTACAGACTTTGGTTTGGAATTTTATACTAAAAGTCTTCAAACTGCCTTGGGTTATAATTAGCTATATATGTGTCTAACCCTCACTAAAGGCAGGACCCATCTTGAATTCACCTATTTTCCTAAATATGAAACCACATTGTACACTTGGTAGTCTTTAAATACATATTGAAGTAAAGTGAATTGATATTTTGCATTGGTTTGTTCTGAAGGCTTTACAAAGTGTCACTCTTCAAATCTCTCTCATGCCAGCGCACTCCAGAAAGAAGTGCCCTGAAGCCATGTGGGAAGCATGTGTGGCAGTCTCTTGGCTCCAGGCCATGGTCACAGCCTACACTTTATATTTTAACAAGCTGATATGTCATCCACTAGTTAATTATTACATTCTAATTTTCTGATGCTACGTAACTCATAATGAGAATACTCCAAGAGTCCAAACATGCAATCTTTTATTAAAAAAAGATAACTATAAATGATTTTTCAAAGTTATTCAACTGAATGCTATGACATCTAGGATTTTCTTCCTAATCTAGTGGGGTAGGGGGAGAGAGGGCATAGATGAGACAAGAGTGATCTTTGTGGATGAATATTATACTTAGGAGCTAGATACAGGGGAGTTCTGTCTATTTCTCTCCAGTTTTGTGTAAGCTTCAAATTTTCTAATTAAACAAAATAGCAAATCAGCTAAAAAATCAAAAGCATTTTAAAGTCTGCATTTGTTCTTGATGAATGCATTTTTTCCTTAGAGACTAATCCAAAGAGAAATAGAAAGGAAGAATAGATAGACGATCCATCGATCAATTCATAGATAGATAGATAGATAAAGCACTTTGCAATGGACCTATTTTTCTGACTTTTATTTGTCTTGCCCTAATTCCTTCTGGACCTTTATCCATTGGTCAGTGCTTGTCTTCACAGCTCTGGTAGTTGTCTCATTGTCTTAGCCAAAAGCAGGGTAAAGAGGCATAATGGAGGGAAGAAACCCACTCATACTAATAGTAATATTGAGCACACAATATAGACAAAACACTGTTTGGTACATTTAATCCTCCTTGTATACCAACCAAAGAGTTAAATCCTATTCACCACCCTATTTTAGAGAAGATATTATGTAACTTGAAGAAGGACACACAATTTGCAGATGGAAAAGCTGGGATTAAAATGCATGCAACTGGCTTCAGAGCCCCAGTTTATAACCATTATGTCATATAATAAAAAAGAAAATGTTTGATGGAATTTAGAAAATGAACTAAACCAAGCCCAAGTTCCATTCTTTAATGCCTGACTGTATTTCTCAGCTTCTAATCACAAGCTCTTCCTTAGAGTTATAGCATTTGTACTTTTGCAGCTACCTCTATGTGTGTGTTCCCATTCAGTGCCCTAGAAGGGGAAAGAAGCTTCCATGTGAGCCATGGCTGTGTATATAGCATAGAAGAGCAAGAACCCTGAAGAAAACTTATGATGTCTCTGAAAGTTTGTGTGAACGTGAGATACATCACATCCTCTCATATTGCACTGGCCGAAGCATGTCATATGGCCAAGCCCAAAGTCATTGAGACATGTTTACTCTTCTTCCAAGAAGCCCAACAAGAGATATATAAGAATAGGCAGGAATGATTTTTCTCCGACAAAAGAAAGGAGTATAAGTAATTGTGGAAAGTGATTTAATATGCCTCCTTCCTTCTTTTTTTTTTTTTTAAGATTTTATTTATTTATTTGACAGACAGAGATCACAAGTAGGCAGAGAGGCAAGCTCCCCGCGGAGCAGAGAGCCCAATGTGGGGCTCGATTGCAGGACCCTGAGATCATGACCTGAGCCGAAGGCAGAGTCTTTAACCCACTGAGCCACCCAGGCACCTCTGCCTCCTTCCTTCTAATAACCATTTATTTCTCCCATTGTTTACTCTACCAATACTCTGTGATTACTAGGTATTGATTTAACATGTCCCTATATTCCATCATCATTCATGTCCAGGTTCAAGGTTTTTCTTTAATTACACAAATAAGAGATTTTGGTGTTCTTAAGTCCAACGCTCTCATCTTAAAGAAAATGGGCTTCTTGTCCAAAGGCATACCAATAACTCATGAATAAATTGTTACAAGAGCACAGGACTCCTAAACTGTTGTCTAGGGCATTTGAAATCAGGATGATAAAATAAAAGTCTATTTTGGTGACCCCAGTTACATTTGGAACAAATAAGAAGGTGTTATTTAGGATTACATGCAACATCAAAAAGCATAAAACCTACTACACAGTCTTAAATACAAAGGGTGTATTTTTCTCACATGTTACAAAACCCCAAAGTAGACTGTCCTGGGATAATAGAGTCAAGGACCCAAGTTCCTTCTAATTTTCTACTTCACCTGCATATGCAAACTTTCTATTTCATACTTATATATCGGATCCCATGTGTGTGTTTCACGAGGGAAGAAGGATAAAAAAACAAAGGTGAAAATATAAACAGTAGTCTGTCTCCTTTAAATATGATAAAGTAGCCTACACAGGACCACTATCTGTGTAATTCTGCTTTTTCTCATTGGTAAAAGTTGGGTCACAGGGTCATCCTACTTGTAAAGAAGTCTAAATTTTTATTTAGAAATATAGAATCACAAGAAGTTACACAAATCCTGAAAGCTCCCAGTTAGTCATTACACTGCTTCCCTCAATGGTAATATCTTCTATACCCGTAGCACATTATCAAAGTTAAGAAACTTATACTGACAGATTACATTTGACTAAACTACCAACCCCATTAAGATTTCACCAGCTCTTTTCATGAACTCTGTTGATATTTTATCACAGATGCATATAACTGTGGTCACAATCAAGACATAGAACAGTTCCACAACACCAAGGAACTCCAGGAGATGGGTCTTTTTAACTACATACATTGCAGCCCTCCACAAAATCAGGGATCCTGCTAGGAAGGAAGAAGGGAAATGGATTTAGGGTAGGCAACAAGCAGTACCTGCCACAAAGGGCGGCTATTTTAAGGAGAGGGAGTTTTCCATGATCTTGGAGATATGAATAGATTCCATCCACCCCCATCCTTCCTCCAAACACATACACTCCTTTTGTTCTTTAGAAATCTCTCAAACAAATGCCATACAATTTGATTTATCTCATGCGAGAGGACTGTAATGATCCCATTGAGATGTGGAATTCATGGTTTCAAGAAACAGCAAATGTATGTCTGAGTAAAATACCACTAAAACCACCCAAGAGACCAATGAAAGAACAAAGGGTTTTTGTTGTTATTGTTCTAATGAGAATAATTCCTTGACACAGGACCAAAAGGCAATACGTATAGGAAAATGAAAAACTCAGAGGGTCTCAAATTGCATCATGTTTGGACAGGGGGTTTGAGAGTAAGGGTGACCTTTTAACTAAAGAGCCAACCATGATTTGTAGTTCAACTCCAGAATTTCCTGAGTGAAACTCAGCAATATGCTTACTCTGGGACCTGTGAAACATTTCTTCTTGTTGTTTAACCTGAAATTTCTTAAAGTGCTAATAATGAGGAGAAATGAATATGAAGAAACGTGTAGAGAATATGCATGTCCATAGTGGGAAAAATGTATCTTCTAGAAAGTACGAACATATATAACAAAATAGAATCATTTATTTACTCTGAATTTGCTCTTGCAAAACAAGGGCAAACTTGATCTGATGTGGTTGATTTGTGATTAATAAAGGCCATCTCATGACATTCATTTGTAGGGAGTTGTCCTCCCTACAAATATTAGCTATTGAGCTATCTGTTGGAAGAGGTTGCTCAGACCCTGGGCAAAAATGACCCCAGCCCAAGTAAAAACAACTATACAGAGAGCAGTTTGCCCACCAGAGCACATCTTTCAAAATGGCGACTTTCCCACTATTTTTGAGGTGACCGTTGGCATGATGGTGGTTACAGCAGATGACATAATACACCAGAGTAAGCAGTGTGAAAATAAGGATCAATCTAGTCAGTACTGGACTGAAACATTAGTGGTCAAACGATGAGACAGCCAGCAAAGTAATCAGAGGGTGATGCCATTGGTATGTACAACCCTGGGCCCCACACCAGGCTGAAGGATGCAGGCATCATTCTACTTTTCCCCTAGCTCCTTTGGGCCCCAGTTCTAGGACATACTCTCAATAGCTAAGGCTGGGTTATATATATATTTTTTTATGTACTCATTTCCCTTCATGTTAGAGCCTAGTTTCTGAACCAAAAAGGTGTTAACAACCAGAGAAATCTATAGAGCGAAGAAGACTTCAAATTGCAGGCACTAAGTGAGTAATATCCGTAAATGGAACAGATCAATGTGTGACAGTAAGGAGTACTGAAGACTGTTCCTAAGAGTAGCATGAGTACCCAAACACATTCAAACTCACCAAATAAATAAATAAACAAACAAAGAATACAAGAACAAACACAATAATATGCTCATTGGATAGTGTGAAGGACAAATTCAGTCTAGGATCCTCCACTAAAAGACTTTTACCAAGTAGAGGACAAACATAAGACCAGTTGTGTTCTTCCAAAACTCTGCACTTTCCTTTATTACATAGCTTAAATCCAAGTTTCTGTCTTTCTCACGGTTTCTTCTGTTTGTAGGCATTTTTGCAATGGGTTCCACTATAATATTTTATTATCAGATTCTAACACAGGAGATTCACTTTTCACTTGACCTACAAAGCCAGAAAACTGGCTACCATGGCAAGGATGTGGAGCCTGATCTCTTTCCACCTGCATCTACATGGACCTCCGTGCTTGGTTGAACAACAGAATGCAGAGAAGCTATATTCTAAACCTCTGGGGTTAGGTCTTAAGATATCTTCATATCTTAAGATATCATCTGGCTGTTCCTGAGTTCTATCCTTTTAAAATGAACTGGAAATCTAGTAAGTAAAATACTTCTCTGGGTTCTGTGAGCCGCTCTAACAAATTAACCAAACGCAAGGAAGGGTCATAGGAACTTCCGTCTATAGCTGATGGTCAGTCAGAGAAAAGGGAACAACCTGGACTTGGCATTCCAAGTTGTTCTCATTGGTAGTGGTGGGGGGATGGGTCAGTCTTGTAGGACTGCATCCTGAACCTGTAGGATCTGACATTGTCTCCGGGTAGATAGCATCAACACTGAGTTAACTTGTGGGACACCCAGCTGTGTCCAAGAACTGCTTCATGTGGGAAAACCCCACTGTCCACATTGGAATTGGGTGTAGAGCATTTTACACAGTTTGGTTCAAAGCCCTCAACAGGACAATAGCTAACATTGGCATGGTACTTACTATTGTCAGGCACTGTGACACATGTATTTCTCACAAAATCTATGAACTAAGTATTATTATTACCATCCCACAGGAAAATTATGTCACTTGTCCATGGTCAATTCAGCTAATAGGCAGCAAGACTGTTATTCAAAGCCAGGCAACCCGGTTCCGGAGTCAGTGCAGGTTAACACCTACACTAAAATCACAACACTCTTTTTAAACAATTTGATTCCCTTTATGCAGACTGAGGAAGGGTTATCCTAGTGTGCTCCATCAATCCTTTTTAGGTGGTCTCTTTAGGCAGATGATTGTTCTTCTCTGCTTCATTTTGGGCTGTGCTGATGGCTTCACAAAGTACTAAACAGCCTGGTGCAGTGCCATCGGTGAATGTTGAAGGATTCCACAGCACAGACCCTGATTACATTACACAATGCTCTATTTATAAGGATCCCCAGAAAAAAATATTCTTCCTGACATTAGGGTCGGGAATAGTTACAATTGTTCTGAACAATTGGTTGGCTTTGAATAACTACAATTTGGTTTAAAAACAAATGTATGGCCCCACGACAAGGACCTGAGTTTAGGCATTTTTTATCTTTCCCTCTCCAGGATTTATTTTAGGTCTTCACCTTTGCTCCCTTTTAGATTCTGTCCTAATTCCTGAATTTAATGTGCCTATAACTTGTGTGTTTTTCTAAACACATTCTAGAGTGAGACAAGGTAGTGATCAACCAATTAATAAAATCGTAAGTATGAAGATAGTTTTGAATTCTTGGACAAGTTATGGAATGTAACTTTGAGCATTCTGATCTTGAATCTGAAGTATGTGTGTGTACAAATTAGACCATTGGTCACCTTGTTGGAAATTCTAGAATATTACTAAAAGACGGTACCTCGGAAAATATTCCACTAAGAGAAGATGACCCGGAGAAGAAGAAGAAAAAGATTTGGGGTAGACAACATCAGTGAGGATGTTCTCAGGTAAAAGAAACAATAAGAGTAAACCAATTTAAGCACAGTGATTTTCATTGAACAAGAAGCCTGGAGGCAGCTCCTTCTAGCTCTGCCATGACGGTGTGGAGGACTAGGGTCTGACATTCTCTTGGACTCTGCCCTGAGTGGTTAGGTGGCCCCTGCCACTTCTGCTCCATGGGACTGCTTCCAAAGACAAGAAAGGTCTCCTTAGATACTCTTCTGCTTTCATCAAGGAGGAAAAATCCTTCTTAGAAGGACTCCAGAAGACGGCCCTCCCATCTCCTTGTTCGAGACTATGTAGCAGGGCCACCCGTGGCTGCAGGGGAAGCTGGGAAAGGCAATATTGACTTTTTAACCTTTGTAGGAGAATGCAGGAAAGCAAAATGGGGCTGGGAACAGTTGTTAAGCAACCAGATATTGCTGCCTGCTCCAAGAATTCAATAAAAGAAAAAACACGGGGGATATAAAATATTTAACAATGTTGATGGCTTGCATAACGACCAATCAGAATGGAGGATGGCCGTGAACAGCTGGTTAGACTGGAGCAGGGGCTGCCTGGTCCCTATTAGTCTTGATTACACACAAATTCCCAAAAACATTAACGAGATTCTCACAAGAATGTTCATGTCAACTTTGTAGTTCTTCCCAGGAAGGAAATAGAAGAGCTTTTGTTGAATGGGGCTTTGAGGAGAGAGGTGTACTAATTGTCAGCAGTCCATGGGGACCTCTCTGGGTAACCTCTTCAGTTTAAAGGGCAGGTCAAGGCCACAGGTACCTAGAATGACCGTGTGCCCTTGCCAGAGTAGCTCTGTGTTTGTTCTCCTTCTATACTCAGTTTAAAAAGCAGTTAGCTGCTAGCAAAATGTCTGATAAACATGGGTAATTTGTCGCAGCTGTAGTGTAGGGTTTCCCAAAATGTGATCCGCATCAGAATCCCCTAGGCATGCTTGTCTAAAATTCATTTTCCTACATCTTATTCCAAACCCATAAATTACATATTCTGATTCATTGATTCAGGCCAGGGCCCAAGTTTCTGTATTTTAAGCAAGATCTAAAACTGGAAACCTCCCAAGATCCCATATAACCAATACCACCCTAAAAAAACACCTATTTCAATAATTAAAGATGTGAGCAAAGATTAAGTTACAAGGATGATGATCCCTGGTTGCCTTTAATGATGATTTTTTTTTCCTCTCTCTCCTAAATTCTTGTTGGACACTCAGCCCTGAAATGCTCATACAGATTCTGAAATTACATTCCTGGTTTCTCTTGGCTTGTGTCTATGTATGCAAAGTAAAAAGTGAAGTATTCATTGAAAGTGTTATATATAAATCACTCCTTGGGCCCTGCCAGGAATGCTTTGTTCCTTTTATCAATAAGGCAATATTTTAGAATAATTGTTTCAAAGGACTGATGTAAGCCCCCCCCCCCTCCCGCCCCACCCCGCAGGAGTTAAATAAAAACAGGCAAGTACAGACAAAGGCAAGAAGTACTTTGCAAATAGTTGAAATTCAGGTACTCTGGTATTAGATCGCAGCAGTGTGAGAGATTAAATTTCAAGCATGGAGACTTTCATTTCAGTATTGTTCCTGTGATTGCAAAGCAGCCACATGCATTCCTTTGCAGTAATAATTAGCCTCTCAGTTAATGTAATTGTTCCTAAAAAGTCAACAGAAAGGTCCTAAGAAAATTACAGATTCCTTTTGTTTATCACAATATGAAAGGATAAACTGTAGATTAATTAAATGCTCTCGCTTCTATTTCTATGAGGCATTGATTTTTCAATTCAAAGTTAAAGCTTATGTTTTTGCACTAAAAAGCCTGTTTATAAGATCATTTTTAATCCTTCTCTGAAAAGGTTTAATTTGTAATTGAGTATGCTCTCTCCTCTACTTTAATTGTTCACAACAAACAATGCAAATGAAAATGTCTTTTATGGCATGGAAAATTGGGGATAAGAGAATTCTCACACATTAACTTTCAATATGTTTTTATAATTTCCCCGGAAATGGTATTCTATTTGAATAAGTGCCCTCTCCCATTACAATGGAAACATTGAACAAAAGAATGAGAGCACAGGTTTCTGTCACAGAGGTAAGCCCACCAGGACCCAACATGATAATACAGAGCAATAGTTTTGATTAATGACTACAATGAGTAATAATTCTGTTCAGGCTCTGTATCCCCTGCCTTTGGTTTCTCCTGATCCCCTGCTTCCCTTTCTTCCTTCTTAATTTCAATGACTTTCATCTCTTGTTAATCTTGAAGAGTCCTTTGTAGAATGCTTTAAAATAATATTTTGTGCATTAAAAAAAAAAAAATACCAGAGCAATAAGAGAAGAACTGAAACAGGCAATGACAGCAGTAAATTTCAAGGAAAAAAAAAGTGTCCCTGATAATGAAGTGTTCAAACGAATTAAGCTGGAAATGTTGGTGTGTGCACACACACACAAAGAATACATAAAAAGCAAACTGTAAAGATAGATCTTACTTAATTTACCCTTTTGAAAAGGGTATGACCTCACCTTTCATCACAAAAATAAAGAGGTTTCTTAGCATGAAAGATTGTGTACCTTCATTTTGTCTGTCTAGTTTGGGAGTTTCTATTTGCTTCATTTCCATTTTGATTTGTATTTATATCTTAATAGAAAAAGTCAACTTGATCCCCCATGGACCTCAGAGCCATGATGTAGAATGGAGACCATTGATAAAAGGTAATCCCCTTTTCTCCCAGCCTGGTGGATGAGATCTGGATGGATTAAATAGATTTGGACCAAACCAACAATGGAGTCATTGATTTATGAAAGTCCCAGCTGTGAGCTTGGCATCAGACCAGAAGCCATTTTTTGCATGCCCTATCCAAGAAAGACCACCAAGCCTCTTCTTTTCCAACAAGGTAGGATCATGAAAGAATCCCAAAGATCCAAAATCTCTCAAAGGTTGGAGATCATAAACTGGCCTGCAGATAAGTGTTTGACTCATTTAGGTTTTAAATGTTTTTAATTTCCAACGTTTAAAAATATGTGATTTAGGAGCACCTGGGTGAGTCCATTGGTTAAGCATCTGCCTTCAGCCAGGTCATGATCCTGGGGTCCTGGGATTGAGCCCCTGTTCAGCAGGGAATCTACCTCTCCCTTTCCCTCTGATCCTCCTCCCCCCTTCTCTCATGCCCTCTCTCTCTCTTGCTCTCACTCAAATAAATAAAATCTTTTCATATATATATATATACATATATATATACGTGTATATATATACGTATATATGTATATATACACATATATATTTATATATACATATGTTTTTCTATGTTACATCATATATATATATATATATGATGTAACATAGAAAAACAAGATAACCAATCTTTTGGAGAAACATTAAATATCTGGCAACACCATACCTGTGTGTGATGGCATTGGCAAGAACGAAGAAAGTGCTAGCCCCTTTAGACAGACTGTGGGTGCTCTGGTTTCCACAGTGGGTGCCCTGCCCTCCTCATCATATTGCCACCTGCCTGGCCACCTGAGCGTGTTTCTCTGGAATCAGTTGAACATCTGCCCTCTTCCTGATGGGGAGACATGGTTGAAAGAATTGAAGGCCTTGACTGACGTTGCCAGCTGTCTGACCACAGGGGTCAGCTTACTGAGGTCAGCTTACTGTTCGGTGCGGTAATGATGAGCGGAACAGAGGATCAAACTCCCCTGTGCTGAGAAGGTGATGTGGGTCATTCCAGACACAAGGGACAGAGAATCTCAAAGGACAGAATGTATGGGCAGAATTCCTTACCTGGAATGCCTCTGCTATTTCCCAAAAGAGTGGGAGTCTCATACCAAGTATTAGTGGCATCCTGTTATTATTACTAAGGACACGGTTATTCTTACGGGAAAGGCCAGGCCCGATTCCCAGGGCCTGATTAGACGTTCTATCGCTCTACCAGCTAACAAAGCTTGCACAAAAGCAGTGACATACCACAGGTAGGCCTAGGAGGGGCTGGTCCTCTTTGTGGTCAATAAAACAGATGTAGTGCCTGTAGACCATGCTAAAACAATATTAAGATTGACTGAAAGTCAGCTTACTTTGTATTTGTGCTCTAGCACTAGAAAATGTATATGCACTAGCAAATCTGAATAATGTCAGGTATGTAGAGATGTTCTTCCCTGAAAAAATACGTTAAGTTCTGAACTATTGCTGTGGTTGTAACTGAATTTTAAAATATATGTGTAAGCAGAAAATTTGCATATTTTATTTCTATGTGAAACTCAGGGAGTCTGTTAGACAGCCTGACCCAGAACACCTATACAGCTGTGTAGGAATACACTTTGAGAATAAGTAGCAGTTTGAAATCCTTTGAGCTGGTTTTGGGCTAAGTTCCTGTGTCCAACATCTGCTGGACTACATATTCCTGTATTTAAACAGCAACTTGGAAATAAATAATGATGGTCCAGTGATTGCAAAGATAAGAAACACAACTTGAGCAACCTATTCTGTCATTGTATAGTGTTTTCATTTCTGTTTATAATTCTTCAACTGCAAGGACATTTGTTTAAAGCCCCTAGAAGCAGTCACACTGTCCTAAAGAAACAAATATATGGTTTGTTGTATTTAGGGGGATTTCCTATAAAATGGAATTTTTATAATTTCTGCCAAATTTATCCCTACTTTTAAGGTGTTTTCTAATTATTTGCATGTATATTGTTTAATGTGAAACCAATTCTTGGAAAATAAAATTAATAAAGTATGTGCGCTAATCAACAGTGAATAAAACAGATTGAAAACTCTAAGGACACTCATTTCTCCAGACATCCATGAAGAAAATTAATTTTGATGAAGTCATAGATAAATTTTCAGAAATTAAGCCTCAAAAATGAACTGTCATCTAGTTATTCATTATTGTAGTGGACAATATGATTGTACACTTTCTCTTCTTTGTTCAAAGAATACATTAATGTAATTAAAAAGTATTAATCAATTACTCTGTGTTTCTTTTCAAACCATTGTTGTTATGAATCCTTTTACTTCAGAATATACCAGAAATAGTATTACCTAGTGAAGAAAGGTGGTGTTAAAGTGGGATAAGCTCCAGGTGACAATTATGCTAAATCTTTTACCTTGTGAAGTACCATGTTCTGCCTTGATCCCAAACTAGATTCCCGAGATTTATCAGATGTGGGTAACGTGTTTTCACCTGACCCCCACCTGGACAGAATTTAGTGGCAACTCACGATCGATAATAGAATTCTCTGCACTGTAATATTTTCCCAGAGGTCCCACTCCTGGAGAGTTAGAGAGTTATTTGCTTCTTAGCTGATTCCATAGCACTTTGCCCAAAAATAAATATGTTATGAATAAACATTTACATGATTGTCTCCTCCAGTAGGCATGAGTTCCCATAACATGGGGAATATTCATTAATTATGCTATTCCTACTACATTTCAGGTGCCTATAAATACCACTGGGTGGATGGATGGATGAATCATGCTCTCATCTGAGAACAATGCTTTTGTGAATACGTGAGATGTACATTTGACTAAATAAACAGGTATGTTTAAAGGAGCCATACATTTTCTTTAAGAGCATACTCTAACCTTAATATGATTGATAGACTTTATTTATTTTTTAAGATTTTATTTATTTATTTGACAGAGAGTGAGCACAAGTAAGGAGAGCAGCAGGCAGAGGGAGAGGAAGAAGTAGGTTCCTCACTGGGCAGGGAGCCCGATGTAGGGCTTGATCCCACGACCCTGGGATCATGACCTGAGCCAAAGGCAGGTGCTTAACAATTGAGCCACCCAAGTGCCCCTAACTGATAGGCTTTAAAACCACTCCTCACTGGTGTTAAGTATCAGTAAATGTGAATGAATTCTTTGGAAATCCTTCAATAGCCAATAGCCAATCAATGATATCATGACAGCCTAGTATGTTAGAGTTTGTCAAACTTCAACTTCATTGCATACCACTTCCTATTTTTGCCTAACCGATTTTAGATTATCTATGTGATTATTCTGTAAATATTTTAACTTCACACACTTTAAGTGTACATAAATATCTTAACACCATTTTAGGAAAAAAAATCTGTGAATATTTGAGCTTTATGTGTCTGTTATGTTATTTTTCTAATGCACACTAAAGTCGACAGATAAATATTGCAATACATCATGTCCATCCTAGAACAATCTAAAGTCGTCTCATATACCAGAAAACACTGGCACAGTGGAATTAACATAGACTTTGGGAGAAGCTGAATGGGCATTCAAGCCAGAGCTTTACCATTTCCAGAGTAACTTAACCTCTTCAAAAGTCAATTATTCGTGTAAATAGAGAGATATGGAAACTGACCTCAGGGAATTGTGAGGGTTAAATGAAATAACGTATGCGAAGCACCTAAATGGAGCCTTCCATAGATGATTTAGAAGCTCAATCACAGCTGCTCAATCATATGACCACACAGAACCAAAGTGGCCCAACTGGATGCAAAGTAAACATCAGTCATAACAATCGCATTGAACAAAAATAAATAGGAACAATATAAAAGTAAAGCTGAGCCACTCTTAGGGAGCGAGAGTGCAGAATGGAGAATTCTTCAGGCACTGCTTCTAGTGGCCACCTGCCGCCTCACCAACACCACATGGGCCCTCTGGGCCTTGGTTTCTATATCTAATAAAATTGAGGGAGTAAGTTCTTTTTCCATCGAAAACATTAGTGGATGAAATGTGCCCTATTTCACACACCCTCCCTTTGCTTTCTTGTTCTCACTCTCATAACTGTTCTTATTTTTACTGTGGGAGCCTTATAGAGCAACGTGCACTGTGAGAGTCTAAAGACCTTCTCCTGGGGCTTTAAGGAAGAATTTTTCAAGTTCAAACAAGTTTTAACTTAAGGTCCCTTAACCCTTCTCCTACAGAACCATCAACCCAGGCCCTTATCAGGGCATTGTCATCTCCCCCTCCCTCTTTCACACAGGTGACACCAACTCCCTTTTATTTGTTTTATTTGTTCTTATCTTGTTGGGGGACTTGGACTCTCAGAGAGAAAGTAGGTTTAAATCAAGAGCAGACATTCATAGCTGGAATTTGAAGACTGGACAGGAATTTTAGTTTACATTTTTTTTTTTTCCCCAAGGAAGGAAAAGCGCTTAGAGTTTTGATTGTATGGTATAGGCTTCCAGAGCATTTAATTAAGACGTCTGAGGCAGATAATAACAAATGTGAGGGATTCGGCTACCCAAATGATCATCTTGCCCACAGCCTGGAAACCAACAAGCACGGAAGCGGGAGTACATGTTTCTCCTTCTGACCCTTCACCCTGTGGACTCAGCAAGCTCGCCACACGTGGGCCCTCCCTCAAAGGTCAGCTTCGTGGAGGTTAGAAGTACAAAGGTTCTTCCTGGCTTGAGTTCAAGTCCTAGATCTGTGCCTTTATCGATGGTAGGACTAAAGTTACTGAAATTCTCTCTTAGTTCCCATCCATAAAAATGGGATTATACAGGAGTTTGTGGAAACCAAGTAAGAAACTGTTCTGATTATTTATTACTGCCTAACACACCACCCAAGAATGTAACGGTATATCAATGACTCTGTTATTTTGCCTATGAACTATCTGGTCAGGAATTCAAACAGGGTATAGCCAATATGGTTTGTCTGTGCTTCATTGTCTGGAACGTTGGCTGGGAAGGCCCCAGTGGCTGGGGTTGACTTGAATGGATGGGGCTGGAACTTTGTAAAGACTTCTTCACTTACATGTCTGGTGCAAGAGCTAAGACCCAAATGACTGGGCTCACTGGCATCCCTCTTGATGGAGTCTTGGGGCCTCTCTCTGTGGGAGGTCTTCTCCCAAGACCTCACCATCATGGTGGCTGCAGGGTGATCACATTTCTTACATGATAGCCCAGAATTCCAACAGCAAATGTTCCAGGAAATAAGGTGAAAGCTAAATGGAAGCTAAACCGAGCACACACAGATACTATATTTAGTAGTTAAATGTGTTATATTTAAAAGTATCAGACTCAGTACCTGGAACATTATTGGAGCTGTAGAAATATTCTAGAACAGAATGTCCCAAGCCAATTTCCTATTGTAATAGTACCGTAGTAAAGAGATCATAAACTATGTGAGTGTATGCTTCACAAGACTTATATTCATTAGTTCATTATGTCATATTACCTCTATCTAAGTAGGAGAAATATATACAGATCTTTATGTTATGGAAATAAAGAAAATGAAAGTCAGAGAAGGTAAACAAGTTCCCCAGGGTCACACAACTAATAGGATATCTGGGAACAAAACCCAAGATGTCTAATTCATGATGCAATCTGTTTTACTTTGTAGAGTGAATGGGAATAAATATACTCAAATATATAAGTGTTCAGTTATATGCTTTTTTTACATTATAGACATCTGGTAATCATTGATAATTTCAGTTCATCAACTATAAGACTTGCATATATATACACACACATTGTTATATATAATAATACATACTAATATAATATTACAATTATTACGATGATTATATATAATACTACATTATATAAGTTTTCCTGTTTATCTGTTTCTTTTACTAACTTACTATAAACATAAAGTTGCAATGGCTCCCATTTGTACCATGTGACACTAAATTCCATGAAAATATTCTTGGGCTGAATCCTCCCCTTTTTGTGTCATAAAAGAAAAAAGTTCCTGAAATGATCACTTTCCTAGAAACCATTAACAGTTCCTTATATTTTGACCAAAATTGATCTCTCAGGCTCTCTCTCAGAGTGAGTTGTACCTGATGGCTGGTACATCATTATTTATTCCTCTTCTCCTTAGGTGTGTAGTGACCTCAGATCAAGCAGGAACCTGACTGGTTTCAATGTAATCCCACTCTTCTTGTTAATGAAAGTTTCAGGAACAATCATGTGATCATTTTTTGACCAATAAACAATAAGAGAAAATTATTGGGGGTATTCTGGGAGTTTTCTTAAGTCATCTGAGAGACCCAGAGGGACGCTAATGCTCTGACTCCCCAGGAATATGGATTAAAAAGTAGGTTTCCCCAGCGGTTGCTGGCAGCCATTATGAAACCATGAGACAAATGCTGAAGATGAAATCCATACACAGGGAAGAGTATAAACTGGAGAAGCACAGAAAAATGTAGCCAGTGGATACTGTGGGTACCCTGCTCTGGTCCCTGTACTTTACCACATTGACATATGCCACTGCTAGGAGTGTTGTCTGCAAAGAGCTAACAGTTGCCCTTCTCTACTGAGAATTGCCCTTGGTGAATGAGGTACCCAAGAGCACCGTCTCAAGAGTTATGCACCCTTCCATCCCTAAAATAACTTACAGCAAATGATTGACTAGCACAGTGGTATGAAAGGCTACCTTCTTAACTCACAGTAAGACTGCTTTGTGGTACAATTACTGCTTCAGGGAGAGCTCCCTGAGCAACCAGGCAGAAGCTAATCCAGCTGATATGATGCCTCTGCTTAGCTCCTTTCCCTGCCTCTTTATTTACTGACGCCTTTTCTCCTGAGAGTTCTTCCCCCATAAACCACGTGGACTCAAACACCTATCTCACATTCTCTTTCTTGGGAACCCAACTCAAAACAGTGCCTGAAAGCATGATTAGACCATCCCTGATACCTTTCCTCTCTCTGTTCTTCCCATTGTGTGAGCCAGTGTAAGTCCTTGTGTTTGAAAACGTTATGGGTACTCTTGGCCGAAACTTCCTGAGTTAAGGGATGGAGTTATGACAATGGACTTTATTGGGAAATCTGGGTCAGAGAAGCACAAAGCATGAGCTACTACTTAAAGGTCAGGTTTCGATGGTTACCATAAGACCTAGAGCAAAGTGATCTTGGACTCAGAAAAGGACACGGATATTTCTGGGATAATAATTATCGAGGGTATGCTGAATACATGGTCTTATTTGCATATGCCAGGAAGTTAAGCCAGGTCAGTAAGATTTATATCTACCAATGAAATTGTATGACCATTGAGACACATTTAAGAGATTGGGGGGGAGGGTCGGGGGAGAAGTTGGGTCAAATAGCCAAATATTTGCATCACCATCTTTCATTAAACAGAGAAACAACTTAATCCTAAACAGGATTATCTGAGAAATATATCCTTGGAATTGACGTTGAGTTTAGGAAGCCAGAAGACCGATGTCCTTATCTTCAGGATATAGCTAGGCATATATCCCCCAGGTTATAGGCCTGTGCTGACTAATACAGTGGCCATTTGTCACATGTGACTGTTGACCACTTAAAATGTAGTTAAAATTGACATGTATCATAAGTGTAAAATATATAATGAAAATCAAAGATTTAGTACAAAATATGTATAAGGTATCTCATTAATAATTTTTAAGTTATGCATTATGTTTTAGATCTGTTAGGTAAACAATACATATTATTAAGATTAATCTTACCTGTTTTTTTATATTTATCAATGTGGCTACTAGAAATATTAAAGCACAAACATGGCTTATATTAACTCACTGGCAGTACTTATCTGAACTGTTTAAGGCACAGGGATGTGTCATGCTAACAACATAGAAGTCGGGCCTGGAGCAACATGCCAAAAATTCCTTAAGGGAAGCAGCTTGAATTTAGAGCTAATATTAGTATGAAAACATGACTAACAAGACAACTAAGAACTAAACATCCAGGCTATCCAGTGAGGTTTAAGTCACCATATGCTCAATCCAGTGTTTTACAAAATGCCACTCAACAATTAATTATAACTGCTTATTTTTTATTTCTAGAGTAAAAATGGCTAAAATGACATTAAGGTGCAATGACAACAAACTAAGAGGCTTTTGCCAACAAACTTTCAGGAAAGGAACAGAAGACATTGATGGAGGTGTGAAAGAGACAAACTAAACACAAATGACACAGGGTGTGGGAAGGTGTTGTGCTGTTGTGTAAAAATACTCATCTCTGTTTATACTATTTACTAAATTCCTCTGTGATACAGGGATACATGAAGAAATACATTTTGGGAAACTAGTAACGGACAGATGTGCAAGAGATGATGCATTGCTTCAAATATTTAGAGAGGAACTGTAGCTGTTTTGACTAGGAAAAAAAATTCAAAAGCATTTCCTTCTATCATATTCATTGGGTGTGGTACCATACCCAGCTAAGGAACTATATTCCCCAGCTTCCTTTGCAGCTATGTATGATCAAGTGATTACAGTCTTACAGTCTGGACAATTGGATGAAGTTGTTGGATGGAACTTCTGGGAAGCTTTCTTGCAAGAGAGAGTAGAAAGCTAGACTATAGCCCTTTTGATCTTCCTTTTATTCCTTCTTAGGCACAGAACTGATGGCTAGATCCTTGGTAGCCGTCTTGTTGCTTTGAGGATAAAAGCCACAGAAGAGATATAGGAGCAGAAAGCTAGAAAGAGCTTATGACACCGGATCCATCACGCTAGCCCTTGAAGGTCAGTCTCAGAGCTTATTCTGTGTGAGAGAAAATTAGTTTGTTTTCACTTTTTTTCTAGCTGATAAAGGTAACTAAAAATTTTTGGAGATCCCTGGCCTATGAAAGAAGATAGAATGTCCAGGATTGGTGGTGGGAGATGAAGAGCAGAGGGAAAGTAAACCAGGCCATGGGAAGCTGGGAGAGGGTTTTGGGGAGAAGGAGGACTCTCTTTTAGAACTGCACCAACCTCCATTAAGGGAATAATCCAACCTGACCACACCAAGGGGGTCTTTTTTGCATAAGTTCTTTGGGGGGACCCTAGAGCTGTCTTGATAAAGATAAAATAAAACTCCTTCATGAGAAGACCAGGTTACCTCTCTGGTCTCATTACCTGCCACTCACTCTCTTTTGCTCTGCCATTCCTTTTGAAGGCTTGCTCAAGTATTAATTCTTTATCAAGGCCAAAGTCAAGTGGAAGAATCAGAAACAAAAGCAGGTAAAAGTAGACGGGTGCCATTAAGCCATTTAGCTACCACTTGTGAGCAAGACCAAGTAGTCATATTAATGGCTTATGGTTAAATTTTGATGGTGAAAGGTCATAAAGCTCTCTTAAGAGGAGAGCCAAGTTTTCATAAAGACAAAGAGAAGAGTCCATTTGTTTCTCAGCATTGTGCCGCTAACTTCCACAGCAGTCCTATGGCTATTGAACTCACTTTCAACATAACAGCCAAAGAATGGATTTTTTTTTTCCTTTTTAAGTATCTTTTCCTTGCCTGCAAGCTTTATATGTGGATTTCAGTTTTTGAACAGAATATTCAAGTAGCATCTCCACTTCATCTCCCAGCAAATCTCTGATTTTTTCCAAAGGAAGATTGCCCCAATAAACTGAATTTAGGGCTTCTTGAACTCTTTATAAGATCTGCCAGAAATTTTTGCCAGCTCTCAGTAATTCCTTCAACAAGTACAATATCTAGATCTTAAAACCTCTCATTTCTGCCTTCCCCAGGAAAAATAGACCTCATAATTATACATGCATGTGTGTGGATATGTTTGTGTGTATATGTATATAATGCTTAGAGGTAAAAGAATAGATTTCCTCACAAATATTTTATTTCTGAGAAAAGGAATAGAGCTCCCAGGATTATTAGATTTAAGTTTTTACAATGGCTAGGAGGGTCATGATTTCAGAATCCCAGCCCTAACTGCAATGAAATGCTGATCTTGTTTCTCTTTGTTATATAGGATTTGTATTTATGCCCAAATCATGATTTGACAGATACTCAAAGGGAAATTAATTGTACAGAGATAAAATTTCATTTTTGTCTTTTTAGGTTAATATTCACACTTCACTTCCTAAAATTCTTAAATGGTTTATAGACAAGCAATACAAAATTAGATTTAGAATTATAATACTTCAAAAATGTAACTGAAAAGGAGCACAAGTAATAAATGCTATTATTATAGCTGAATAATGCAGACTAGAGTCTATATTTACACAATTTGCAATGTGATCTTTTATTTGGAATAAGTTTTAATTTAAAATGTAATTAAGATCATATCAGTAAGGAGTCTTTATATTATATGCAGTAGAAAGCCCAACTCAAATATAATGAAAGAAAGTATCGACTCACAAGATTGGAAAGCTCAGAATTAAGGCAGGCTTTACATTTGGTTTGACCTAAAGACTCACAATATCATCAGGGCTCATTTCCCTTCAATTCTTTCAGCTTTTCCCTCTTTTGTGCTTTTATCTCATCCTTAGGCTGGCTTTCCTCATGGTAGGAAGATGGCCGCTAGCCATTTCCAGAGCTTTCTCCTGACTTCTACCCTTGTGGGTGAGGGATACTACTTTTCTCCAAACCAAGAGTTTAAAGTGTTAAGCTTCACATTGCATCATCCTTCATCATGTTACAATTTCTAAAACTATAAATGCTCCAAGGAAGTTGGAATTATTTTGATGGACCTGGGCCAGGTGTGACCTCTAGAACTAGCAGCCTGGCCAAGCTCATATAAACCTTATGCCTGTTCTGCAGGGGAAAGGAGATGAAAGAAATTTTTCAGAGGCCACCAGAAGATCCATTACCAAAGAAGAAAATATATATATATATTTCTAAGGTGCACTATTTACTTGCCTTAATGCCATGTCTCGTCGTATAATACCATGTCAATATATAGTCCCAACACTGAAAAGACTCACAGATTTGATGTTATAAAACTTACCTATAAGGAAATTACAGTCTAGAAGAGGGGATAGGGAAGTGACCAGTAAGTGTACTACTGTGTGATAAGTACTGTGAGTGATAAAAACCCTTGGAATTATGGGGGCTCAGATCCAAGATCTGTTATAGCTCAGTTGTGGAGGCCTTGGACACGTTCCTCAGTAACAAAGTGGGGATAATAATATTTTCTCATTCATGGTGACTTCAGCTACAAGTAACATGAAATCCAATTCAAATTCTTTAACAATAAGAACAAGAGTTTCACCTTCGAGAAGACCAGAATTGATTAACTCAGTCACTTCATGACATCCTTAAGGGCCAAAATTCCTTGTGTGTGTGTGGGGGGGGTGGGTGTTTTCCTTCGGTATTACCCCTTAATGGCTTAAACCATCTCCTCAAGTAGCCATGCCCATAAGACCAAAAATGGAAGTTGTGCATCTCTTTGGAGAGCAACGAAACTCTTTGGCAGAAGACATTTCTTACCCTACCAGCAAACATCTTATTTGGCCAGAATTGTATCATTTGCCCATTATCCTGGTGTTGGCATTTATTAATTCTCTTTTTTCATTCAATTTGAGATCTTCCTTGTTCTTGATATGAGAGATAATCTATAGCAACCTGAACTTTTAAAATTATGTTATAAAACTCTGGCTCTTATTTAAATCTTCTGTTTAAAGATTGGGGTGTGTGTGTGTGTGCGTGTGTGTGTCTGCTTTGTTTTCAATACTGCTCCAGTAAGTTGAGGGGCACCGCGCTGTTGCTGTCCGTAACAGTAACAGCACTGGAGTCAGAGTCCAGGATGCCAAACTGACCTCCACTGACACCTGATTGTGGGGTGGGGAGATTCTCATTGCTGGGTGCAGGTGGAAATTCCAATCCCCTTGTGGTATCTAGTGACGTGCCTTATTACTTCAGGGCAACAGTAAAACTTCTGAATCTCCAGGAGCTCTCTTCTGGCACAACCCCACTGGGGATGGGTAGAGACACTTTATTACCACAGGATGGAAGTAGAAGTTCAGGCTCTCTACATGGTCTCCACTGACAGCACAGAAGCAGGACGGAGCAGAATGGATCTCTCTATTGGACAAAAGTCCTGTCTTTCTACTTGGCCTTCTCTAATAGCACCTTGGTGAGGGTATTGGGGTCCCTCATTCCAACTTCACAAGCATGGAGATCTATGCTCCCCATTTGGTTTTTGCCAGCATGGATGGGGGTGGAGCCACAACATTTTTATGTAGTATTTGATGGAGTCTGAAATTTATGTCTTGATACTTTGTCTCTTTTCTAGTCTTTTGGCTAAAGAGAGGAGTCTTTGATTGGAGGAATTCTCTCCTCCTCCTCCTCCTCCTCCTCCTTCTTCTTCTTTTTCTTGTCTTACCTATTGATATTTCAGGCTGTGGGCTTCTTTAGCTCTAAATGTGAGCTTTATGGGGCTCGGGGAGGAATTGGGGAGGAGGGGAGGCAGGAATTGGGAAATTCACCACCATGTGGTCCTCAGGTTCAAAGTCCATAGATCATCTTACTTCTTCTCTCCACCTTCCATAGTCTTCCTATGTTTTCTTACATATAGTATCCAAGGTTTTCAGTAGTACTTATCAGGAGAAATAGGGAAAAGTAGATATGTGCCATCTTCTGCAAAGTGGAAGTCTGGTGTGATTATCAACCTGACTTCAACCTTGAAATCAATAAGTCTCAGCAATATTGGATGAGTCGCTCAGATCTCCCAGTTAGAAGGTGGAAGATCAGAAAAAGGACCAAGAATAAGGACTCTAGAGTGAGATGGATTGGGTCTGGTTCCCAGATCTGTCACTCACTCTAAATATCATTAGCAAGTTTTTTATATCACAAACCCCTTTGAAAATCTGATGAAAGCTATGATCCCCT
Organism: Martes martes; assembly: GCF_963455335.1. Lineage (NCBI taxonomy): Eukaryota > Metazoa > Chordata > Mammalia > Carnivora > Mustelidae > Martes > Martes martes. The sequence continues at coordinate 144,067,185 of NC_137888.1, forward strand.
CTTTTGAAAAACATGTTTGTGTAAATTCACACAAAATTCTGCACATCGTGGTAAATTTCATGAATTCCAGATTAAGATCTCCTGTTTTGGAGAAAAGTATGCTGTAGCCTTGTGTATAGGGAAGAGAGAGGCCACATTTATGAGAAGCAGCAAAGAATCACATTCCAAAAGGTCATTCACTGGTTCAAGAACTGACCTCAGGATCAGTAGAGTCTGAAGCGCTGGAGCAAGGAGAGAGCAACCTTGGGGCATTATGGGAGTGCAAAGAGCAGGGGTTAGACTGGATGGCATCCCCTTCCTTCCCCCTCACCAGGACTCCACTGTCCACCCCACACCCTGACTCCCTTAGGGATGACAGTCCTGGACAGATAGTCCCCCAGGGCTCCTCTGTGTGTGAAGCTACTGTCCACTAATTTTCAGTCATCATGCTGCATGAGCTGTTGTAATGCTCCCAGGGTACTTCTGGACCCTTCTGGAAGCAAGGAACAGTACTTGAACTTCAAGGGGTGGACTTTGGCATATCAGCAGAGATGAGAACCCAGTGTAGAGATGTGGAAGTCAGCAAAAAAGAGAGTTTAAAAAGTCCCTGAGGAAGAGAAGAAAGAAGAGTCAGGTAACCAATCTGTGTTCTGGCCTTTACTAGCTGTAAACCTTTACAATCTGTAATCCTTCACTAGCTGTGCAGCCTCGGGCGAGTCACCGAATGTCTTGGAATGTCGCTTTCATCATCTGCAAGATGGAGTTAACAATTCCTGCCCCGTCTAAATCACATGGCTTCCCGGAGTCACAAATAAGATCGTGTGTGCGGAACCTCTTTGTAAATTGGAAAATGCTACACCAATGTTATTTTTAGGTCTGACTAGAGATTGTACACGTCACCCAGAAGTAGAATTTTTACGTACAGAATTGTTATTTTTCTGTAAAAGATATTTACATAAAGGACCTGATTCGAAACCCTATAAAAGTTCTGTGGTAAAACCATGATCTCGTTTTCTTTACTTAGAGAAAAACGTCCTAGGGAATACGGGTGTTCTCCATAAAAGAAGCAAATACGTTTCATGGGAGCAGATGGCTGAGATGAAAAAAAAAAAAAGTAGAGCGTAATAAAAGGTGTCTATAAAATCAGTCAAATAAAACATTAAGTGTTGGGAAAATAGCCCAATGTTTTAATTGTCTTTTAGGAGTTTATTTTGTGTGCGGAGGCAAAATGATAATGATAAATTTCAAAGGCAGCCGCTCTGAACTACTTCCTCCGGCATCCTAAAGAACTCGGAGCATTCTGATCGCCTTTGGGTGAACAATGACTGCATAGAGCAGATGGTTTGATGTTCTTACGACTTGGAGATAAACATTTACCATGGCAATTCTAAACAAGAACCTGGATGTCTATTGTCAACTTCAGGAAGAAGGCAACCCTTTGAAATGCCTGAAGGCACAAGTGGCACATGCTTTCCCAATGATTCAGTGAGTTAATAATTAATAACCTCTCGAGATTTTCTCAAATGATTATGCAAGAGCACATATCACACTGTGAATTCTTCACCCCAGATACACTAAAGCGTTAAGTGTTTTGTTACCAAATATTCTTTGCAATCGTCCTTAGCAGTTAATCTAAAGCTTCTGCGTTTGTAGAACTGCTGTGAACTGACTCAAGGCATTTTGTCATTGCCAAATATTTGCTTATGTTTGGTAGATGTAAGAAGTTAGAGATGGGTTGAGTACTGGAGGTCTCCCCAGATCCTCGCTACCTGGGAACACTTAACAATGGAAGTAAGTCTCAGATTGAATTCAGCTACACGTACACGTATTTATTAAGCAAACCGACATTGATCTCCTCTGCAGAAAGGTAAAGACTCTGCTCTCTATCCTTTCACACACCCTGAAAGTATTTTGCAGGAAATAGTCACTCCAGAAAAATGTGACCATTTTTTAGCAGTAGGGTTCAGTTAATCTGAGATCAAGTGTCAGAATCTTCCAAAAGTGGCCAAACACAGTATACTGGGTTAGGGCTGGGGCTCCCTCCTTTAAGCCAATTTACATACATTGAACAGCAATGATTTTGCCAATGAAAATTCAATTTCTGACCTCCATGATAACACTTAACAGACCTTCTGGAATTTATCTGAGTGTAATCATTTGATAAGAGCTTCCTAAATGCTACCACTACTCTCAAAATATTTATCTTTGACTAGGGTACAAAAGTTTCACCAGAAAATCTCAAATATTCATTCAATCTAATTAGCACACATGCATATTACATGCTCTAAGATGTGTAATACCGTGGGATCAAATTACAAATTAAATGTAGCTCTTAATATGGTTATGTCATTATTTCTTTCTGAAACCAACTAAATAAATCCACCTTAAGGTATAATTTTTTAAGTCAATGAACCAGTACTATTAAGTGATTTAGTTCTTTCGTGAAATGAACAATTAAAACAGTTTGTTGTAATTAAAGCAATAACTTACGTTTGATTAAGTGTCTAACTTTCAACTCTTATAATATAATTCAGTTAATAGCTATTTACTCAACTGAATGATTTTGGAGCTGAGAAAATAATGTTAAAACAAGACTGCAGTTATCCAGCATTTCTGCAGTTTTGTTGCAATTTTCTTTTTTTTTTTTTTAAAACACTTAAAAATTAAAGATGAACCCTGACCAGGTTGAAATTGATTAATGTAACTGTCAAAAACATAAATCTTGGGGCACCTGGGGGGCTCAGTCAGTTAAGTGTCTGCCTTAGGCGCAGGTCATGATCCCGGGGTTCTGGGGTTGAGCCCCCTATCAGGCTTTCTGCTCAGTGGGGAGATTCCTTCTCCCTTTCCCTCTGCCACTGTTCATGCTCTCTCTCTCCCTCTCTCTCTCTCTTTCCCTCAAATAAATAAATAAAATCTTAAAAAAAAAAAAAACTTCTCTTGGGAGGTAAAAACCTGTTTTCATATATTTGTACCATTTTCACTTATAGGAAGCATTTCTCAACATTTTAAGAAGTTTATGCTGGTGTTTACGTTCCATGGCAAGCATATCTAGCCTCATCGGGTAGCCAGGCATTGAGAGGGTTACAGATTTTATTTCCCAGATTCCCAATCAGCTGCATCTCGGTTCTTGAATGTTATACGTTATGTTTATTCATTGAATCATCTTATCATTCACCGGTGTTTATTGAGCAACGAATACAGATCACACACAGGAAGCTAAAGGTGTGAAAAACACAGTCCCCACCTCAAGAATGTCACAGTCTGGTGGGGGAAACTGAGGGGTCGCTAGTGCAATGGTAGCAGATGACAAAGTGGCTTAGTGCCTGAGCTCTGCAGGGGGTCTCCACTGGGCTGGAATTCTGGCTCCTTTTTTACCTCTCTGTGGTTCAGTTTCCCCACCTATAAAGTGGGTATGATAATACTGCCTATGTCACAGGATTGCTGTGAGGACTACAGGCATTTATTTATACAAAAAAAAAAAAAAAAAAAAATCCCAGAAAAGTGGGTAGCCCATAGTAATACGTGGGCAGGACAGCCCATGTGAGTTATAATTATTGAGCGTGGATGCCTCAGGACCCAACTTCGGCAAAAATATCCCTCTGCTTCATCGCATCTCAATACAGACACCAGTTTTGCCAAATGGAGCTCTTTCTTACCTGTTGATTTCTCTCCATTCCCATGCTCCTTGGGCTTAGATGTGTTATTTCACACTTGTTTTCCTACCATAGTCCTATGCCCTCAGATGCATCCTTCAGACTTTCTAATCTTATTTTGAAAATCTTATCTGATTAGCTTTGATCATCTCCCTCCCTTGATCCAGATCTTCTTCAATGTCTTTTATCACCTGAAATATGATGTACAAACTCTTTAGCCTGACACACATGAAAAAAAGGTCTTCTCAAATCTCAAGCTATTCTGAGCCACTCTTGGGCTTTGAGATTCCCTTTTAATAAAATGCAAAAAATGGATAACCATTAAAAGGAATTCACGAAACTTTGATACATTTACATGTTTGCAATGTATAATCAATACAAACACATGTGGATATGTATTTCTTTATGAATACAAATACAGAAAGATATAATCGTGTGACTCACGAGATAATTAGAGACATTGTACAATTCTTAATTCATCCTTGATGTGCTTTTGTATTTGGTACACAGATTGACAGCCATGTGGTGACCAGAACATCTCCTTCTTTCCATTTCACTGGCAGACTTCTCCCTATTAGTTAGAAATAATTTTGACTGGAACTAACAATTTATGTAATATCAGTTTAGGATGGCTCGTGATTCTGCAATCTGGACTGAGATCACCTTGCTGATCCTATGCCCTCCAGCATTTGCTAGGACTGGAATGTCCAAGATGGCTTCTTCACTCACATGTTTGGTGCTTTAAGCAGGAGGACTGGAATAAGTGGTGGCTGGCTGGGTATCTCATTCTCCATGTGGCCTCTCCCGTGGCTAACCTGGGCTTCCCCACAGCATGATGGCTGCAGGGTATTCGGACTTTCTCACCTGGTAAGTGGTTTCTGAGAGAAGAAGTCTCTTTTTGAGACCAGTCCTAGAATAGGCATCGTATCCTATCTAACATGTTCTATTGGTGGAAGCAAGTTATAAAGCTGGACCAGATTCGGGAAGAGAAGAAAGAGAAAGTAGGCTCCATCTCACCTCTTGATGTGAGGAGGAAATCTAAGTCAGTGAGGGAAGGAAGGGATCATAACCACCTGTGAAGACTATCTACCATACTTGGACAATGACCAAGTTGAGGTGATTGCTTGTATTGGTTCTACTCTGTGATACTTTTGGCCTTCTGTCATTGTTGAAACGTGATTATATCACTTCTAACTGCTTTACCCTTCCCCAATCATATTCAAAGGTAGGAAACAGGAGTGGGCAGAGTGGTTTTCCTTGGAAAGGAACCTTTCTAACAAGCCCCAATCCAATATCTTCTTACATTTCTTTGCCCAGAATTGGATTACATACTAACCCTCAACCAAGGATGGGCTCTTTCCCAAAGATATGGTTAAATCCATATCCTAAACAAAATTAGACTCTAATAGCAAAGTAGGAAGGGGAAGAAATAATTTTGTACAAGTAACCCGTGGTGTTGGCCATATTCTATAATTGCATATAGAACCAAATTGTAGATAATACCAAAAATCGAAATTAGAGCTGCATTGCCCTCCTCATCTTCAGCCCCATGACAAATCCCATGATAGTTTTTGCCTTTAAGAACCCTTTGCTTCTAGCAGAAGGGACTCCAACTCACAAGGCAAAGAGCATGAATTCAGGGAGGGGTATAGAATTGGGGCCAAAAAATACAATCTAAAATCTCTTCAAATCTAGACTCTGGGTATTGTGAAGTCTTTACATTTTCCTACCCACTCTATGGTCATACTTCTCCTTGTCTCTGCACTGCTGATCTGTGTGTCTGCAGCACCCTTCTTTATGCCTTCACCTGACTATACTTCAAGATTCAGGCCAAAAAGCACTGCTTCTGGGCAGCCTTCTCTCACTCTCAGGCTTCTTTATGGTCTCTAGTCTAGTGCCTGCTCCTGAGGTACCCTGAGCTTATCACCATCGTGACAATCATATTATCAGATTTATTTATATTATTTGTCTCCTTATCTCTGTTTCACATTAGATCATAAGGACAGGCTAATGCCCTTCAATTAAGGCCCAGATTACATTTTCTGAGCCCTCATGTTTTCAGTGCTTAACACAGTATTTGGGTCATGGTGGAGGATCGAATGCTGGTGGGATGCATAAATGGATCAGCGGGTTGAAATTCTATCCTGAAGACAATGGGAAGCTGTTGGATAATTTTAAATGTGATTGTTATTCTTGTGTTTCAGGAGGGGACTATTTGGTCGCAGTGGAGTATGTAGTGGGATGTGGTAAAACCAGAGAGGCAAGCAGTTGAAGAAACTGAAGGAATCCTCTGTGAAGTTATAAGAGAAGAACTAAAATATGTCAGTGGTAGTATGCGAACAGCACAGACTCAAAAGATACATAGAAAGTGCATAGATAGACCACAATGCCTACTTAGTTCAGGAGGGTAAAACAGAAGCAAACTTTTAGCTGATTTTTAATGTTTCTGGACTGGGTTACCCAGTAGAGATAGAGTCATTTCTAAATACGGGGAATGTATCAAGGGGACATACATTTTGGAGTCCAATTTTAGAATAATGAGTGTGTGCAATCCCAGTACAACATCTATGAAGAGTCGAGTAGGTGATTGGAATAATGGTAGCTTAGGTGAGAAATTAGGGCTTGATGATTAGATTTGGAAATAATCATGTATTAGCACAGCCACAGAAATAGATGTGATCCCAGGAAGGAGGAGGGGGCAGAGAACAGAAGTGGTAAGGACTAGCATCTGACCAGTGAGTGGAGGAGAATAAACTTGTTAAAATATTGAGAAGGAACAGCTGGAAAAGCAAGCAGGAAATGGGGTGTCCTGGTCTGCTAACAGTGCCGTAATAAAATACCACAGACTGGGTGGCTTAAACAACAGAAATTTATTTCTCACAGTTCTGGAAGCTGGAGGTTCAAGATCAAGGTGTTGGTGGTTGGGTTTCTCTTGAGGCCTCTCTTCCTGGCTTGCAGATGGCTGCCTTCCACTATGTCTTGCCACGGCCTGTTCTCTGTGTGTTCTCTGTGTGTGTTTGCCTGGTGTCCCTTTCTCTTCTTGCGAGGATATCAGTCACATTGGGTTAGGGCCCCAACCTTATGAACTCATTGAGTGCTCATTACCTCTTTAACGTTCCTGTCTTCAAATATAGTCATATTGTAGGTTAAGATTTCAACATACAAATTGTGGGGGGAGTATTATGCGGTCTGTACCATAAGAATGCAAAAGCAACATGGATGTCAAAGAAGAGAGAATGCAAGGAAGAGAGGTGAGCAGACCAGTGGTCTCCAAGGCAATAGCGAAAGAAGGCAGGTGAGCCACTGACTGGAATGTGCCCACTGGTTGTACAAGTTGAAGACAAGATGTGAGCTGAACTAAAGAACTTTCCAATGGAGAAGTGACTGCCATGGGTTGATTAATGAATAAGAGATGAGGAAGCAGTGATAGTAAAGGATGGCTCTAATCAACCTTTAGTCACCCAAGATACTGTGGTGATCAGGCTGGTCCCCTGGTTACCATCAACCCCTTTGTCAACTTTCTCTAGAGTGTGGACTCTGGAGCTAGAGACAGGCCTCTGTTTCAACCTGGGCTCTGCCTCTCACTAGCTATGTGACCTCTGCCAACTTCTTAATCTCTGTAATCCTCAATTTCTTCACCCGTAAAGCAAAGCTTAGAGTAGTACAGCAAGGACGTGCTCCCAAATGTTAACAAGTGATTATCTTTGGGTGAGAGAGTGAAGGATCTTTATTTTTTGCCTTTGGCTTATCTGTATTTCAGATTTTTTTTCTACCTGTGGTTACCATATATTATTTTTGTAACTTGAAACAAAGCTATGTTTTCTCCAAAAGAAACTATTCATGCTTTCTCTAAACAAGTAATGTACTTGCAGGTTTTATTAGTATCTGTGAAGAACTGCAAGCAAGGGGATGGATTAGAAAAACAAATACTCTCATTTTTTCCCCTTTTTTCCTCTCATTTTTTCCCTTATCGAAGACAGGAAACATACATCGAGTACTGTCGGGCACCAAGTGTGGTTCAAGGTTGAAAAGGGAATAATCTATGTTTCTAAGGACCTTATAATTCGTGGGGTAGGATTCCAGAAACTGACGAATAATTATAATGTACTCCATATCAGAATGGGATAAATATTTTAAAAAAATGTATGGCTAAATAAACTAAATGCTCCTAGAGTTCTCCTTGGGAGAGGAGGGGTCAGTTTAAGCTGGAGGAATCACAGACTATTTCCTGGAGGAGCGAACCTGTGTAGGAGTCTGAAGGGGGAGGGGAGTGATCCTCCCACATTCACTATTGTCTCAGTGCTCATCTGGTCTGCTTCACAATAGAAGGAAAATTGGTCAGGAGCTAAGAGCTGAGAATGCAGAATGCTTGATTTATATGGAAAGGAGTCTCCCATCAACTGCTTTGGTTGCCAGTAACCTCAACAGCTGCATGTCAAGAAGTTCAGAGGAGTAGAAAGTTCTTGCCTCATCACAACTGGAAAATGCAGGGCTTAAGTTAACTACATTTTGATTCAGTCCAATTGTTTCGTGTGTTCAGAGTTCATGGAACTGGAAATATGGAGACACTCAAGCTGTTCAACTTTGGCTTGACTTGGGTTTTATTGTTTTTCAACTTGGTAAGGGCCTAAAAATTACTCTCTTTGTTTTTAAGTCCTGAGTTGAGCTTTTAATTTTTGTTTCTATCTGCAAATGGCCCAGTTTTTGCATATGTATATTAGTGGAAAATTGTATTGCATCAAATATACAACTCTGTGTGAAAACAATGTTGTTGTTGTTGTTGTTTTTAAAGATTTTGTTTATTTTTTTGAGAGAGAGAGAGCAAGAGAGAGCATGAGAGGGGAGAAGGTCAGAGGGAGAAGCAGACTCCCTGCAGAGCTAGAAGCCCCATGCCAGACTGGATCCCTAGATGCAGGGAGCACGACTTGAACCGAAGGCAGTGATTGGCTTAACCAACTGAGCCACGCAGGCGCCTCTGAAAACAAAGTTTTAATGGAAAGTATCAGGCTTCTCTTTCAGCGAGAATCCCAAAAGGAAGGTCATATTGACAAATTTTTCAGATCACCAAATTGCAATATGTGTGTTTACACGTCTCTGATTTCATTGTGATGGCTTCTAAAGGATGAGTTTGCACTTGGCAATGCTGACTTCAGACTCTCGATTTCACGGGAGATTGGGGATTAAGTCAGAAATGCTAAAGGCAAACAAAATTTAAAATCAACATTCGTGATACATGATGACAAAGACCACCGGCTAAATACTCCACCGTGGACTTGAGAACCTGAAACCTGTCCTCTAACAGCAAAAAACATCTGTCTTGGCAATAAGTATAGAGAAGAAAGCCTTTAGAATCCCCTGGACATTTTTATTTACCTCTCAGTGTATTTTGGGGAATAAGGAAGTGTATGTATACTGCCCGGAGGAACTTGGGCAAATTTAGAAAAAAAGAAAAAAACCCACACACTTCTCCTTCTTAAAGAAAAGGAAGTAATAGTGACATCACCCTTAGCTAAAATCGAGCCTGTTTACATCTCAATTCAGCAGGTAATAGAATGCCTTCTCCCGAGTTGTGAAATAGCGAGGATGATGAAGTCCAATTTTCTTCTGAATCTTTACGACCTCCTTCTTTCCTTCATCCAACAGGTATTTTTAAAATACCTATTATGTGCTTGGTGCTAAGGATACAACAGTGAGTCGAGGGGGAAAATGTAATCCCTGTCCTCAGAAAAGTTGGACTTGAGTGGGGGAGAGGAATAGAAGTGAAAGAATGACACAAAATCATCACAAAACCAAAGCTGTGCTAAGTGCTAACAATGAGAAGCGTAAGGTGCTAAGAGAACCTGTAATAAAAGAGCTGTTCAGGGAGATCCAGGGAAAGCTTGTCCATCCAGGAAGTTAGGATGGGTCCAAGCAAGATCAGAAGTTGACTGAGTAAAGAGGAAAGGAAGGAAGGAGAAAGGGAAAGATGCCCTGGGAAAGGCTCTGGGCAGGAGGAATAGTGGGTGTGCTCTATGAATCTGGAAAAGGCTCTCAACTGGAGAGGAAGAGAAGCCCAGTGAAAGGTTACCAGAGAGGAAGGGCATTGAAGGATCTTGTTTCTAACCTCCATCTCAAGAGCAGTGGGAAGCCATCGAATGAATTTAATCAGATGCTTGGTATAATTAGGTTTCCATTTTGAAAAGCAGACTTCGGCCCTGAGCTAAGAAAGTGGGTGACTGGGCCCAGAATGCCCATGACTGGGGATGGGTGGTTAGGAGATCTCCCGCCCTGGGGACGGCAGTGGCACGGGCAGGGTGGAAGTGGAGGAAATGGCAAGAAGCAGATTTTGAGCACAAATCTCCACCATGCCTAAAGTGGCTCCCGCATTAGCAGGAAGCCTGTTTGGTAAGGCAAGGCTGTTTGGTAAGCAAGAAAATGCCCAGCGCTCCTGATTTCCCTGCCCTTCCTGAACACAAGTGCTGGGAAGTGGTCTTTTCCTAAGAGACATTCAGAGGCAGCCTCAGTGTTGGGGGAACCAATGGTGAGGAGACTTGAAGTTTCCGGGATCAAACAAATGAATGATTAGATTGACAGGGACGTTTTCTGGCGTTGGGTTTCCGGGGAGAGCTATTTGCTTTTCTTCCCAGCGAGCCTGGCCACCTGCCTTGGCAAATAATCTTTCTCTCGGATAAAGGAAGTTCATTGTGTAGCCTACTGGAAGATCTCCTGGCCAGCAAACCACACAGAACTTAAGTCTTTGAGAGCTGGAAGTAAGATGAGCATATAATTCCTTACCCATCCAAGGTGCATGGGAAAGAAGGGGCTTCTTTAATAATTAAACCTCAAAGGTTTAAACCTCAGGATCTCTGAGGGCAAACTTGGTCACCCTAACAAGAAGGGAGGGTTGAAAGTCTATCCTGTCCTGCTGCCTTTGTTTCCCCTTCCACAGAGGAGAAGCTAAGGGCTGACTCTCATCAGAGGGTTTGGAATGCAAACCCCGGCACTGAGCTGACTCCCAGACCACTTTTCCATTTACATTTTCTGCCATACTCCATACAGTCTCGACATAAAATGTCCCACCACTGTCGCTCTGTGGCGCCTGTTCTTTTACCCTTGCAGAGGCAAGTCCAAAAGGGAGGCAGTGCTCGAGAGCGCATCAGAAATGTGGCACCATGGATGTCCCAGATCAGTATCTGCATTTTCCCAAGATACTCAGGTGGTCTATTTGCGCAGTAAAGTTTGAGAAAAAAACAAAAAACAAAAAACAAACAAACGAAAACTTCCGGACTTCGACCTACCGTAAGCAAAATATTTTACAATGTGGCGGCGTGTGTCTATGTAACCGAAACCAAAGTTCAGTGAGGCAATCCTTACTATTCGATTTGAAACAGAAATGTGCTCACAACTCTGATTTCAGCATCCACTCTTGGGAGCTGGAAAACACAGTTCTGGAGCACCTGGGAACAATGCAAAGAAGGTCGTGGGGAGGCGGAAGATGCTCCCTGGGGTGCTCTGGGCAGTGTATACACTTTGTGTGTTCAGCTTCTTTCTGAAACGCGTGCCCTCAGTCACGCCGGGGTAAATACTTGGAGCCAGGAACTCCCGAGGGCGGTGGGGGCAGCTGAAAGTTTGCCAAAGCCCTCGGAGGGGCCGGTCTCGGGGACATGATTGGCAGTCAGGAGAGAGAGGAGGGCTGGAAGCCGAGTGGAGGGAGAAGGCTCTCGGGCGGCGAGAGGTCCTGCCCAGCTGTTGGCGAGGAGTTTCCTGTTTCCCCCGCGGCGCCCGGGTGAAGTTGAGTGAGTCACTCGCGCGCACCGACCGAAGACACCCCCGCGCGCGCGCTCGCCAGGGGCAGGAGCCGGCCTCCTGCGCAGCTCCCCTCGGCCGCCGGGGGCCTCCCCGCGCCCCGCCGGCCTCCAGGCCCCCTCCCGGCTGGCGAGCGGCGCCACATCTGGCCCGCGCATCTGCCCGGCCGGCCGGCGCGGGGTCCCGAGAGGGCGCGGCGCGGAGGCGCAGCCGGGGCTCCGGGAGGCTCCGTCCGCTGCGCTCGGGGCTCGGTCTATGACGAGCGGCGGGGGCTGCCATGGGTCGGGGGCTGCTCAGGGGCCTGTGGCCGCTGCACATCGTCCTGTGGACGCGCATCGCCAGCACGATCCCGCCTCAAGTTCAGAAGTCGGGTGAGTGGCCCCCAGGTGGGCTCGGCGGGGCGCCGGGGGGTCCCCGCTGCGCTTTGACAGTCGGCCCTGGGCGCCCGGCGCTCGGGCGGAAACGGGAAAGTTCCCTCGGCGGCACCCACGCAGCGCGGCTCCCCGAGGCGCCGGGCTGTGAGTTTCTCTTTCAAAAGTAAAAGGGGAAGGGGCGAGGGGCACGTCGGGCCCCCTTTGTGCGGGCAGGAAAGGCGTTGTGCCGGCCGCGTTCGAGGCGAGCCCCCACCCCCGGAAAGGGAAGTTTGAGAAGTTGCTTGGGTATCTGAAGGAGGCTGGGGAGCCGCGGCCCGGAGCGGAGGCCGCCGAGGCCGCCAAAGCGGCTGGCGCACCTGGGGTCGCCGCGGCCCGGGGCGATGCTGCGTGCCCACCCAGCTCTCGGCCAGACACCCCCTTCAGTGGCCCGCGATTCCAGCCTGGGCTCCGGGGAGGCGCCGCACGTTCCCCCAGGCCCGCTTCTCGGCCCCGAGTCACTGTATGAAAGTTTCACGGAACCAGGCAATTTCCAAAGGAAAGTTATCTGGCTCCACCGAGGGCTGGGCGTGGGTAGGGTAGGGAGCGGGGATTGTCAGGTGGCAGGCAGGGAATTATTAACTCGGTGCCCACTAGGTGCTAGGTGCTGGGTGCTTGGAGATGTTGCCTGGAGCCAGACAGCCCTGCCTTGCCGGAGGTGATGGTTCTCTGCAACTGTCCTTTGAGGGAAACGGAAAGGTTAAATTCCTAACTGTCCCTGAGCTCCCCATCTCTGGACGTTTTCGGAGGTGAAAAATGCAAGAATTGAGTTCTTAATTATTTGTTATGGAAAGTACCGAACCCCCTTGAGACTTTAAAAGTTATTACTTTTTGGCAGCCGTGATCTGCATAACCCAGTTTTCTGCAGCTGGGGCCTGGGTTAACTGAGTACTTGGAACCTGAGGGCCTCAGCTTCCTCATCTGTAAAATGGTTAGATTTGGATAACTTTACATCCCCTTCATCTGTGACATCTTGTCGCTCTCTTTCCCCTTTGGTGACTTGGAGATGCCCTGATAGCCCACATCACCCCGAGGAGCTTGCTTTATTTACCAGGGCCATGGACAGACTTACCTTTAGGTTTGTCTAGAAGAAATAAGCACCAGGTTCTAAATGGTAGGCCTCGGAGTATTTGAAGTGAATTGAGAACTTTTTAAAATGACGTTTCTTCTTGAAGGTGGCATGGAGATGGGAGTTTGAATGGCATGAGGAAGAAACACTGTTGTAAACAACAACAACAAAAAATGTTAAAAATCATTAAAACTTTTGTTTCAAGCTAGGAAAGAAGGAAATCAGCTGACCTTGATTTCGTTAGATTTTGTTTACAAGGATAAGATTTATGAATTTTCAAATTCCAGACTCAGTAGTTCATGAGTCAGTTTCATTTCATCTATATACACATTTCTAAACAATTAACTTAAAAGCCTAGTGGCTTTTTATTTGGGCTTTTGAACAGTTTTAAACAACCCACAGATTTCATATTGGATGGAATTAAAGTCTCCAAATTTGAACTAAGGAATCATTTTGGAATTTGCATTCATTTGAAATTAAATTTTCAAAGATACTGGAAGGTTGAAGGTAGCTATAATGACAACGAGAAACCTACTTCCACTTCCATTTTAATTTTCCATATAAGTAAGCAGTTTCAGGATTTTTCTAAAATAACTGCTAAACCGTCAAGACATTTTTCAAAATATCTTCCTGTGTGATAAGAGATGAGGAAATGAGATGCCTAGCAACATCCTTTTAGGCCCCCCAAAAAGTCCACCTTCTGTTCCATAGATTGATAAGTGGGCCAAGGGTTTCAGTATAAGAAGAAACTTCACTAAGAAATGTACTTAAAGCCTTTTAAAATTTTTTTGTTTTGTTTTGTTTTGTAGATCCACCCTTCCTCAATGCCCCAAATTAAGTAATGACTCTTCAGGGGGAAATCTTAAATGTTAGAAAACTCTTCAGATCTAGAAAATGTGACCTGTACTTTTCAAATACCTAACAAGAGATTTCTGTTGAGGACTCAGTGTTGGTAAAAGTATCATACAGATAAACTTCTTACCTAAAATCATATTAATGATGTATTTATTTTTGTCAAGGTCAGAGACTAGTGATTACTAGGCCCAGAATTTGATCTTTGGTCTATGGCTTTTCGGAAAACAAATTTTGACCCCCCTGGCTACTTCCTTTAGTAGTATCGGTTGTGGTCTATACAAAATCCTGTTTTGGATTTATTGCCTTTTTACAAGGTAGCACCCCATGGTGATGAGTCCTTATTATTGTCTGTGTAGCTGCCTCAACTGCTACATGGTTTCCATTTTAATTTTCCAATCCTTAGTTATCAACACAACTTTTAAATTTTTTCTTTATTTCTTAACCCCATTTTTCCAATTAAGAATGACACCTCATTGGTGCCATTGTAAAAAGCAGCTATTACTAATTTGTCCTTCTCAGCGTATTTATAGAGCATCTCCTTGCACCAGGCAGGAGACTCAGACCTGGGGACACTATTCCAAATGAATAAGACAGTTGAACGCATTGGAGGGTGTTAAAGGCAAAGACCAGGACACATAGTTTAACCCTGTGTGCTTGGGAGCATTAATGAGTACCGGTGGTTTATTTTCTAGACTCCCCCTTTACAAGAGCTGTTTGGTTGTTGAATGCACTTGGAGGGGTGCAAGTTGAATGTTTTGTTCTCAGTCCCTCTGAATGTCTTCCTTTTTGTTCATCTGTTCTTTTCTATGCCTGCCATGTTATAGGCCCCCACCCCAGGCCTCCATTCTGTAGCCAGTGTGGTGGACGCAATGTGCCCAATCTAATCTTTCTTTTGAGGAGAAGCTTCGAGATACGAGTTTTGGAATGGAGGCCTCCTGGGTTCCAGACCCAGCTTCCATTTATTGGCTGTGTAAGGGGACACAGTCTCCTTCCTTCTCTAACCCCCATACCCATTTGTAAAATGGGGATTCTGGAGTTATGGTGAAGACTAAATGAAATAATGCTTTGTATGCTTAGCCCAGTGCCTGCCACATAGTAAATGCTCAGTAAATACCAGCTTTCATTATTATTTTTAACCCCGAATTCAGTCCTCAATAGGATCCTCCATTACCTGGTTGCCATTTGATTCTGAGACTTCACATCCCACCAAGGCTCACACTTTCCCACTGTATCCTGATCATCCTACATACACATTCCCTGAGCAGCTTAGTAGTGCCTTTGTTCAAGCTGCTGTCATTCTGGAACTCCTACCCTCCGAATAATTTTCCCTCATCTTTTAGACTTAAGTGTCATCTGCCCAAGGAAACCCCTTTGAATGCCTAGTGGTTGAGCTAAACATCCCCTCCTGAGGACAGGCCTCCCTCTTAGCTCATAACAAGAGCCGAAATTACATCTTTACGTGACTCCCTTGCCAATCAAGCCTCTCAAAGGCAGGAGGCGTGTCTTATTAATTTCTCCATGTCCAAGGTTTCTGGGAGGACCAGAAACATCACCTAGCACCCAGGAAACGTTGAGCTGAGCTCCTGGTAAAATCCAGAGCAAGCATTTTAACAACCAGGCAGCCCTTATCTATTGGGAGTTTGCTCTGAATAGTAAAATCTTCCTTTTACTAACTTAATGTAGAGTAGTTAACTACTAGTAGTATCTCTAAGTTAGAGTAGTTAACTACTCTAGTAGTTAACTAGCAGAGTAGTTAACTACTAGTAGTTTAACTAGAGTAGTTAACTAGTAGAGTAGTTAACTACCCGAGTAGTTTAACTAGAGTAGTTAACTAGTAAAATACTAGTTAACTACTCGAGTAGTTATTAAAAAACTAGTATTTTACTAGTTAACTACTCAAGTAGTTAACTACTCTAACTTAGAGTAGTTTTGGCTCTGATCTAAGTAAGCAGTTTGGCTGTTTTTATAGTATGTAATTGGTGTGTACTTTTTTTTATTCTGATGAGATATGGAAAAAGATGCTTCAACTTCTGACAAACATGCTGGAAAGTTCTCATGCAGTCCCTTTAGCTATACATTTTGAATTGGTGTAAGACATTCTAAGCCATTCCAAAACTTTAGGGTTTCACCAAAGAAATTTTCCAGTAAATACTGAATTCTCTCTCTCTCTCTCTTTTTCTTCTCTAGAAGGTTGTCGAAAGGAGACTTTCGTTAAAAATGAAGTGCTGAAAATCTAAATTTAGCTTTTAAGTTTCTTTTTTCATCAGGGTTTGATGTTTTGGTTTATAAGCGGTGAAGCAGAGTCCGTGGAAGGGAAGTATGGACCTGTAGCAGCTTCTGTCTGCTGCAGAGCAGTGTGGGTATTATTTAGGTCTGATGCAAACCACCAAAACAGTTTAAAATAGGGCGCAGAGGAAACATACTTCCTGGCTAGAGCATGGCATTATTTAGCCAATTTCCACATAAAGGCATAACTCTGTCACCTTGTTAGCTTCTGCCCTCCAGCTCCTCGCGTGTAGCTTCGGCCGAATTAACACATGATTTTCAGTGGAAATGACTTAGCAGATACGCACTAGGGGTGAGCACGCTCACCACTTATTTTGTGCTACCTCTTTTTCATGTCACATTTTGCTCCCCAGGTGTGTGTTGCTTCTGACCGAGGCAATACGACGATGACTCTCCCTCCCTGCCTGGCATGTCGTCGGAAGGGTTTAGAAGGCTGAGCAGGCACACTGGCTCCTGTCAGGGAGGAGTGGGGGGAAAAGGGAAACCAACATTTGAAAATCTGCTCTGAGCCAGCTGCTTGACGTGACTTATCTAATTTAGTCTTCAGAAGAAGCCTGCAAGATAAGTTTTATTAACTTTATTTCTAGATGGGGAAGGTGGAGTCTGCTCGAGGTCTCTTGAGGTTTGCCCATGAGTGCGTGCGTGTGTGTGTGGGGGGGTGTGCGTGCGTGCATGTGCGTGCGTTCTCAGCTTGCCCTGTTTGCATTTAGCTAGGCGCTTTCACTTAGTCGATCTGTGAGCACCTATGTTGAGATGGAAGTTAGGGAGGGGGTAAGGAGTCCTCGTGTTTGAGAAGGGGAAATTTACCATCTGATACCATCAATTCAGTGCTCCTGATTTCACGATTTGCTTGGCTTGCGTGATCTGCCTCCTTCCTGAGTATCTCTGTACCATAGAAAATCAAGATAAGGCCATCTCTTTAGAAGGAAACTCTACTCTTCCTAGTCTGATCACAGAGTCCTGGTGACGGGACCCACCTCATGTGACCCCATGGTTCGACCATTTACAGCAGTAGGACAAGCACCGTTTTCAAAGCTGTGTATTGTACATCCCACATTCCAGGCACGTAGGACCAGCATCTGTGTACAGGTCTCAAACAACTGTTGGTGAGGGCAGAAAGAACAGAATTTATCCAACATAACAAAAGCGGATGGGATGATTTGACTTTTGAGGTCCCACTAATTTGAAAACTTGTAAGTAGTTCAGATTCTTCTCTTCGTGATAGGATCTGGCCTTTTACTTGCTGTGATCAGCTTTTTAGGTCTTGGCAATCAACATGAAGCTACTGCCTCCTTAGATGTAGTCAACTCAAGATCTCCCCTTTAGCCTTTTAAGGGCTCCCTAATATCTTTGCTTTGTTTACAGGGCTGAAGCTTAGTTCATTAGAATGGGTTTAGTTGCAGAGTAAATGCCCGTGACTTCTGAGGATATGAGGATATAGGTGGGAAAGGCTGTTTGCTGTCAAGATGTGCAGCTCTATCTCTCTCTTTCTTCTCCTTTCTTTTCTTTTTCTTCCTTTTCCTTCCCTTCCTTTCCTTCTTTCCCTTTCCTCCTTCTCTTCTTTTCTTTTCTTTCTTCTTTTATGATGAGATACCCCCCCCCCAATTTTTTCAACTCAATTAAAATATAGGCCTAGTGTGTGGGCAAAAGGGGCCTCTGCCCTGGATCTTAGAGGGCACTGCCTTTGGTCTTTTCAAACCAGACCCCTGTCCATGGGGTAAGAAGACTCTGGGCCTCTGAGTCCAAACCCCTCCCTTTTTTAGATCACATTTCAGGTACCTAGGAGCAACACTTCACTGTCCAAGTAGCCCTGGGTTAACTTTCACAGGCTATATGGACTTTTGGGTACCTCTGTGCATCTTAAGGGTGGCTACGGGGGAGCTTCGTATGTGTGGGGTGTGTGTAGGGATGTGTCACAATTTGGGTGTCCATGCATATCTTATAAGGCCTCACTTGATATAGGATGGAGCAGGCAGTGCAAAGAGGAAGGTATTGCTGGCCAGGCCTGGGACAATGTTTACTCAAAGCACCCAGTTCCAGAAAGGGACTTGAGTAGTTCAAGAGTTTCAGAATTATACTAGGCCTTCCAAAGTATTACAGAGATACATTTGTCAGTCAAGGTAGGACAAAACCTATTTTATGGGACAGTTTCTCCACTTGATTTATACATTTCCAATATTTTGATCTTTGGTATGTGGGCCTCCGTTTGCCCTTACCCTGGGTCTTCCAGAGCCGTTGGAACAACATTCTTTTGCAGAGGTGTGCAGCACCAGATTGGTTTTTGTTGATTGTATTCTGTTCTTCCTGGAGAGACTGGTCATTAGCGAAAAAGCTAAGACTCCTTTTGTAATCATAACATTGTATCTTCTTTGAGAAATTCAGTTTTTCATAGTTTGTATTTTCTTGAAGGAAACCTTAGTTCTATTAATTTGACTTGTCCTATCTGTTATTTCACTTAACACATTTTTTAAAAAGATTTCCCAGTGCTGTATTGGCATTTCCTACATGTATTGGGAACTCTAGGGCAAGGTGAAACTTCTCTGGATGTTTTTTCTGCTATTGTAAATGTTTATTTGAGGGATCCATGGCCTTCTCAAGCCTCTGTAAGGAAAACAAGAACATTAGAACAGTGTTAAGAAGTAAAAAGCCCTTCTGACACTATAAAAGGTATAAGGTTGTCAAAACTATGCATTTTAGAGAGCCAGGGAGTTGGCAGAACAAACATGAATGTTTCGAAGGAAAATATGGGGTCAGGTGCACACTCTGAGCCTATACCACAGCAGGTCTTATCTGTGAAAGCTGTAAATCGTTAGAGGATTCACTGACTTTGGAGGAAACTCACTCTGCTGCTTTGTGGATGACTAGTGGTCGTCCTAAAACTCTATGAAACTTTTCCACGTAGGGAAATTGAATTGGCCTCATGCTCCCAGGGAGCTGTGTCCCTCTCTTGAGGAAGCTTCACTCATGAGCCTTCTTGAACCGGTTTCCCACTAACGTATGGAGCCCACTTACCGAGATCTTTCACTGCCTAGATTGTGCTGAACGCTTCTTCTCTTGTTAGTTAACCTTCAAATCAACTCCAAGGAATAGATTTTATAATACTCATTATAAGCACTTTGGAGTTTAGAAAACTTAGCAAAGGCCGCCCTGGCATCAAGTGATTATGTTGGGGTTAGAACCAAGATGGTCTGGTCTAAGGACCTGGCCTTCAATTGTTATATACTATCCTGAGACTAGGTCACCTCAGTTGACATAAACTGTTCTCTATTGTAGCATGGGTGGTGGGAGAACATAAGGATTAAGAAAAATAATAGTAATATCCAACATATTTCCAATGCTTTAATGTTTTTCATTTATTACCCCATTTAATTTCTTTAGCTAAATAAAATAATCAAACGTCATGCCTGTCTTGTGACCTCAATGGGAGAATGAAATATATACATCACTTGGCAAATCGTGGCATATTTATGCCTTCAAGGATTTTTAGGTATTCTGAGCAAAACTAAACCTTTGTTTGGAAGGATTGGGGGAATTAAAGGATGCATAAATACGTGGGGGATATATATAGTATGCCAAGGTGGATTCACCATAAGTGAATGGAATATAACTTTTAGAGCTTATGCCTGGTGTAGACCCATCTCCTGGCTTTGGAAGGGAGAGTGGCAATGTGGTTAGTGAGTGTCAATCAAGTCCAAGAATATTTAAGAAATCTTGCTGTGCCTTGAATATTATAGCTCACCATATAAAAGGAACTTGATAGAGGTTTTCCCAAATTTAGTGGCAATTCAGAACATTTATAGTATATCACTTAAAATGAATGATGAAGCTGAAACTTTTTCCAAGCTATTCAAAAATAAATTACAAATTCGGATCAACAGTTCTAGAGGAAAGACTGATTTATTCTTCTATTCTCTCTATAGAGACAATTACAAAATATCATCGGAAGAGGCAATCAAAGAGTACGCAATCAAAAAAGGTAGTAAAAATATCTCAGAGGTATGTCAGGCAGTTAATTAATAAAAATAATCGTTTCTTTTTAAATTTTATGTTTGTGGTATTTGTAGCTTTTTAAAATTTGCAATTTGTAAGATGACATTTTAAATTTCAAGTATTCACTTTCATACCTTAATTTCTATTCTTAATTTTTATATTCTTTTTCTTAGGGTGCCCCTGAAATTTAAAAGCTTCAACATTCGCAAGACCCAAATCTATGCTTAATGGTAGGATTTGCTTTTTGGCCTAGAAAAATAAATAGAAATGCCTCCTCTTCTACCACCCACCCCCATACAGAGACTGAAGTCTGCATTGTTACATCACCAAACCCAAACTTCTTTTTCCAGGTTTAGCTAAACCCTTCATTTTTTTTCCTAGTTCAGAGGCCTCATGCCAAGTAGAGAAGTTGTAAATATGTAATTATCGCAGAACCTCGATCTGGAATGAAACCCAGATCTGACCCTTAGTTTGAGATGAAGACTCTGCCTGCAAGAGAGCTGGTGAAGACTAAAGCATGTTATACTGGCAACCAAGGTGTCTGGGTGATCTGGCCAAGTCCCTTTGGCCTCACTGGTTCTCATTTTTGTCTAGGTACAGTGGCAAGAGTTGGACTAGATGAAATTTTCAGTTTTTTTCTGTTCCGAAATGTTTCATTTTGTAGCTTTAGTGGAGGAAACCATTGAAATTGATGTAAAAACATAATCCTTAACTAATCGAAGTAGAAAACTCAAAAGTCATAACAGGACAGAGCAGAGACATACCGCAAACATCCACTTGGAGTTTGTCGGAGATGACTGCTATTGAAAAAAGAGAATGAAACCATAGTTATTTTGAAAATTTCCTGGTACAGGTGCCTGAGCATACACCCTGACTAAATAGCATGTTTACTTGAGCTAGCACTTCTTCCTTGCTGAAAAAAAAGGGCTTATTTGGTTTTGGTGGTAATACCATTTCTCTTTTGTTAATTATGGTGTTCTCATTCTCCCCTTCCTCTGAATTGGTTGAAGAATCTCTGAAGGTTTTTCCTGAGGAAGAGAATTATGAAACGCTTTGCTGTGTCTAGGAAAAGAAAGTCCTAAAGGAGCTTCTATGTTTTTTGGGAAAAGAAAAGAAACTCGTCTGAATATAATTAGTCTTCTCTTGCCTTTCAAAGATCTGTCCACCACTTTTCTGAAAATATTCTCAGAAAAGACAGAATTTGCTACAGATTGGCGGATTGCAGACTGCTTTTTTCGGCAGGGGAGTAGCTATGAGCCCCATAATTGCATTTCTGTATGGTCTGCATAGACCAGTTAGCACAGAGGAGAAATCTAACTATTGCTTTGAATGGCTATCTTGTTACTTCATATCACTTTTATGTTTTGTTCTCTAAAACGCATTGTATTGGGGAAAAACAATGATAAAATTTGACCTCAGATGTGTGAAAAGGAAAAACAACAATTACAACAACCGACAGTCGCATTGTGCATTCACTATTCTGGAATCCCTAAAATTACATTGTTGTAAAACAGTTTCTAACAATCGCAGCCCTTCCTGGGCACTCTTTTATTCTTATAGTTTCTATTATAATTAATTATATAATTTATATTACCTCTCTTATCACCTATTTATTTATTCCAAGGAACCCCAAACTGGCCAGTCTCTTCCTTTTTGCTGTTTTCTGTTTTCCGTCACCTCTGGGAAGTCCTGCTTGCTTGTTCAAACTTCTCACCCCTTCATGAGACTCACTTAACATCTACCTATCATGAGTTAGAATAGGCACTGAGGTTCAGATCTGGAGCTCAAGCATTCTGACCCCAACACGAGGCTTTCATATCATCCCCTGATAACAGTAGCTGAAGATGTTCTAATACCTTGCTACTCAAAGGGGGTGGTCCAGAGACCAGCAGCACCTGCATCGCTGAGAATTACTGCAAATGCAGAATGTCGGACCTGTTCAGAACCAGCATTTTAACAAGATCCCCAGGTGATTCGTGTACATACACCCTGAAGTTTGCGACACGCTGCCCCAGTAGCCTTAAAGCATCTTCCACAGAGGTATCAAAGGACGTGCAGTAGTGTTGGTGAATCAGATCAGACTTCTTTCTGTCCCCAAGGAAGACAAGGATTCCAGGGAGAGTAGCTTCTAGTATTATTAGGGCTACAAGGCCCCCTTTTAACTGTATGTAACTAACACACTGAGGCTAGCAGAAGCAAACGCTCTGACAGCAAGTCAAGTCAATTAGTGAGTCAGTTTTATCCTGTCTGTTTACCCAAAACTGTAGATCCTAGAGATTGTTTCTCTGCTGAACCCATAACATTTAACACGTTTACTCATTAGGCATTTAATCATAGACTGCCTTGCCATTTGTAGACCTTAATTAAGAGCTATTATACCTTGGTGTTTCTTAAAGCATGTAGCACTTGCTGTATACAAAGTGTGTACCCAATAAATTAATGAATTAATGCCAGGTTTTTCAGGACATGGTTCTACTCTTCGGCATTAAAAAAATTTATATCTTTTGCCTTGAGAAACTTATTTCGTTGATGCTGAGTGAGAACTCACTGAATTTTTCTTGAATCCATCAACATTTTTTTAGTCTGTTCTGATCATGCTACCAGTGGTTTTTTTGGTGATTGGTATTTTATTCATCATAAGGCAATTTTTTGCACCTCTGTTACTTTTGCCTTTAAGAATTATTGGTCTCAGCCAGTAACAACAATCAGTTCTCACACCTCTTTCTGACTTTTTTCAAATAATTTTATTACCTATTTTTTTCCTTCTGACATTATAACTGTACTCGGCAAAAAAAAAAAAAAAAAAAAAAACCAAGAAACAGAAAAAACTTTCCATAGAAACCTGTATCTCATGTTGCTGACTTTTGCATCAAATCTCAACTTATTCATCATAATAACTGTAAATCTTATTACCTAGAATCTCATAATCAGACAAATTTTTACAACAGGAATGCAGTTACATGAAATATATAACCATTTGGTTTCATTTTTACTCTTAAACCATCCTACCACAATGCAAGTCTGAACTCGTGTTTTCTGTCTGGTGTGAGAAGCTCTTTGGTTTCTGCCTATGGATGCCCTTTGTCCCTTTTCTCTTTAATACATATCCATGGCCATCAGTTAAATCTTCTCCCCAGGTAACATTTTGAATAGCTGGCCCCTGATAGAGAGCCTTCCATGATCTTCTCTATGGATCCCAGGTGACTGATTACACGGTCCTGACTTTCTCTTTGAGGTCAGGGGCTGTGTCAATATCCTTGTTTCTTAAGATGCATCTTGGGGTCACAGGACCAGTTAGATGATTCCATGCATGAATGGAATCATTTCCCTTTATGCTCTTATACATCTCTCAGGCCCTAGTTCCTTTGAACTGGACATCCTCACACATCCTTGTGCTTTTAGATTCTCTAACTGGTGACTGTTATCCCAATTTTCCCATTCTCTACCCATGCCCTACCATCCTCCACATGCTGAAATAACACCTGAGTAGATGCCATTTCCTCTCTTGGCTCTTCGGTTAGTTATCCCAGTCAGATTTCCCTCCTTTTTCCTCTTCACAGCCTCACCAACAGGCCTGGCTTCCACACTCTGGTGGCTTTATGTGTGTGGCTGTATGCATGTGCCCCTTATTAGAATGAAAATTCTTTAAGGGAGAATCTTCCGTCTGATTCTTCCCTAGCACTCACTGTGCGTTCTCACTGAAAGATTGTTGCTGTTTAGAATTCATTACCTTTAAAGGCCAGAGAAACTGCTTATAAATCCAAGATGGGATTATAGGTTATACACACACACGAACACACACATATATAAATAATTTATATTTCTATTTATGTATTTCTATTTAAATTTGTATATGCTTATTTTTTTTTTCTAGACTGTTTACCTTCTCACCACGAAGTGTGCCATCAGGGGCTTTGTCATTTATAATAAAGCCACCTTGAGGGAACAATGGGCTTGTGGGAAATTTTGAATGATCTGATGCGTGTAAGTTTCTCTTTGCAGGGGAGGTTCCCTGTGCCTACAGTCTTTAGCTTCTGTGAAGTGGGGGGGAGCTGCAGTCTGTGGGTGTTAAGGCCTGTTGCTTTTCCGTCCGTCACAGACTGCCTTTGATTCATCTCTCCTCTTGTGTGTGAATCTTTTGTGGAGGACCCAACATGTTATGCCTGTAGGCGCCCAAAAAAGTCATAAAGTAAATCATATTATCTGACTCAGAAGATTTTTTTTTGCCACTCCTGCCTTCCTTTTTTTTATGAATTGTAAATTATCTCCTATCACTGGGATAGTTGGAGAAGGGGTAGTTGAACGAAGGGGTCTAGGTGCAATGGAGAGCGTGGGAAGACATCTTTCTACCTGCCTGAGGGAAGACATCCCCTGTTGCAAAGGTGACTCCTGACTTTAACAGCACAGTTTCCAGACATGGCTCCTGCCTCTCTTCCAGCCAGATTGTCACCCAGGGAGCCCCTCTTCCAGGGAAATTGGGGAGCTCCCCTCACTTCATAACATTACTTAGGCATGGACCAACAATGCCCTATCTGCACTATCTCAGGGAATAAGGAGATGAAACAAGAATTTTCTGTCTTAATATTCTGTGGCACTTAAGAGAAATGGTCGAGATAGAATACTTTTAATTTGATGTACTGTTGGTTAGCTTTCAGAACTGCTGAAAACATTTCTCTTTCAAGATTTCGATGTTGCTGTTGGTGAGGATGTTTGTGGCCGTTACGTAATCACTTATGCAGCGCTGTGTGAAGCGTTTGGCCAAACTCAAGAGTGTCTCCTGTTACCAGCTACCAGCTTATTAATGTAATACTTATGGTATCTTCAGGGCCAAGGAAGGAACATGGTTTCTTGATAGTCCCATTTTTACTTCGTGAATAACTGTTGGAACTACAGTTACCTGTGCTCCAAGCTTATTGGCTTTGTTACTCCTCAAGTTATAACTCCTTCTTAAAAGCGACTGACTAGGGGTGCCTGGGTGGCTCAGTGGGTTACGCCTCTGCCTTCAGCTCAGGTCATGATCTCAGGGTCCTGGGATCGAGCCCCGCATCGGGCTCTCTGCTCAGCAGGGAGTATCCTTCCCCCTCTCTCTCTACCTGCCTCTCTGCCTACTTGTGCTGTCTGTCGAATAAATAAAGAAAAATCTTTAATAAAAAAAAAAAAAAAAGCGACTGACCGAATGGTAGATGTCTGTGTGACTCATATTCTGCCAGTCCAAACAGTTTTGTTCTTCTCTCTCTACTCTGATTCAGACATTCATCTTTAAGTTCTGGAAGGAAAATGTTCGCCTTGACCTCTGACACAATGTACTGTTTTGATTATGATCAGTACTTTAATAAAATTTATGTTAAAGCAAGTCATGATGAGCATTTTGTAAGGTGCCAACTGTCAAATCACTCTGTTGTACCCCTGAAGCTAGTATGTAAAATTGAATGTCAAGTGTACTTCAGTTAATATTAATGGTAATAATAATGAGAAAAGAGAGTCTTTAGAGGGAGTCCCTGAAAATCTTGGGAAAAACTGATCCAGTGTCACTTCCTCCCAGTTACAGGAAGTGACCATGGAGCCCACCTTGGCACTTGTGCTCTCCGAATGGAAGTGCCTTGAAGTTAAGAGCCAATGAAGGGGCTGGCGGTGGTAGTTGAAAGCAGCCACTTGTGTGCCCTTTATCAGCAGTGACCAGGGCTGCAGTGGAAGGTCCAGATGTTTGTGAACATTTCTGCCCACAGCCCCCTCTGGCACATATCTCTTGGGAACATATAAAATGTCCTTTGTTGTTAAAATGGCTGTTAAATGAATATGAAAAGCACAACAAACATCGTAAAAATAGTCATTTGCCAGCCTGTCCAGGCAGATAAAATACGAGTGTCAGGAAAACAGAAAAGAGCAGGGATTTGAATAACTTTATTCTTTTTGAGGCTTATGGGGGAAAGAGCACCAGTAGGAAAAAAGGCTGGTGATAACTTTGAGGAAAACATGTTGACCATGTCTGGCTATAATAATTTTTTAATAGCCCCTTATGTTAATAGAGTGTTTTATGTAAACTGTTTCACCTGGATGTCATTTTTAATTTTGGAAACAACCCTCTTAGTGGGTATAATTACCCTGTTTTACAGATAATATGGAAATGGAAGCCCAGAAAGATGAAACCATCTGAGGCATTGTAAAGACTCACAAATTTGTGTTTCTGTCATTTTACCATTTTTTGATCTCATGCTCCCTTGCTGCCTAATTTTCTAGGTAAATGTAAGACAAACACTACGGTCCTATTGTGTTCTTATGTTTCCATAGCTAACTTGTAATAGAGGGGATGGTAGGGTTCACATCAGAAGCCCTGTTATTTGCCTCAAAAATCGGAAACCATATCGAGGATGGGAGAATTCCCTCTTTCGAGACATACTTCTCTGAGGGCTTTGTCCCCGAGTCTTACTAGAGTTCAAGGCTATGTAATGAGTCATTTTTCTTTTTCTCCTTTTCTTGTGGGGCAATTTTTCTTTTATACACTGTGCGGTCTGCCTTTTTGAGGGTCATGTCATGCCTACCAGTAGACACAGGTTGCCATTTATAAAAGACTGTGGTAGTTGCCACAGTCCTGTCGTTTTGCTCTTCTCCAGAGCTTCAAGGTCCTTCACATAATCGGGGAGATGGACGTCTTTACACAGGAAGGGTGTGTCTTCGCCATATAGGTCTGGAGGTCAAGTGCTGTCTTTGGCTTCCTTTCCCAGAACTTCTTAAAGATGAATGTCTGAATAAAGATTTGGAGAGGAACACGATTGTTTTGACTGGCAGAACAGAAGAAACACAGACATCTAGGATTTATTTAAATTACTTTTATATAAAAGAACTTATATCTTGAGGAGTAGCAAAGCCTTCTTATCTGACTGACATTTTCAAAGGCGATGGTAAAGAATCACCCTGATGAGCAGAAACTGCATTTGTTTGCCAGCCACGTGAAGGTAACTGATGATCCTGCCTGCCTGTGATTTGTTCTATAAAATGTCATTTCCCCCTCAGCATCAAAAAGGAAGTTGAATCATGATGTCGTTTACTCCATTTTGGTTAAGGAAACAGGTTAAATCAGCTCCCATGTTGTCTAGTATGGACTTCTTTCTCCTCTTTTCCACCATTATTCATCAGGATGATTTTCCAGTGGATTTGGGATTAAGGATTATTCTGATCCTTCCACCTCTGTGAAAATTTCCCAGAAGAGATCAGCTTCTTTAAGGAATGACTGTGTTCATGAATTTATATGGGAAGCGGAGAGATCTTCAAATTAGAATAGATTTCAGTGTTACCTTTTTGTGTACTTCTTATTTAAAAGGGATGCCATAGTAAATCTTCTAGAGGACTACCTTTTATATCATCCTTTAAAAAATGGTAATTTGTATATACTGTTTCCTGTTAAGGCAGATGTAATTATATTTAGAAAAATATCCAAATTTTGAACATCTCAGAGATGGTCCTTCTTCAGATGTGGTACATAGGTGGTGTTTAGTATATAAATGGAATAAGAAAGAAAAAAAATCAGAGACTAGGAAGAGAAATTAAATTGTAGGACTATATTGACTTAAAAGTTATTTTTTTGTATTGTATCTATTTAGCTTCGAGATTTTCTGAAGGAAAGGCTTATCCACAACTGTTAACTCTGATCTAAGGAACTATTTGTCTTACTGATTTCATTGGTAGTTTATCTAAAGGGAGATACACTTTCATACATTTGACTTTTCTGAAATCATTATTCATTTTGCCGTGTGGGGTCAAAGCCCTTTAAAAATTTCACCTTTTGCAAGAAATCTTCTCCTCAGGTTTTCGGACAGATCTTCCTTCAAACTTATTTTGACCTTGGTGATTGGCAAAGGATTTCTACCCTTTAAAAAGATAGGAATTTGTAAAACTCCTACTAAAAAATTAAGTAAAAATGACCTTCCAAGGAGAATTTGTACAATAGCAACCAAATACCTTGACACCAATTATGTTGATGATTCCTGCCTCATCCCAAAACATTATTAGAGTTTGAGTCACATAAGAAAATCACTTGAGGGGCGCCAGGGTGGCTCAGTCAGTTAAGCGTCTGCCTTTAGTTCAGGTCATAATCCCAAAGTCTTGGGATCAAGCCCTGCATTGGGCTCTCTGCTCAGTGGGGAGCCTGCTTCTCCCTCTGCCTCTGCCCCTCCCCCTGCTCATGCTCCCTCTCTTTCTCTCAAATAAAGAAAATCTTTTTTTAAAAAAAGATATAAAAGAGATATACACTGATTAAAATGTTCTGTTATAATGCCCTTTGCGATTTTCCTAGCAGCCAGACCAAGCTTCGAAACATGGTTTGTAGTAGGCCTGCCCTCCTTCCTCTCTCTGGGACTGTCCGCTTTCTCTAACCCCCAAGTTTGTTTCTGTTTAGTTCTTTGCTCCATACAGAATAAATCCTTTCTGAACCATATTTATTTTTTTTCTACTTCTGGCTGCACATAAGAATCATCTGGGGAGGTTTTAAAATAATCCAGTGCCCGAGCCAAACCCCTGAAGTTCTGAATCATTTGCCCTGGTGTAGGGCCCTGGCATCAGTATTGCTTGGAAAAATCCCCAGATGGTTCTGTTGTGGAACCCAGGTTGAGAAACACTGATTGCTACAAATGGAGGATTTGAACAGAGAAGTCAAGGTATTCACTTAAAGCCCCTCAGCAAAGCAGTACCATTGATTAGGGTCAGAAGATCCCATCTTCTGACTCTAAATCCAGTATAGCAAATAAAGGAAAGGCTTTGTTACAGAACTATGGGAGAATCAAAAATCCCTTTCCTTCTGGAAACTCACCAGCAGAGCAGGGTTAAATGCTCATGTAAAAGCCTGTCTCACAGAACTCGTGTTTGAAAATCAAGGCCGGAGGAACTGGAGCACTGTAGGGTGGGTTGCAGGGGGGTGACTTTCCAAAGGAATGAATAGTTGACCTGGCTCGGAAAGGCTGGACACCCCTCCGTGGTACCATTCGTTGTCCACTCGTCAGCAGTGGTGTTTCTGCTCTTGCTTCAGGTAAACTGAGGCACAGCTGGGGAGAAGCTTGCGTGCGATGTACGTCCACCAGCCACATGGAGGAGGTGTCCAGCTCTCCCAAGCCACAGCCGACGTGGGCAGTCAGCACACTCTCTGTCTTGGGCCTCTCCTCATGGAAGATGGCAGACACCAGTGTCCTTGGAGAAGCCATTTTCTGAGTCCCTCTCCAGTCAGAATAACCCCCACAGCAGCTGGCAGAGGCACTGAACTCTTTCTGAGGCCTGGGCAGACCACCCTGGGGATGAGAGGTCCTGTGGGGAGGTGGAAATGCCGGGGGTTAGGAAGGCAGAAGGAGTTAACGTACCATAGATTTTCTGGTTAGGGGTTGCTCAGCAGAAAGATAATCAGAATATGGGGGCCTTAAATACCAGGCCATGCTGTGGTGGCTTAATTCTCTGACTCACTGGCAATTTAAGTGGGGACATGGCATAATGGAGCGATTGCAAAGCCAAGAGTTTGTGATGTGAAGGCTGTGAATGCCTTTCCTCTTTGCCCCCAGTGGCTGCCTCTGCAGTTAGCTGAGGGCAGGGGTGCCCGTCACATCCTGCCCATGCACCTGGTCGGCACCCGGGCCCTTCTTAGGGGTCCACCATCAGCGCCTCATGATTTTTTAGAACAACAGTTCCTTCATGGTACCTCAAAAGCTATATGGGGAAGCTCTGAAGTGTCCCAGAACTTCTAACATTTCCACCTTCTGTTTAGGTTTTGTACAGCTCTCACTCCGTACGAAGGCGTCTGCTGACTCCTCTGGAATGAGGTGTGAACAAAGCAAGCAAGGGTACAAATGCATTAATTCCAAAGGGGTGCTTGCTTTTGCCAGGGCCTCACTTATAGACCTTTTCCTGACATGTTCACACCCCAAGTATCTCCAACATATGCTTCATACTTCTAGAAATCTGAAGAATTTAGAGTTTCAGTTGGGTAGAGCCTCAATGGAATACTTTTATTATTTTTAATGCTGTTTTAATGGGCTTGAGACTAGGGAGGTTGGGTTGATTGGACAACTTATATAAACCATTGCAAGGAATTTACTAGAGTAGAGAACGATGCCAATAGCCCAGAAATGTGGTGTTTAGGGAGCTTTTTACTTCTTAATCACCATGACAATATCGGGACAAATTGTGTAACCCTTTTAGACAGTAGCGCTGTTTACTAGAACTTTCTGCAATGATGACAGTATCTTATATCTGTGCTCTCCATTGTACTAACCATTAGTCACCTGGGGCTTGAAATGTGGCAGGTGTAACAAAGGAACTGAGTTTAAAATACTATTTTATTTCCATTACACTTAAATGTAAATAGCCACACGTGGCTATTGGCTGCCATAATGGACAGAACAGTTACAGAAGATCCTTTAAAATCCTCTTTCTTTTCAGGTCCTCTGAAGGAGCACAGTCAGGTAATTTCTTAGCCTCTGTAGTCCTAGTGGGGCCGATTACATTATTTCTATCTTTCCATCCCTGTACTTGGGAATTGTAGGCTGTTTCTGTCCTGGACACATGATATTCTAATGTTTATGGAAATACCCTTTAGTAGTACACTTTAATTATAATACTTTGTTCTGGGAGGATCCAGCCAGGCCTCTTTTTATCATCGTGTTTTTAGTTTTAGTCTTAAAAGGGCTATAAAAATAGCGTTGTCTTGCAAGAAAAAAAAAAGGCTTAAAGTCGATAGCCGTGGAGCAGTAGGGATTATAAAACATTCAAACTTATCCTGGAAATATTGGATAAAAAAAGAAGCTAAGGAGGCAGGTAGAAGTCTCCAGGGAGAAAACTTGCCCTGGAGGAATGCTTTTAATTAGATTTAGCTTCCCCCAAAAGAGTCTAGCAAAGTGGCTTTCCCTGAGGACATCGGGATTTTCCCCTGTGAATAAATTCTCTCCCCCGTTGGTCATCCCTCTACTATGTTCTTCTGCAGACTCACCCTTACTTGACATGCTGTGACTTAAACCCTCCAGAAAACCTTGGAAAAGAAGCCAGTATTTTTTTCTCAAATGTTAATTTCCTTGCTTTAGGCTTATGTAGGCTTTGACTAGAAACTCAATCTGTGTGCCTCGGCTCTGCTTTATGTTTCAGTCATTGAAATGGGGCTTAGTAAGAATTACTTGATACCTTAGGAGTCAGATGAACCTCACTTTTTTTTTTTTTTAACATTCTTTTATCTTAGGCGCAGGGATTTGCATTTTGAGAGGCTTTGCCAGCTGACTTGAGCCCCCACAGGTTTTAGCTTGTTGCAAACTGATTTTGGCCCATTTTTCTCACTTCTGGAACCTTCTGTTGCTGCCACTCATGGTTTATGAGTTTACTGGGGAACTCTAGTCCTAGTCCGTAATTGTCTTGTGTCTCTACCTCAGCAGTAAATACTACAGATCGCCCATCGTTTCCTACATAACACATCCCTTAAGAAGTCGGGATGGATGGTTGATTACAAAGGCCATCCAAGCCAGTAGACAAGTCTTTTCCCCGTGGCACTTCTTTTCTGGCTCTGCCCTACTTCTCCTTCCGTGTCCCTTTAGCCTCTGATGTCAGAGCTCCCCGGAAGCTGAGAAGCACAGGTTTTTCAGGATTTCTTCAGATCAGTGTTGTCCAATAGAACATTCTATCGTGATGAAAATGTTCTACATCTCTTCTGGTGACACATGGCTACTAAGCACTTGAAAATGACTAGTGCCACTTGAAACCAAATGTGATTTTATTTTACTTTAGATATTTATGTTTATGAATTAAGTTATTTAAATTTAGAAAGCCATGTGTACTCCTGGACACCATATTACACGTATTACATATTACACATATTACACAGTGCGGCACCAGACCCTTGGCTTCAGAAAGCATCTTCTTTTGAGTGCCCCGTGGTCTTTTTTTTTTTTTTTTAAAGATTTTATTTATTTATTTACTTACTTAGAGAGAGAGAGAGTATGAACAGGGAGGGGGCCGAGGGAGGGGGAAAAGCAGACTCCCCACTGAGCAGAGAGCCCGATGTGGAACTCTAGCCCAGGACCCTGGAATCATGACCTAAGGCGAAGGCAGATGCTTAACTGACTGAACCACCCAGGTGCCCTGCCCCGTGATCTTCTACCTTTGCGAACCAGTCCTTCCCAGAAAAGAAGTTCTCTTGACTTCTGAATTGACTTCTTTATACTGCTAATTTTGATTAATGGAAACTTGAACTTTTTATTTTTATACTGTTAGACGCTGCACAGATTGTTCATACTCTCCACAACTGGGTTCAGCATGTTTTTTTTTTTTTCCCATTGTCCTATTTCCTCTGTGAGCATATCTTTATTCCTTGTCCAACAACTGTAAATTTGCAATATTATTATTATTATTTTACAAATAAGAGGAATTTGTCAGAAAAGTAGATGTTTTCTCTAGGAGCCTAAGGAAGGGATATGAAACGTGGCGTTGCAGCACAGAGGGATATGAAAAACTGAAAACAAGTGTTTATTGTGCGTCAACTACCACATGCCAGTCCACATTGAAGATTCTAGAGTAAAGCAATGAAGGAAACAAAGTCTATTGTGCTCAAGCTAGCAAACAAGATTCTAGTAATATATTGGGGATGTTAAGTGCAGGGTGAGGGGCAAAGACTGATGATGAGTGTAATTTTAGAAAGGGTTGTCATACTGCTATCTGAAGAAGACATCTATCTGGAATAAGAATGTTCCAACTGGAGGGAATAACAAGTCCTAATGTCCTAAAACCAGGGTGTTCATATTACCTCTTCATACCATCTCCATATCCCCATGGTCTCTCATGTTTGCTTCTCTCTCTCTCTCTCTCTCTTTTTTTTACATTTATAGGTACATATTTCTAGATTAGACTCCTCAAGATAAGGAGTCGGTCCACAACCCCATTGGTGTTGGTAAAAAGGTTAGATTAAGATGGATGAGAGACCACACAGTGTAGTCCAAATGGGCTTTCTTGGTCACCACTAGGGGCCATGCAGCAATTTACATGTCTCAGCTCTCATTCCAGCACTGGA
Source organism: Martes martes (assembly GCF_963455335.1). Taxonomy (NCBI): domain Eukaryota; kingdom Metazoa; phylum Chordata; class Mammalia; order Carnivora; family Mustelidae; genus Martes; species Martes martes. The sequence goes on from NC_137888.1 coordinate 144,100,236, forward strand.
TAGTTTCCAGCAATAGGGAGGTTGAACGAATCAGATTATTTGAGTGGGGGGCAAATCCAAGGGGCAGAAGTGCGCTGCCTGTGAGAGTGTGTATCAAAAGTCATCTGAAGAACTCAAAGGTATGGTCATTTGACCTCCCAAAGACAATTCAAAACATTTCGAAGCTTGAGTGACTTACTGCATGCTTAGCCCTAGTAATGAATGTTATTTTCGTATGCAAATATGGCTGTTCCCAGTGGTGGACGGAGCCCCCTGTATTCCAGTACCAGTGGCAAGAACAGGGGAGCTCACAGCTGTGGGTGTGGCTCTCACTTTCTGTATCGAAATGACTACTGGAGTCTATCTTGACTCCTCCACAGCCTGCTGACAATGAAAGCAACATCCTTCCGTAAATTCTGTCTTCTCACCAGCTTCGGTGGGGTTGTTATGGCATGGAGGGAGGTTGACATTTTACTCAGTGGAGGAGAGCATCACACAAATCGCAGCTCCTCTACCTGACGAGGGCCCTCTCTGCTGTTTACCGCAAATAACATTAAGGTCATGACAGCGATGAGTGATGCCCAGGAAAGGCATAAGTCCGCCTCACACTTTCTCATCCAACTGCACTGTGAGAAAACAAGCGAAGTTGCCCAGTCTAAGGGCAGATTCTCAGATTTCATTTCAAATTTCCTACCCTTTGTTGGCCCTTCTTGAAGGCTTCACAATACTTAAAACACGTTTCTTTTTTATTTCACTTCCTCTGTTTGAAAAACACGAAGGGGAGGGTTCAAAGTATTTGGTGTTATCTTACCAACCAACGTGAATCTGAACGTGCCTTTTAGTTCTCGTATGCCGACTAGGCAAGGGCAGTTTGGCTGCTACTCGTCAGTTAAAAGTCTCCCCAAAGTTTTTTAGAAGTGGATCACAGTTTATTAATATAATGCTAAAACTATACCAGGAGTGGTTTTTACTTTCATTTCCTTAAAATTGACTGTAATTTCTTTGCCTTAATTTTTACTCTAGGGAAAATCAGCCTTAAATAGATAGCATAGTAGGAGGAGCTTGATTTGGAATTTTTGGCTTTTAATTTAACATTTATTGAGCCACTGTTTTGGGACACACCCTGGGCCAATGCTGTCCACCTTGGAACAAGAGAGATGATGGTCCCTGACCCCATGAAGCTTACAGCCCACTGTCAGCCCACCTCAGCAAGTTACTTTAAATGCTTCCCTCTTCTGTAAAATGGAAGCAATAATGCTAATCTTCCATAGCCATTTGTCAGATGTAATCAAAGTATAGATCAAGTAATAGGATGTTTTTGTACAAACATACATGTTATTATGACTTATCATTCAAGCAGGGCCCACAAATGGATTTAGAGTAAACAGAGATTTTTCTAATGCTGGAGGTTGTTTTTTTAAACTGCTAGAGCGAATGTCTATGCTCGAAACCAGAATTTCTTCCACATCCCCCATAAAACTAGAGGAAATGCCTACAAGAGCTGAATGGAAAGTGATTCTTTGTCATCAGACATAATTTTCCTTCCTTCCAACCTCGGGATGCACGAGTGTTCATTCTGCAACATGGACCCGCTGCAGTGATCAGATTTAAGCCTGAGTGTAAACAGGGGATGTGGACCCGCCAAAATTGCAAAGAGTGGGTTTCTCAATGTGCAGAGATCACAAAACTTAAACCACTCTGCTTGATCGTCCTGAAGCCATTTTTCTTATAAGCTAAAACATAGCATCTCGTTCTGTTTAACCAGAACTGCCAGGTCAGGCTGGGGCACGTTTGAATGATTGAGCTCTCTTGACTTCTGGGGGTTGAAATCTGAGTATTTTCCAAAATGAAAGGGATTTGAAGATCATCCTATTTAGCCCACCTCTTTAACTGGTCAAAGGTTGGCCATGGAGAGTGGTTGAGTAGCTTCCTGGAGGACCCAAAGCCCGCTCACTGTGGGTGCAGACCCTTCCCTGCCTCAGGCTGCTTCTGACTCCCAGTGTGAGTTCTCCTCCAGTGGAAATTGTATAGCAATATCACATAATGAATTTTTACATGAGTAAATGGCTTCAAGGAGAAGAGATTAAGGAATATTGCTTTCCATATATCTGAATGGCACAGAACACTTCTTAACTAGATACTTAAAAATCTGATCGAATTGTTGCTCATATTCTCCCATTTTCTCATCAGCTGTGAATCAAACTGTACGGGTTTTATTTCCCTGAGAAGAAGGCCACACGTAACTTCATTTAAACATTTTAGAATTCCATGATCTTCAGGCGCCTCAGTGCTTCCCCATCTCTGCTTTTCAAACTCACTAATTTTATTAGTGCATTGCCAAATAACACACGAAGCGCCTCCAAACCAAGGCAGATCAGCTCTCCCTGGTGAATATTGTGCAAGAGTCAGCAGAGGATTCAAGAATTGAACTCGATCCTCAAGTTACTAGCTATTTGCCAGACCTAATAAGCTGGTGATGAACAATATTTTAAAACCAGATGATCTGGCTCTGGAAGGGTGTTTAAAGATCCCAGCACTCTTGGGAACTTGACTGTAGCAGTGGTTGATTCCATTAGATTTCTTTGAAAGCTTTGGATCGTGGTGGTAACAAAAAGTTACTATATTTCAGTTTGTCTCTTCACTCAAATTTCCTGAAATATTTTGTAGAAGTCATCAAACTGCTGCATTCTGTTGATGAGTAGGAATATATTTACCAAACTCTTAATTATCTTGTCATGCCTTTCCTGTAATTTTCTTTTGAGAGAGTGTTGCACGCCGTGTTACTTTCCTAACCAGAGTGCTTGTGTGGCACTTTCTAGTGTCCAGACAACTTCACATGTAGTCCAAGCCTGCTTTCTCTTCATCCTGACCCTAGAGAGTACCATTTCATAGATCAAGAAATGGGGTTCTGAGAAGTCTGGTGGTTTGCCTTGGGTCCCATGGCTCTGATTAACGGCAGAACCTGAACTCCAAAGCCTTTAACTTTAAAACCGTTGTACTTCACCAAGCTGCCTCTATTATGTATGTCTCCCCAAATGAGTGAAGTAATTGCAAAGAACCAAAGCTCTTTTCTAAGAAACATACTGCTCCTCTGCCCCTACCTGCCCTCTACCCAACTCCTTCTGGCCACACTCTGTCTTTGCCTTCTGCCAGAGGGAGCATAAAGTTCTGCCCGAGAACCTTTACAATGGGGATGGTTATCACACTGCTAGGATCAGGAGGGCTGACGGTTTTCTTCTGACCCTTGGCTTTGTTTCTCGTGAGCTTTCTCTCGTTGACCTTGGATAGTTATTTTACCTCTTTGGCCCTTAATTTCCTCGTCTATAAAATGGCAATGACAAAATCACATGGCAGTTGTGATGAGTAAATGAAATAATCATCACAACACTTGGTATTGGGCTAGGCATTTGGTCTGCATTCAATAAATGGTGTAGAAATACCTATTATGATTACTAGCATTAGGATGATGGTGATGATGATGTTCCCATGCAGATCTGACTTCTCAAGTAGAAAATTTTCCTTTTCCTTGAACTGAAATATGAGTGTCCATATTCATGAATCAAGTACATATTGGCAAATACCCATATTAGAGAGTTACACATGAATTTTTGCATTCCAGTTAAACCTCCAATACTGGGAGCCCCTGGGTAGCTCAGCTGGCTAAGTGTATGACTCTGTTTTGCCTCAGGCCATGATCTCAGGGTCCTGGGATCGAATCCAGCATTGGACTCTCTGCTCAGTGGGGAGTCTGCTTCTCCCTCTTCCTTTGTGGCAACCCCCCCACCTCTCTTTCTCTCAAATAAATACAAAATAAAATCTTTAAGAAATTAAATAGACCTCCAAGAGTGGAAGAAATAATTGAATGAACATGTTAAAAAAAATCATTAATGGTAAAAATTCAGATGGCTGCAGGGGCCAGAAGGAGTAGCAGGGAGGACAAACATGGATCCTCGTGCCACCTCAAGGGCCCAGCCCCCATTTCCATCTGACTGTGGGCTGTCCTCAAGGGACCCTGCAGGCCCACTGCTGCCACATCTTTTTACTTTCTTAAATGGAGTTGGAAATACAGCTTTTCATGCAAAATATCCTCATTTTAACACTTGGAACAGAGGACCTTCGGGGACTGTACGTGGCTCATACAGCTCAGTGCTCCAGTGTCTCCCAGACGGGTCTACTCCTGGGTTACCTGATGGTCAGAAACCAAGCATCTGAGGCCTCACCCCTCAAGAAAGTATTTTGCCTGTGCGCTAAGTTATTCCCCGTCCTTTTCCATAGCGGGAATATGGGAATCATCTGCTTTGACCAGTATTTTCGCATACTTGATACAACTGTAATTGAAACATCTCTCAGGCACCAGCCAGGCACCAGGACACTGCAGGACATTTTGAAGAGAAGGGGAGAAAGCCTCTTCAGAGAAATTTCTAAATGAAAAGCCTGCTTTCACCGGAAATTGATATGCAGGCCAAATTCCTTACTTCATTGAAGCAAATGGTTCATCTCAAGTGCCTGTTTTTCTGATCTCTAAGAGTTTTTACCTTAAAAAAAATCCCACATTTTCCATTAGTTTTGGAATTTGGCATTAGGCTGCCTCAGCACTTCGAGATAAAGTATTGTGTAAAAATCTAAAATGAATAACTTCATTAAAAAGCACATCTTCATGAAGAACCTTTCCATTTCTGAGGTTCTTTTAGTAAAAATCCTTTTTGTACTTTTTCTTTTTTTTTTTTGGTTCCCTGCAAGAGCGTAAGCATCTTGAGGAAAAAGGATTATGTCTTTTGCTATCCGCCCTTGCGATCATGGTTTAATAGAAGGCTGCTCACAGAGCAGATACGTAATACTGTTGGTTTATGTCAGCTAATTTTTCTGGTAACAAATTATTTGAGCTGAATTGGAATGCGATAGCGCTCCGTAAATCATGTGCTCATTATCTTGCCTCTATCAGGCTATTTACCAGTGCTGTTTTGACTGTCACCAAGGAATTAGCTAATCATATTTACTTGCAATAATCTCTGGGTCCTTTCGCTTGTTGGTACATTATACCATCCAAGTTGTATCGACTCAGGGAGAATTGTTTTTTCAGTTACTATTACTTTACATAAAGTACCAACTTTCAAGCACTTCCCAGCAGAAGAACAGTTAATATTTTTCAGTACATGAAATAGTGCCAAATTATACTCCTTCACTTGGTATGGTATCCCATTTGCATTGATGTGGCTTAATGTTTTCAACTGGTTTCATCTTTTCCTCAGCCCCCGCCCCTGCGTGCTCCTGGGGTTGGCTCATCTCAAAGTCTCTACAGTTAGGACTTGCCAGATAAATACACTGTGAAAATCAGCTTTCTCAATGATAAACTAAAATTTACATGTATGGACGGTGGTATTTGTTGCCGACTGCTCACCCCCGCCCAGCTCTCTGGGGGCTGTTTTTCTACTAGATCCCTATTAAAGATGAAGAAGAACAATTGAGAATGCTAACAGTTTTTCAGCTCTTTGAATATGGCAAAAATGCTAGCATCCTAAAATACTGACTTTGGCAATAACAGAGATATTTCCGTCTGCAAGAGTCATTTTAAATGTTTGGTTTTTGTCACCTGATATGTGACCTGATTCTGGGACATATATCCAAAAAAAAAGAAAGCAGATTCAGCAAGTGTTGGGAGAACTCAAGCTGCACTTCATCCTCAGCGATCCAAGAAATTCAAGGCTAAGCAAGAAAACAGAGTGTGCATATTGGGAGCTATTTGGAGCTCTAGGGGCTGGGGAGTGTTCAATTGAGAAGTTTGCTATTGAAACCCCAGCTCAGTTATTTTATGTTTGTCACTAGAAAATGCTAATTACTTTTCCATTCAGCCTCAGCTTGTTTTATTCTATATGTGGCTTTAAAAAATTTCCTTGTAAATCAAATCTTAAAAATCATCTTTTAAAGACACAGTCAAGTTTTCAGTTTAAAGTACCCTGTTGGATGAATCCCTTTGAAACTTGCCTTAATCCCTTGATTTACTTGTTGGGTGAATACAGATTTCTGTGTTTGTTTATGCAGTTTCCTTAAAGCAATCCATAGTGAACAATTCAACTCATTTTAGCTAAAAAGGAAAAAGAAAAAAAGAAAGAAAGAAACCGAAACCATCAAAGCTACATTCCTCAGTAGAACAAATCAAAGAGGGAGAAACACACACACGCACACACACCCCTCCTCTCCATTTCATTCAGAGTTACCTATGTTTCAGGGAAGTTTCATTAGGCTGGTTGACAACTGTCCAGATTCATTAATTTATTTGCCGGCCCCTGACTTTTAAGTTTTTATAAACCAGGCCTTGAGTTTATTCAGTTCATTTCTAGAGTAGACTATTTCTATTATAAGAGTAGGCGGACAAAGTCTGAGATTCTGTTCCTGGCCCTTGTGCTTCTGCTGGGACTTTTTCTCTGCCTTCTCAAGTCTCCTTGCCTTTTGTAAATCTCCTCTGGGTCAAGCCAGGCATATGAACGGCATGCACACCAGAGCATTCATGGGCCCCTCAGCCTTCCCATCTGTAAAATTCAGGAAATATCTTTTCTATTAGGTTTTGACTGGAATGATTTTTCTGCCATTTCAAAAGAGATTTTAGCATATGGACCAGGTCATCCTTGGGAGGTTTTTTTAAAAAGTGTTATTATTACAGAACATTTGCATGAAAATGTTCTGAAATAGAATGAAAGAATTGATGGGTTCAGGCTGCTTGTCTCTATTTCTCTCCTTCCCAAACCCTGGTCTCCAGGTTAACTATGTGGTGGTTTCATACTGATCCTGGTGCCCAGAGACCATGTGGAACCATCACTTGAAGGAAAGCCCACCTCCCCTGTTCTGAAGATGTTTATAATTACTTAGAGAATGAGGGTTCAAGCACTTTTAAAACTGAAAAAGAAGGTATTACTTTGCCTTAGAATCTCCAGGTATGCCGTAGAGAAGAAGAATATGCCTGAGATATCTTTGACTTAATCACGAGGTGTTTTTTGTTTGTTCATAGTAATTGGCCTAAGTATTTTATTCACTTGGAAATGTCTTTCTTTCATGAAGGATCATGAAGGGACTCCTCTGAGGCTGCTTGACTTGCTGCTTTGTTCTGGAGGGGAGGACGTGTGTGACGGGCCCATACACTTGTCCCACCTGGTCTCGGGGGCCTTGGGGTGTTTGTTGCCAGCATCACAGACCATGGCGGCTGTCTGCCAGATGGTTGCCTCAGTGTCTGACTCTGAAATGCCAACTGCAATTAAAAACCTTCTTTCAGAGAACAAGTCTTTCAATTCTGGGCCCATATGGTGATCAGAGCCTCTGGGCCTGTGATCGTTTAAGAGGCCAGACTCAAGAGAAAAGCAGATGGAAAGAACTGTAAGATGAGACATGCCTGTAAAAAAAAAAAAAAAAAAAAAAGGTGAGGAATAGTATTTAATTTTGCTGGATCCAGCATGAGTGGAGAAAGGGAAATAGTGGCCAGTCAAAGACTGGGGTCACCCTCGCATTCCCACTCAACACGTGAACCAGCAGCATGGGCATAGCCTGGGACCGGTCTCAGCTCCTACCTGGAACGCTCAGTTTAATGAGGACTTGGCCATGTTACAGGGCCCAGTTCTTCCATCAAACATTAACCTGGGCGTTGCTGTGAAGGTGCTTTGCAAAAGTGATTAACTGCAATCGACTCACTGTAAGTAAAGGAGGTTATCCCCGGTAATGTGACTGGGCCTCTTCCAATCAGTTGGAAGGCCTTGGGAGCAGAAAAGGTTTCCCAGAGAAGCAATTTCTGTCTCAACACTGCTGCATTCATTCCTGCCTGACTTTGCAGGCTGCTGGGCTGCCCTATAAATTTCAGACTTGCCAGCCCCCCTATTGCATGAGCCAATACACTACCCCACACCTGTGGGTTAAACGTATTCCCAAAAGCTTTGTGTCCCTCTTAACATCTGAGAAGCATGGCTGAGAAGCATACTGAGCTCTGTTCACCAGTTGCCGTGGATTATACTTTGAGAGGTTGCACGTAGTTGGATCAGTTTTCGTGGTCCTGCTCTGAAATGTATAGCACTCAGCAAGAGAGCCACAGGAGTGTGTAGAATCAATGAATTCTTCATTGCCCCCCAAAACACAGCACTAAACAACAGTAGGTAGATGCATGAATTCAAATGGGCGTGAATGCCTTTCTGGCAAAGTATTTAAGATTATTTGTAGAGTCTTGAGATTTCTACCTACTAGCTCAGTTAATAGCTGACACCATTCCAAAGATAAAGACTAAGAATTTATATCCAAAATTCCCTCTGTTTATCTGGAGTAAAGCTAAGCCTTACTAGGCTGCTCATCGTTGACCTTCAAAGACAACAGTGCTTTTCCAGAAATAGACACAGCTAAGCATTTACTTAATTCATATTCTCAAGACCTGGAACTTGTGTCTCCAGGCAATGAGTTTGGGGGAAAATGTGCCCTAAAATGAGGAAGACAGCATGACCTAGACTGAAGGGCTTGATATTACTCACGGGTTTGTTTGAAGAGAAGTGAACTATGATGAACCATGTGATCCCATCATATGCTGAAAAGAAGCTACCCATGCTCACTTCCTTCAGCGAATGACTTTCTAGGTGAGAGACACTCTTATTGGAACCTCTTTCTTGGGGGACATTATGAATAGCTGATTTGCCCGTTATGGGTAGAAAATTCCCTGAGGATGGTCAGCGGGGCACAGAGGGCCTAGAGGACACTAAAACACACTACCTTAATATAAGAACAAATTAGCTGAAGACGCAGGAGAGTCATTTAACCTGAATTGGAAGTCATTTTGAAGTTGGTTAGGGTCTACTCTGGGGTTAATTAGAAGGCTTTTGTTGTGCCGTTGAGGGTAATATCTTTGTCCCTGGCTATTCACATACATGCATTTATTCTTCATGACTTAGGCTTCTCGAACATTATAAAACAGAGGGTGCTTGATGCCCATGGTTGCAATGGTAACTTCTTTTCCCGCTAATTGGAGCGCACAGATGCAATCATGCCTGTAGTGAGTAGCCATTGCCACCCTTCCTGCTCCCAGGAGCCCTCCACCCCACTCTGATGAGCGGGAACTACTTAGGGTGTTATCTGTGACCCCGGAGGACACCGGGCTAGTCCTTGGATTCTTCCTTGGGGGTTTGTGGGTCTTCAGGGAGTCTGTAAGTCAGCCCTCCGCAATGATGAGCAAAGATTTGTACGTAGGTCTCTTAGTCCGTTCTCCCCAGCGTGACTCTATCAGTTTTTATCCAAATTCGGTGATCTTCAGCACAGCCTAAGGGTAGCTTTGCCTCTTACACTTCACCCTATCCCACCAACACGTATTCACGAGGGAATCTTAAACCAGAGGCTGACGGTTACTGAAGGTGGGCAGCCTCCTGAGGTCAATTAATTAAGGAGTGGCTGTCGGGGGTGGGGGGGAAGGGAGGGGAAAATTATAGCGAACACGCCCCGGGTAAAGGCTTCCAGATTTTTCGAAAAGAAGAAGAAGAAGAAGCTGGTCAAGGTGAAAAGTCTGTTCACCTTAGCAGTGGTCACTTTAATGATAATAAAGAGACAAAGGAGGCCTCCTCACCGGGTACTTAGGACGTGATATGTGACGACTTACATACTTTAACTGGCACACAGTAGTTGCTTCGTGTGTATGAGTTCCCATTATATGCCGTCCCCTCCCCCACAAACCTGTGCCTCCAAGTGTGGAGTGAAGTTCGCTGTAGGCCTTTCTCCCAGAGTTCATTGCAAAGATCTTCTCATTCTGGGCCTTGCTGTAGGCAGCCGCCATCATAACCTGCAGGTCTCCAGGGGCCCCGTTCGCAGACTGTGGTCTGAGTGACGCCCCTGGAGCTGTGCAGCTTGGTGGCCGTTCTCCATTCCTTTTTTTTTTTTTCCCTTTTTCCATGGCCCCCTTTGGTGTCTTCACTGTTGATCGTGTCTTGTAGGCATCAGATCTAAACCACTTATGCTTGTCAACAAGTCTGTGGCCGCCTCTGTGGCTTCCAGCAGCAGATTCACTGGTGGCACTTCTCTCATTTCACTCCTGACTCCTCTCGCTTTTCTCACACTTCTTAGCTTGTGTTAGAAAAGCATTGGCCAGCCCAGCAGAGCACCCCTTTCCATCTGAGGTGTAAAAGAGTTCATCACATAGCTTTCGGACCCTGTTTTTCACGAGGAATCTCCTTCCAGATTTATTGAAGGGCTGCTCCTTCACAGTCACAGAAAGTGTGTTGCGGGGGGCGGGTGAGGGAGCGGGGTAGGCGCTTCTTTGAGCTTCTTTGTTTTCAGCCAGTCAGGTTGTTTTCAACTCATTCCAGGTCAGGGTTCTCTGCCTTGGGTTCATGTTAGAATATCTGGGCAGCTTCGAAAAATCTCGATGCTCAGGCCACCTTCCAGAATAATTAAATCAGTGTATCTGGAAGTGGGACTCAGGCCTCATTATTTTTTAAAACTCCCTAGGTGATTACTTCTAACATGCCCTCAAAGTTGATAACTACTAAGACAGGCTAAAATCCTACAATGTGAGAAGGCTGAATTCCATTTCATGGAGGCTTGGTTTTATATTTAAAAACAACAAAGCTTCCTGGCCAGCAAATACATGTTTGTGTGAAACATACTCTATTAAAAAAATTCACATAAACAAAACATGACCCAGATTTTTGTTGTTTTACCCATGTCCTATAGGAAAACCTGAGGGGTTAACTTAATTGTTTCACAAATAGATCCAATTTTAACTATTGTAGAAAAAATATATATATTCATTGTTGTGTTAGTCCCAAATTGAACACAAAGTTCAGAAAGCATTTTGGCCTGTATTTTTAGCTTAGCATAGAGCTCTTGGTCTGGGAGACAAATTTCAAAATAGTTTGTTGCCTAAAAATACACTTCCTGAAATGAACTTGAGGCCCGAGAGGGATGAATGGGTGTTTTTTTTTTCTTCTATATTTAATGTTACCACAAGAAAGCAAATCTTAAATTTATATATGTTTGTATTTTTAGAGACTCAGGAAACAGGTGCTATGCCCAAGTGACAAGGAGGGTTTTGTGGCAAAGTGTGGATGACAGAAATCAAAAATTCACGGGACAGGGAGAGACCGTGGGAGGGCGTTAAAGTTGTTTGTCTGGCTTTAGGTAGGAGAGCATACTTGACACAGGGAGGAGATGAGGAAGCTCTCCTCAGGCCTTTCCAAAGGAGATCCTTGGCAGAAGCACACCCCCCAGCTGCCTAATAGCCAGTGCTTGGTCCAGTGCTGTACCTCGTCTAGGCACGTAATCTTTCCTAGACTAGCCTGTAAGTGTCTCTAAGTTCATGTCTGTTGACCAAATGCCTCGTAGCCTTGTCTTCCTTCACTTGATTCTCCAAACTCAACCCTTTAATTTCCACTTTTGCCAGTAGAAATGGATCTGTTGGAGGAAGAAGATGGGGAAGGTGGTGTTAACACCTTTTTTAATGGTCTCACAACGTGTAGCATGTGTTTTGCTAAGAACGGTCCAGCCTTTAATACACTATAGATGACTGTGAATGAATATTGCATTTATAATCACCACCCTCCCCATCTGAGTGAAGAAGTTCTCTATCCTTTCCCACATGGCATAAAGAGCCAAGTGTGAACTTCCTAAATTCAGTCACTATTCACCCACTCACTCAACAAATACTATCGGATACCTTCTGTGGAGCAGGTCCTCTTTTTGACCCTGGACACCCAGTACGTAAACAAGATAGACAAAAGCTCGTGGAGCTTACTTTTTGGTGGATAGGTTATAAACAAGTAAGTGAGTGAAGTCGTTGTGCAGGAGATAAAACAGAATCCTGGGCTAGTTACCCCCGGGCTGCTTTAGGATGGAGAGGCGACATTAACAGGCGACCAGAAAGGTGAGGAAGGGGATTGTAAGGGAAAAGCTCTGAGGAGGAAGGAACTTGGCTTCTTCCAGCGAAGGCCCATGTTTCCTAAAAGGTAATGAGTAAGGAGTAAATGGGTTGGTGGGGGATGAAGTCAGAGAGGTGGCGGCGAGCAGACTCTCAAGGTGGAACTCAGCTTTTCCTCACCTGCAGGACTCCAGTGCTCTGAGCCTCACCAGTGTTTGGGATTCTGTCTCGGAGACACTCAGTCGGTGTTGTTTGATCACCTGATTTCCCGCAAGGCAATGGGAGAAATTAGAACCAGTCTCTCTCTCTCTCTCTCTTTTTTTTAAGATTTATTTATTTGAGAGAGAGAACACAGAGGGAGCGGGAGAAGCAGACCTCCCGCTGAGCAGACAGCCTGATGCAGGACTTGATCCCAGGACCCTGAGATCATGACCTGAGTGGAAGGCAGATGCCTAACTGACTGAGCGACCCAGGGGCCCCTAGCACCAGCCTCTTTCAAGCAAGGGTCTTAGAGCTCTTCCTGTGCAGGTCGGAGAACACAGGCAGTGCCCTTCCTCACCGACAGTGTCTCCTCTGAGTTGGCCCACAGCCTTTTCGCATTGCACAGCTCTACACCATTGTGACCTGTCTCTGCCCATCTTGGTGGTGACTCTTGTCAGGATCCTGTATCCTCTGTGCTTCTCTCTATCTTGGGTTACCCTACCTTCATCTGTTTCTTCATCTGTCTACCCACTTAAAGGATAATTTCCTTAAGGTAGTATTCTCTGTGCTCTTACCACCCAGCACTGTGCAGTGGACCCGTCAGATCTATGGTTTTTGATTGAACAATTGTGTTGGAGATAGAGCGCCTTATGGTAACCACTGACAAAAGCAAGAAGTTACTCAAACCTCCCCCCACCCCAGCTACACTGCCCCTTCCCACACAACCCCCCCACCACAATGGCTTTCATTACAAATTGCGTACGTGAAGGAAATTCTAATCTGATGTGAAGGCATTATTTGGTTCATTTGAAATTGCATAACATCATCAGGAATTCATTGGCAGGCTGCCTAGCAGTGAGATACTCATTTAGTGTGTCTTTCTTTTCCCTCCCCAGTTAATAACGACATGATGGTCACGGACAACAATGGTGTCATCAAATTTCCGCAATTGTGTAAATTTTGCGATGTGAGATCTTCCACCTGTGACAACCAGAAATCCTGCATGAGCAATTGCAGCATTACCTCCATCTGTGAGAAGCCACATGAAGTCTGTCTGGCTGTCTGGTAAGGCAGCTTTTGAAAATCTCCCTTTTCCCCCTTTTGTAAGTGATGCACGCCATGGTACATTAGAATCAAGGCTGTCTCCATGCCCCCTCACACATCCCTTTCCTTCAGGCCATCTCTCTTTCAATGATTACATGTAATTTCCAGAGATATTCTGTACATTCTCAGATTCGTACACACCCATGTGAATCTCTATATATGGGAGTGTGGCAGTATATAAGATGACCTTTCATATTTACAATAAATCCGGGGCCTCTTCCTTTTATGAAGGAGAGACATTTGCCACTTGTCATTTTAATTGACACCTGCTTCGTACCCCAGAGTGACACCAGGAGCTTTGTTCTTCTGAGACAATCTCAGTCTTGTTCTGTGGAAGGAGAGGAGATGAAAGGTGGCCTGTTGGAAGAGGAAAGCCTTTGTCACACACATACACACAAAAGGGAAAGCTTTTTGGAGAACCAGAAAGACAACCCATTCTTCACTCCAAAGCCCTGACCAGTTCACTCAGAGCACCACGGGCTACATACGACATCTTCTTGGATCAACACTGCGTATTTCTCTTAGATCACATTCCCTCCATATTCTCTCTCTGTCCCTCCCTCTGTCTCTCTTCCTCTCCCTCTCATTCCTCCCACCTTAACACACACACACACACACACACACACATATATGGTGCTCACAAATCCTTTGATTCTGTTGTAGTTACAGATTGGGAGTCTGAACAGAGATAAAAGGAAAAAAGAGATTAAAAGAGCCCCCATTTTATGAAAGTGTATAAATTCATTAATGAAATATAACATTTGCAGACTTATTCTGATGTTTTGAATTTATCAGCTTTTTTTTTTTTTTTTTTTTAAGTAACCTATGTGTCTCCTGGCCAGATGGCAACTGAGAATATAAACCCAAATATCTCGCCCCCCTCTTGTTGGGGGAATGTCTTTTAACCGCATATAGTTAGCCTTGATGATAGATCTGGAAACCTTGCCAATTTCCACACACACCGCGGATGAACTCGTTTCTTAAGCACTAAAAGAATGTTAAAAGCCAAGAACTGTCGTGACATCTCGCTGTACCCACCAGCTTCATTCAGGTCCAGTTCCGAGCGCTGCTTTTGCAAAAGGGATTTTGACAAAGATTGTGTCCAGAGGCAAAGGGGCCCGTATGACTGCAGGCTTAGGAAGTGGAGATGTGAGGAATGGTCGATGGACTCAGATACAGCCAGTCCAGTAGAGAGAAGACTTGGGTTCTGTGGAGAGATCCTGGAAGGGCTCTCAAGTGGAAAATATAATAAAGTTATCCTGTGGAATTCCGAAGGGCAGAAAGAGGATCCATAATGTTTACCAGGGGACAGACTTCAGTACAAATTTAAACATTTTCACAATCATGGTTTCCTAACAGCAAAACAGGCTTCCTCCTCTGAGGAGTCAAAGTTCAGGAGACGCGGGAGGACCATCCATCAAGGCTAGCGCAGGAAAGACTGAGACACCAGATTGGGTGACCTCCCTGGTTCCTTCTTTGCTTCTGTTCTCTGCTGATCATCTTTACATGAATACGCACTGTGGCGTGAGAGCTTACTTCTGCTAACCCATACAGGCTCATCCAATAAAGGCATTTTTTTTCTTGACCCATCACACAAACCCCATGGATTGAATGTGAATCAGGTCTCTCTGGAATTAGGCGTTACGTTATTCGCTGTCTCAGGAAATGTGAGCATGTAGGGGAGAGGAAACCCCCACCCCCGTCTCCTCACCGTTCCCACTATAAAGAGTTAACGCAGTGAATGTTGTTTTCACCTGTCTCGGCAGAGACAAATACTCCCGTGGAATGGGATGTCAGTAAGAAGAAAGGGAAGCGAGAGGTGCCGTGATGCACCTCGCTGATCCCCCTCAGCAATGAGGCGCTCTGCCCTCAGCTGCTGGCCCAAGTAGCTGCCAAGGGATCACCCCAAGTCCCTCCAGGGGAGTACCATCTCCTGCCCCCACTGCCTGGAGTTTCTTCCCTCTTTTGGCCCCTCCTCAAGTTTGCTCCTCTCCATAGGCAGCCAGCATCCCATGACTGGTTGATGCGGGGGTCCAAAATGCCGGCCACTTGGTCTTCTTGGAGACAGCTCTGACCCGCCGTCTTCTGAGGCATCAGTGAGTCGGTGGCTGTGATCTGCACCCTGGTTCCACCCCCACTGTGTGCGGTGCTGCTTCCCTTACAGGTGCCTCTCCGAAAACTCTCTGCACAGAAATCTCACAGCCTTAGGGTCTGTTTCCAGGGAACCCAAAGGAAGAGCCAGGTGTGGAAACTGAAAAAAGGCTCTCCCCTGATAGTACATTGCAGTGTCTTATGAGTCTTAGCATTCTTTTCATTCGTTCACTGATGCGTTTGTTCGTTTCACCGACGGCAGCTGGGTACCCATCCCATGTCAAACGTGTCAGTTCTTTCCAAGGATAAAAATCTTGTGGAACCAAAATTAATTTTATCATCGTGGTTCTTTTGTGAGTAGAGAGTGGCAAACCTCTTCACCGGCTCAGAGCAAACGTTTCAGGACAAAGAAAAAGTCTGTGTTTGGTTCATTGTGTTTTCCCTTCTTAGGCTTAGCTGTATCCAAAAATATTTTGCCAAGTTGGCTCTGCCTGCCAGGGAGCACTGTTGTAGGAGTGAGTGGAGAAACCAGTGAAGGACTTTCCCCTGGCTCAAGGATTCCAACTGCATTTCCTCTCCACGATGTTCGTCCTCTAAGCAGTGAGGGGGGTGGAAGGCAAGAGGCTCTAGAAGGGCTGCCCAGTGGTTATAGAGCAGCTTTACTTCAGGGCTCACAGTTCCTTCCTCATTCAGTTCCTTGGCTTCCAGAAGCTTCCCAAGGAAGAAGCACCATGCTTTTACCTGGGGGGCATGGAAGACTCAGAAAGCCTTCATTCTGTGACCCAAACCAGAAAACAACCCTGTCGGGCACGTGTGTCAGCACACACACACACACGCTGTGGGGACAGGGAGGAAGGTGCTCTTGTTTCATGACTCTCATTTTGCCAAGACTTCCCAGGAGTTTTGGAGTTAAGGATAAGTGGATTTTTAAACATACATAGTTGGTTGTGTGGTCATGCCAAGTGTCACATAGTTCCCTGCTAGCCATGCTAGAATAAAGATTCCGATTTGGGCACTTCCTTTTCCGGTAGAGGCCTGCTTAGCTAGGGCTGGCCCCTTTTGCATCCGCTGGAGTGTTCGTTCGAGAACCAGAACTGCTGAGCTCCTTCAGCAAGGACACACCTGCCTCTGAGGGAGCCAGCTCTGGGTTGCGTGGATGTCAGCCACGCTGACTCTGTTCCTAGTTCGACTGTTCCTTCTCCCCTGCCCTCCTGCTCTTCTCACCCCCTTGTTGACAGACCGTCCTTTAGTGTCCCAGAATAAAGCACGCTAGCAGAGTTGCCATCAAAATTACTCTTTCTCTGGGGATATGGACCCACCTATTTTCCAGGTGAAGGCTGGACTTACGCTACTCCTCGCTTCCTGCCTGCCTGCCATTTTGTTTGCTGCAAGCAGTGAGCTTGTGGGGGGAGGGGAGTGGCTGGTGAGCGTGAGCAGGCATGTGGGCACTCAGAAACCTTCCCCAGGAAGATTCTGTTCAAATAGTTCAGGCCTGATTAGCCCTTCCCTAGACTCCCCTCCCGAGGTAGAGAGGACCATTTAAGACAACAGGTTGCCTCTGAAAACATCAGAGATGGGAGGAAAGAGGTCAGCACAACCTTGGTGTTGGACGCAGTCATGCAAGAGGGCAAGTTTATGAGAGAAGCAGATTGAAAGAGGCAGGGAAAGATGTACTTTTCCAAGGATGCCAGAGTTTTCTTTTGGCTTTTGCAATTATAATAGTGGGCATTAATCATGTCATTTTTAAATGTAATGTACACAAAGATCCCACTGAGCACTTTCTAGGGCCTCAGTAAAATGCCACGGGAGAGCTTCTCGGAGCCCTTAGCTGGGTTAGGCTTCAGATACATGAAGTGAAGGGATGCTACATGTAGAAGTAATTTGTTCATGACAACATAAAATATTTCACTGAACCATAAACAAAGAACACCTTGCAGTTCTTTCCCATGTGTTTTCATTTTTTTTCCCCTTCCGTTCCTTTCTGTGAGTTGGGGAAACTGCCAGTGTTTCATCTAGGAAGCGTGTTCCATGCTGTCCACACAGCCAGCTGCTACATGGGATACACCCTCACACAGAGCTCTCTGGGGCCCAGCAAACAGACGCGAGGAGCTGCCACGACGTTCCCAGGAATGCTCTTGGAGCACAGTTGAGCTAGACGTGACCTTGATCCTCTGAGATAAACTGGGAACGCAGTGTGAACCTGGCAGGGCTTTCAGGATGGAAGGTCTAACCCTGAGGACCTCAAAGTCTTCGGTTGACCATGCCTTCCTATCTCCTGGTTTAATTAAGATTTAATATGTAAGGTTCTCCAGCCAGACAGCCCCTAAGGAAAGCCTTCATGTTTACACTCATAAGTGGGTTTTGAGAATACGCAATGGAAAAACCGAAATGAGTAGAAAAAGCATAGGAGACTAGAGGACAACCTGGTAACGTGGGAGAACAGGAACCAGCTGCCACTGTTCAAACAGCTTTGGGAAGGATATAGAGTCCAGATTACTTTTCTGTCCAGGGGGCCATATTCACCCATTCTTTTTTTTTCTCTTCTCTCCCCTGCCACAAACCTCTGCACCGTAGGAGAAAGAATGATGAGAACATAACACTAGAGACGCTTTGCCATGACCCCAAGGACACTTACCACGGAATCGCTCTCGAAGATGCTGCTTCTCCAAAGTGTATTATGAAGGAAAAAAAGGTGTTGGGCGAGACTTTCTTCATGTGTTCCTGTAGCTCCGATGAGTGCAATGATCACATCATCTTCTCTGAAGGTGAGTTTTCTTCCCTTGAGGGTCAGGAGCCCAGCTTCCTCTGTGTGCGTCTCTGTGTCCCTGGCCTGTGGTCTCAGACTCCTTCTTCTACAAAATAGTGTATGTTCCTTATCAAAAATTCAAACAGTCCAACAGTACGTAAACATTTTTAAAGGAAGTACATGAACCTCAGCCCCTCATTCCTAACCCACTCCATCCATCCATCCATCCATCCACCCATCCATCTATCCATCCATCTGTCCATCTGTCTGTCTGTCCATCTCATATACTCATCTACCTTTCAGTGCAAATAGTTGATCATACAGTATTATTTGACAATATTTGTTTCACCCAAACACTTTTACTCCTTTTAAGCAGAACAATACATATTGTTATACTACATGCCTCTTAATAATTGTCTAGAAACTCCACAGTATGGATTAACTTCTTTGACTGATTTAACATTCCCCTCTTGGTAGATTATGTAGGTGTCTTCATTTTTCCACTCAATGCTTAATTAAATATCTTTGTACAAATCTCTTGTATGTCTGTGCTAATATTTCTGCAAAATAGGACTTCAATTCCATTTCTAGAAATGACATTTTGAATCAGAAGTTAGACACATTTTAAATCTGGATCACCACGATTAAGTTGTTCTCCTTCCCACAAAGATACTGTGAGTATGTGGATTTCCATTCCCCTACTTTAACACTGGAGATCATAAGCCTTTTAATTTTGCCAGTGTGATAGTGAAAATAATATTCTCTTGGTTTTAGGAATATAAATTCAGAGTGGGGAAAGATTATTTCAGCTCAAACAGGTCTGATTGAAAAAGAAATTCGTTTAGAACCAAGTTCTGGGTTTACACACTATCCCTGCTACTCTGTGTATCCCAACTATGGAAAATGATGTCTCATGCTTTTTGTTTGGTGCTCGCCAGCACTGCCGACCCACCTTTTTCTCTCTCTGTGTCCTTCACCTACTGCCATTGCTCTTCTTGTTCAACCCTTTACCAGTGTTAACTGCTCAGTGTACAAAATCAGACATGTTCATCTTGTCAGAGCAACATCTTCTAAAATGACTTCTCCCTCCTATTTCTCATCCTAAATACTCCATTTCTTTCTTTTTTTTAAATGTAATTTGGGTTAAGAGGGAAGATGTAACTATATTAAATCGCACTACAGCATGGTAACAGCTGATATCCTGACCGAACATGTTAACTTTCCCCAAGTAGTTCACCTTTTCAAAGAACTCCCAGTTTAAGCCAAAGGAATTAATCTCTAATAGCAGAGTATCCAAACAAGTTTATTATCATCCGTGAAACTTTTCTCTCCTTTTTTGTCCTGGCTTATCCACAATGGAAGCGTTTATTTTGTCTAAAGGGACTATATATATATATATATATATATATATATATATAAATAAATTATAGTTTACATTATAAATTAAATATATATACTATATGTATTTACATTTATATAAATATATATTGTGATATATATTTTACATTATATTATATAGCATATATTACTCATATTTATATTATTATATAATTTATAATATATTACAAATTTTATATATATATATTACTCTAAGCTCTTAAGATATTCATGACTTCGGCTTTCAGTGTATTTCAACTCAGGTGATAATCATGGGCTCATTTCTATATTTTCCCTCTTACTCATTATCAGAGTGTTTCTTTCCCTGTGAGGCGGGATAATCAGCATAAAGGCAGTTTCTCATTGTACAGCTCAGGAAATCCAGTGCAGCTAATGTCTCGGTTGCTGGATGACTTCAGAGTCTCCTAAAATGCTCCAGGGACTGTTTGCTTTTTAGACATCTCCCTTCTCTGCAGTGAAATGATCCCCCGCCACCTAAAACACCCTATAATTAGCAATATTTGTGGACCCACTTCCCCTCTCATTGCCACCATCTCTCTCTTACACTAAGAAATGAAATCTCTTGAGGCAGTTTTTATTTCTCCACTCCAAGTCAAATAAAATGTCAAACACGAACACTCTAAAGTGTTTTAAGCTGTATTTTTATTAGTATAGTACTTTGTTCTTGTTACCAGATTTCTGATCTGCAAACTCAGCAAATGATAATTACTTACATCTTCCATTTTTCTTAAAAACTTAAGGGAAAGCGTGCTTGGGTGGCTCAGTCGGTTAAGCATCCGACTCTTGATTTCGGCTCAGGCCTGATATCAGGGTTGTGGGACCAACCCTGCCTTGGGCTCTGTGCTCAGTGGAGGAGTCTGCTTGAGATTCTCTCTCTTCCTCCCCCTCTGCCCCTGCCTTCCATGATCTCAGTCTTTCTCTAAAATAATAAGTCATCTTTTTAAAAAATTAAGGGAGGGGCGCCTGGTTGGCTCAGTGGGTTAAAGCCACTGCCTTCCGCTCAGGTCATGATCTCAGGGTCCTGGGATCAAGCCCCACATCGGGCTCTCTGCTCAGCAGGGAACCTGCTTCATCCTCTCTCTCTGTCTGCTTCTCTGCCTACTTGTGATCTCTGTCAAATAAATAAATAAAATCCTTTAAATAAATAAATAAATAAATAAGGGAAAGAGTTGAGCCCCAAGATTTTCTTTTTAAATGCAAATCTTTATTTTCAGGGCTATGATTCCTGATAGCTGACATTCAGGGAGAATGGATCCTCCCTTTTGCCAAAAGCTGTTGTGTAGAATTCCAAGAAAGCAGGGTCTACCCCCTGAAATCACCCAGACCTCAGATTCCAGCTAGAAGAGTGGGCATTTGTGTTAGTCCTTATTGATGGCCTAGTGACAGCTGTTTGTCAAAGGAGACCTGTCAGTCTCCAAGACTTAGCAGGAAGAGGGACTCCAGAGCCAATAGCTGCTCTGCTCACTTGCAGATGACATACCCACTTTGCAAAGACATTATGCGGTTATTGATCTCCCATTGAAACTTTAAAAATCAAACAAAACCACTCAGTTTTATTCATTCCATCACCAGTTTCCAAGGGCAGTGAAGACCCTTCATTTGCAGAGGCTGAGCAAGGTGATTGTTGCGATTTTAGGAAAGAGAGGACTAGTGTCACGTAATTGGTCAAGAATGAAATCTCGAGATGGCTTTCGATGCACTGAGGGCCCGACCTGCTACTTACTAGCTTTGCCAACTTGGGCCAGTTACCCGATGTCTCCCTGTTTCCGTCCTCTCATGTGTGAAATGGAAATAAAGGGGCGAGGTGGGGGTTTCATGATATTGTCAGGATTGAATAGATGGACGCAGGCAGAACATTTGCATTGGTGCCCAGTCCAGCGGGAGAAGTCACCAGTGCTGGCTGCTGGTTTTATGGGGGCTCTTTGCGTAGGGTCTGGGACTTCCGCGTGAGCCGTGACCAGGACGGTGCAGCCTAAGTCTGCTCCGGCACTGAGGTCATATAGCAGTGTTTCGACCAGGGTGTGCCAGCAGAGCGTTGAGATCCCACTGCGTATCTGTGCCTCATCCTCCACGCGCCTTCAGAGAGGCAAGGGGGCATGTCGAGTCTAGGATTTCTAATCACAGCTAACCACATCCCTCCCATCACCGGATGATATGACAAATGAGACACCTTGTTCCTGTTTTGACTCAGAATCACAGCAGGAAGCAGCTAAATAAAACTGGAAAGACTCACAAGTGCCACTCAGATCGGTGATGAAGGCAATGACACTGTCCTCGCTAAAGAGATGCACTCTTCTTTTCAGCAGAAAGCTCACATCGAGCCATGTGCCCTTCTCACTGAATGGCCGTGCCGCTCTCGATCCCCTAGTGCTGATAGGGGGACCTATTGCCCAGGCTGGCTGTGGGGGGTAAAAAAGGTGATTCTGGGAGAGCTCGGCTCAGTAGCCAGCACACAGCAGGTGCCTTCTGTCTTTCTCTTTCCTCCCCTGGGAAGGGGAATGCCGTGCCAAGGAGCACAACTGTTGTGAATGCTGAAAACTTTTCATACCCAAAGTCTTGGCTCCCCAGCGGTGGCAGGCTTACCAGGGAGCTTGTAAGACACATGCAATCTCCTGGACCTGTCCTACCAGCATCTTCCTTGTAACAATGTCCTTGGTGATTTCTTTGCACACTGAGGAGTAAAACGCCCTGGTGTGAACTCACCCAGCAAGGCGTGGAACCAGAGATGAGTCTTGTTAATTTCATGCTGCTGTCTTGGTGAGCGAATCAGCCCAAGAGGAATACATTTGGTCTTAAATCTGGACATTTGGAAATGAGCTAAAGATACTGTACTCAGTCCATTCGTGTATCGTGTAGCAGAACTCTGCCGTGAAACGTGGCTGTCTTTGAACAATGTTAGTAAAGTAAAAAATTCATTTATATACTCCACAAACTTGGTGCTAGCAGATGCATGTAGATATCAAGCACCTTTTAGGTAATATTTCTTTTGTTTCCATGATAATGTTTATGTTAATTTGTCTGTGGGATTGGCCCCTAATATTTCCCAAAGCAAGAAGACATTTAGGAATGCTTTTAAGATGTTCTGAATGGGGTCTACCAAGGAGCTGTTTGGTAGCCAACCCTGGCCAAGTAATAGAGTAACATTAAAAAGTTTGCCTGAGTCAGTTTGTTCCTTGGTTGTTGGTTATGATCATCTGCTGGAGCTGGGTATGTGGAAAGCAAGAAAGTGACTTATAGGAGCTTCCAGCTCCCAGATGACTCGACCCCTGGCCATTCCACTTTTCCCCTGACTTGGAGCTGAACTGCTCATTCCAGAAATTGAGAGGCCCCATGGCTCTGCAGGAAAGGGAATTAGCATTAAACTCCAGTCCTGAACTTTGAGAAGTCTGGTTTCAAGGCTAGAGACCCAGCCCCTTCCTTAACTGAAGAGCCAACAGGCTAACACCTTGTCCAAGGTCCAGGCTATGGAAATTCATAGAATATTAGAACATTAGCAGTGATGATCACTGCCCTTGGTTGGGAGTCTGTGATAGATTAGTCACCTGTGCTAACCACTTATAGATATGTTGTCTTGTTTCATATATATATATGTGTGTATATATATATAATTTATATGTGTATATATATTTAAAATTTAAAAAATATTTTATATATATATAAAATATTTTTTAAATTTTAAAATAAATAAAATAATAATAAAATACCATTTCATAAATAAAATAATAAAATGTTATTTTATAAATAAAATAAAAAATAAAATAAATTAAAATAAATAAAATTAAAATTTTAAATTTCAAAATAAAAATATGTATATATATTTTAAAGGTTCATTCATTTTAGAGAGGGGGGAGGGACAGAGGGAGAGAAAGAGAGAGAGAGAGAGAGAAAGAATGCAAAGCAGACTTTCCACCTAGTGTGGGAAGCTCCATGCAGGGCTTGATCCTGAGACCCTGAGATCATGACCTGAGCCTAAATCAAGAGTTGGACATTTAACTGACTGAGCCATCCAGGTGCCACTAGGTTCTATTTTTTTTCTAGCATCATGTTTTAGCATTTTTTTCAGCTTTATTGAGGTATAATAGGCAAGTACAATTGTAAGATATTTAAAGTATTCATATACAGTGGTGCCTGGGTGGCTCAGTCAGTTAAGCCTCTGCCTTCAGGTCAGGTCATGATCTCAGGGTCCCAGGATCCAGCCCCATGTTGGGCTCCCTGCTCAGCGGAAAGCCTCCTTCTCCCTCTCCCATTCCTCATGCTTGTGCTCTCTCTCTCTCTGTCAAGCAAATAAATAAAATCTTAAAAAAAAGTCTACACATACATTAGGAAGGGATTCCTCTCATCTAATCAATAATGTTTGTCACCTCACATATTTATTTGTATGTATGAGAACATTTAAATTCTACTCTTTTAGGAAATTTCGATTATACAAGACCTTTATCAACTATACTCACCATGTTTTACATTAGATCTTCTGACCTTATTCACCTTACAGATGAAAGTTTGTACCTTTTATCAACCTCTCTGTATTTCTCCCACCCTCCAGCCTCTGGCAGCCACTTTTCTACTTTTTATGAGTTTGACTTTCTTTTTCTTAATATAAGGGTCCATGTGTAAGTGATACCATGTAGTATTTGTCTTTCTTTTTCTGGCTTATTTCAGTTAGCCCAATGCCCTTAAGGTTCATCTGTGTTGTTGTGAATGGCAGAATTCCCTTCTTTCCCATCTCTGAGCAATACTCCATTGTGTGTGTGTGTGTGTGTGTGTGTGTGTGTTCCATGACTTTTTTATCCAGTCACCCATTAATGGACACTTAGGCTGTTTCTGTGTCTCAGCCATTGTGGGTGATGCTGCAGTGACTATGGGAGTGCCTACAATCTTCGAGATCCTGTTTTTATTTCCTTTGGTTGTTTACTCTGAAGTGGGATTGCTGGATCGCATGGTAGTTCTATTTCTAATTTCTCGAGGAGCCTCCATACTGTTTTCCATAGTGGCTGCACGGATGTACATTCCCACCAGCGGTGCAAAACAAGTTGCCTTTCCTCTACTTCCTTGACAACACTTGTTATCTCCTGCCTTCTTAGATTCATCATTTTTTATGCCGAAGTGACTCCCATGAAATAAGCTCAGCTACACGTGCCATTTTACTTACAAAGAAATGGGTCTCCAGAGAGTGACATGAGCTTCCCAAGATGTCCCAGTTGGTTCTTCACCTTTTGCCCACAGAGAACCAGAGAATCTTGTGTCTTCTTCAGGGAATGCCCTCACCCTTCCACAGTCAGGTGGGAGGGATGGGGGAGGGTAATATGCTTTTCCTCAGGCTTATATCCGTGACGGTTTGCACCCCTTGCCTCAGAGGCTGTCTGTTCTGTGGGCACAGGACGGGTCGCTGAAGTACAGACTCACCATTCAACAAATCTTGGCAAGAAGTACAACCCCAGGCCAACATTCTTCACGGGCTTGTGAGAAATGATGTTTATAATGTAAAGGATGGCCAGCAGGATGCTCATCTTTTGAGAAGCTCATGGTTCCCCCCCCACCCCCCCAAGACGATCTGAGTGCAAATCCCCAGTAAGCCACAAATAAACTGTCCCTGAGTGAACCACTTCACCTCTGTTTTTCCCCTCTGAAAAGTAGGGAGAAAAATCGTGCTTCTTTGGACAGGATTCTTGTGAGGATAAATGACCTTATTCACGTAGGGGACTTAGAAATAGTCCCTAGTCCAGAGCAAGTCTTCGATAAACTTGGGCTGTAAATAGTTACTGTTGCTCCCCTAGATTCAAATGTCTCATTGGATTTAGCAAGGAGCTTTGAGAAATGAAATCAGGGTGATAGGTACACTGTAGGGAATGCTGTTGGGGAAACGGTTGCATTGTATTGTTCTCTCCCTGAGGAAGCAAGGAGGGAGTTCTCTCAGCTGCCCCCCTTAGGAAGGGTGTTTCCCTCACAGGGTCCTCTTCGTTTCTGATCTTAAGGACACTTTGAAACATACAGAGTAGAGGTCAGCAAACATCTTTGCTAAAGGACCCGTTAGTAAATATTTTTTTGGCTCTGCAGGCCCTAGAGCCTGTCTCTGTCCCGGCTCCCCAGCTCGCCGTGGAAGCAGCCAGAGATGGCATATAAACAATTGGGTGCAGCTGTGTTCCAATAACACTCATTTACAAAAACAAACTTCAACCCCTGACGTACATCATGGTTTTTGTATATCCCCCTTCCGTACCAACTAAGTCGTGCTTCTAGAGAGTATGTGGCCCCTGATGACACCCCCTGCTTGCCTTATATTCCACATTTATCTTTTCATTGTCTTCATCCCACCGCTCCCTCCCCCTCCTTTTCTTTTCTTGTCCTCCTTCCCTACTGTACTTATCTATAGGTTACATGAGATTTTTTTGTTGTTGTTGTTAAACAGGATGGAACTATCAGTAAATACATCAGTTATGTGCAGCCAACTTAGACATGAGGACTCTAGAAACCACTTCTGACTCCAGGTTCAACCCATGTGGTTAAGCAGAGAAGCAGACCTTCCGAAGTGGGCTGCCGCCCAATGTGCGTTCACTGCTGACGTGCCTGCTACGTGCAGACCTTTGCAGTTCGCATGCCCTTGAACCTGAGAGGCTGAGAGGAGAAAGACAAGGGCTCCCGGTAGCCACAGAGTTCCAGTCCTTCCTCTCTCATTGTAGAAATTCTTTTAAATGAAAACAGCCTCTTTGGTTTGCAGGCCTAACTCTGGCAGGAAGACAAATGATTTTTTTACAGTATCAGACACGCGGTTTCCTGTCTATGTTTAACTTGCTAGCAGAACATCTCAGCCAGCTGGTTCCCCCTGGACCTATTGTGACCTTAATCACATGGCCTCGAGCCATCCAGCCACCCAGTCTGTATTGGTCACATGCCTTGCCACACCGCATTGAGTCCTATTGGTTTCTGAGTCAGAGACAACCCAGGAGTGTGGCCCCCTTTCTCCTAAACCCCACTTTGGGGTGGTTCCGTCCCAGCATCATGGAACTGGCTTCTTGGGGAAACTCTTAGCTCTTGCGTGGAAGAAACACGAAGAATAAATGGCGGTCTGGCAGCTGTGGGACTTCTGGGTGTGCTGCCTTTGAACTGTGCAGACACTAACTCAAAAGAGCTGTCTCGCCAGCTGTGCGTTTTTGTTTTAGGAGAAACAAACCAGATTGACTTTCCGGTCGAAATGCAGAAGACAAAAGTAAGTGTGGAAATAGGGTCGCGAAGAGTTGTTAGAAGAGGAAGAAAATTACGGCTGGAAGTCCCTGGTTTCATTCCTGGGAAGAGAAATCAGTTATTTGAGGTGATGACTCAGGGCTCCAGGGTTCTTGGGTTGTGAATGAGCGGGGTTCAAAAGCAGCCTCTGAAACTGTGATTATGACCCGTGTCTGGCCAAGAAAATAATAAAAGTCATCCGTGCCAGAGGGCATCGTGACTCAGTCGAGTGCAGCTTAGAACGTATTAGTAGCATCTCAGGGCAAAGCATCTCTCTTCTGTAGATTTTTTTTTTTTCCCTTCCCTAAGCAGCACAGTAAACGAAGAAGCTCTGAGGCCAGATGTGGTTGCCCATTGTGATTCTTTCCACTCTGGAACCTCATTTTGATGTGAATCATGGCGGAGCGTGCATAATCCAGTCAAGACATGATCTGTCTGGAATCCCAACCACTGGATGTGAGTGACCAGCTAAACAGTTGGTCTGGTCAGGTGGTACATCTGCCGTCTTGCCTCCACCCGTGACCACCTCCTCGTGTTCCACAAACAACACATGGGTGGGTGACGGCCAAAAGGGTCCACAGAGACCTTTTTGCTGCTTTACAAGTGTCCCAGGGTCCCACCAGTGGAAAAACACCAGCACGCTAGCTAACCACCATGAAATTGACTTTCATTTCCGCTCATACTGAACTCCAGAGGCTGTATTTACCACCGCTTGGACATCTGGTGGACATGCTTTTGTAAAACCTTTTCTGATCCTGAAATCACTCCTGCATGGTGCTAATTATGCAAAATATCAATTTTACCAGCCGTCATTATACAGTCATTAGGAGGGAACCATTTTGTTTATCTTTGGCTTTAGAAAACAGCATGAAAACCAGTAAGTGGATGTATAAGGAGGCCACTTGGACTTAATGTAAAGAGGAAATTTTTAAATAGCACAGTGTTAGACCTTATCCTCATAGATCTACAGCTAGATCTCTTGTGATTAGATTATGGAATGATTTACAGAGGAATGGGGGTCTCTCTGTTACCATTCATCATTTCAAGGACGTAATTCATATTTTTACTTTAAAAAAATATACCTTGTGTTGCCTCATGAGGATATAGCTGGTTCCAGTGTCAAGAACAATGGATCCTAAATGTAGGCATTAAAATTCCTCCCATTCCTTCTTTTTTCAGGTCCCATTCTATTCAGAATACCTATTTCTCCCATCCAGCTGAAGTCATTGTTCTCTGCCTTGGCTCCACTTTGGAAACACCTGAGAATCTTTAAAAACTACTCATTAACTGGGTCTTAGCCCTGCAGTTTCAGATTTAATTGGTCTGAGGCCTGGTATCGGGATTAGGGAAAAAAACAAAACAAAACAAAACAAAACAAACCTCCCCAAGATATTCTAATATGCAGCCAATGTTGGGAACCACTGAACTCAAGACAGTTTGTTCTGCCAAATATTTTTAAATTTTTCATCATGTTCCTCACATAACCTGGAAAAGATGGTAACAATTAAAGAATGACAACCACCACAAGAAGTAGCTGAAATTCAGCCCTCCAGGTTAGAGGAGGAAAAGAAGAAGAACAACAACAACCAAAAAAAAAAAACCAAAAAACAAAAAACAAACAAACAAAAAAAACAGCCAAAAAAACCCCCTATATTATCATATCCTTGAGGAATAATAGGATTCTTTATTATAGGATAATCTCATGCTTTCCATGACTTAGAAGCAATTGCTTCCAAACAAGTGCCTCACTGAATGGAGGCATCTGAGGTTTTAGAACTGATTAAATCATACATCAGAGCAGGCATATGTTAACCCCAAACTGTGACTAGAAAGTTGGATGGCATATTTGGGGTATCACTGCTTTAGCAAAGACAAACGAGGAGAGGAGGTGTGTGTAAAGGTAGGAGGTGAAGACCCTCAGGTTGGAGGATCTGTAACAAGCTATGGTTCCCCTGAAAGTCCAGAGGAGAAATGAGGATGTGTTGCAAGTGGCCGAAGGGGGATCGATAGTGGGAATAATTAGCATGTTTTCCAAAGTGGTCTGGTTTCCCTGTTGGAGAAGATATTGAAACGACTTACTGTACCTCTGCTTTCAGGCTTTCTGAGAGCATGAAGGGCCCCTAGACAGAGTAGAAGATGACATCCAGGTAGGCAGCCCAAAAAAGAATGGAAGAATCAAGGCGGGTGGTGGAGCCTAACAAAATCCAAGCTAAGTGGTCAGGTTGCGCCTCTGTCAGTGGTGAAATAGGCATGCGTAAGACACATGATCATTTCTTGGACAAAGCCTGGCTTGGTTTGGGCTCTCTATTATGTTGGTTGCCTTCCCAAAGCCATAGCAACAAAAGTAGCAAAAATCTATATTCCGAGGAGGAACATGAAAGATGGTAAGTGCAATGGAAGGAGGGTCGACCACAGCAGAAACGGAATCAGGGTTTTAATCGCCTGGAATGACCAGTGATATGAAACTTAAGAGATTCATGGAAAATCAGGCATGTAGGTTCAGACAGTCGATTGCAGAACAGTAGCTCATCAAAAGCAGCTTGGCATCTGCTCATGTGGTAAAGACCCGGGGGTTTACAAGTGAGTGAAGGTATTTTGAATTCAGGTGATCTGGCAGAGAGTGTCAAAACAAAACAAGAGAACCAACTGACCAACCAACAGTAGTCTTCAACTGCCCTCCTCCGAAGGGCGGGCAAGAGTCCCATTGTAATCTTTGCTAAACAGATCACATTCTAAGTATTGTAGTTGGGTCTAGTGGAACATGGAGAACCTGGAATAGCAAGAATGATTTCAGAGAATAGATCACTTTACACTTAGAAAAAGGACCTGGCATTTAGTGGGGGTCTGCTGTGTGCTGGGCAGACAGACCTCAGAGTCTGGTGTATAAGTCTTTTGAAGAGTGATTGAAGGAAACAGAGATGTGCAACCTGAAAAATAAGTGATTTAGGGAAACAGATGAAATGCTCACCAAGGGTTCAAGAGCTGACCTCCATCCCACAAAACAAGAAGCCATTTCGTTGTCTTTTGCTTTAAAGAACAGCATGAAAACCAGTAAGTAGATGAGCAGGGAGGCCACATTTGACTTAATATAAAGAGTAAATTTGTAACTATCCCGGTGTTAGACTTTATCCTAATAGATCTGTAGCTAGACCTATTGAGATTAGATTATGGGATTATTTACAGAGAAGTGCGGTCCCTCTGTTGTAAAATTTCAATCAGAGTTTTGATCTCAGGAATATTCCAGAAGAGGTTGTCATACCATACTGGACCACCTGTAAGGTACTTTTGTTGGGGAGAAAGGTAGGAAGGAACTAATGCAAGGTAGACAATGGAATAGGATGCAAAGGCTAGGGAATGGCTTAGTTTTAAACTATGTATAATTGGAATAAAGCAATCGCAAAGACAAGAGGGAAGACATCTTCCATTATATTGGGAAAAATTATCCTCAGAGTCTGTCCAGAATGTCAGACTGTTCTGTCAATATTCTGGAAGCTAAATTCAATCTTGTATGCCCAGGGAGCTCACTGTCCTTCTGTTGTTTAATTAAAATGATTTCTTGTTGTTTGCCTGAATTTAGTTGTCTGCTTTTTGTTTGGACGATGGATGAAAAATCCTATCTCACTCCGCACTCCTGCAGCAGTTGATTTCGTAAATTCTCATGGACCATTTTCTCACTGGCTAGCACTGAGTGCGGTTCTACTAGGGCTTTGCAAACAGGTCCATCTCTATGGCGGAGCACCAAGGAACTTGGTCCCTGTTTGCTAAAGCCCTCCTTCTCAAATTGGACTGTGAAAATGAAGTGACTAGGGAACTTGGTAAAATGCAGATTCTGATTCAGGAATTTAGGACAGAGCTGAGATCCTGCGTTTCAAATGAGTACCCATGTAATGCCTGCAGAGGTTCTTAGTCTAGGGAACACTGTTTTCTTTTTTTTTCTTTTAATTTGAGTATAGTTGATGCACAGTGTTACATTAGTTTCAAGTGTACAACTGAGGAACTTTGAGCAGCAGGTTTGCCAAGTCTTTCTCTGTCATGCCACCAAATTGTTTACAAGACCCGTGCTCTAACCACTGAACTATGGAGCCTCCTCATCACCAAAATTTTTTATAAAAATGCAGAAGATGTTGGTAAGATATTAGAACTACCAAGTTAGGAAGTGTGTGGGGGGGTGGTGGAGTGTGTGTGTGTAAAATATGGAGGCTTGGTGTGTTTGTATGCGTGTGTGGTGGGACAAGAACAAAAGAAAACTGACAAGGATATGAGATATAACAGAATCAAGAGAGACAGTTTGTTGTGCTTCATATGAAATCCTTTATCTCGCTGTCTGGGGATCCCAGCGTGTCTGTCCCTAAAGAGGTCTGTGGATCCATAATAGTTTCTTTGCATGTTGAATGAACCTACATGAAACATATTCAGTAAATGTATAGGAGATATCGGTATCTGTGGTTCACTTTTGTCGTTTTCTTTACTGTAGCTGGGTCCAGCTTCATTAGGCATACAGTCCAGCTGAGTTATATCCCTCAGAGGACATCCAAACCAAAATCACAGGCTTCCATTTTCCCAGGACAGCCAGATGACCTCCCAACTTTCCTAAATGAACCTTCTACTTTAGAATGGCTATTTCGCTTCAAACTCTCAAAATCTATGTTATCTTAAACTTATTTCCAACTTCTTTCACTTTTTCAGGAAAGAGAATCTTGCAGCTCAGTTGGTCGTGGGGAAGACAGTTTCTCTAAAAGCCGTGTTATCATTCGACATGACACTAAAGAGGCCAACTAGCCATTGATCAAACCACATACTTTGTGATAATTTAATGCTTCTTTACCAGACCAGGATTTTTTTTTTCCTGGTTGGAAATCTGTAAAACATGTTATTATCGAGAATTGTTTTTTTGTTAGGGTTCATCGCAAAATAATACAAACATTTCTTGAGTGTTTTCTACCTTACCTTAGAGAGCTTGACAAATACTTAAGAGCTTGGCAAAGATCGCTTGTAAGCCTTATAAAAACCCCAGTGGGGCTGGTCCCAGGTTGTCTCCATTATGCAGATGAGGAAGGAGAAAAACCAAAGCTAGATCTAAAAATCAGATTCCAAAGTTTTTTTTTGTTTTTTTGGTTTTTTTTAAACTAAGTTATACAGCTTCTACATATACAGGATGGTTTCTGTAAAGTTTTTAATCTCAGGATCTACTTTATTTTTGAAGCTTCCTGTTGCCTGATAAAATGTTACTAGTTTGAAAATAGAGTTAGGCTTTTTGTTTGTTTTTTAATTTCCCTGCAAATTGCCAAAAAAGTCAGCTTCTCGATGTGCATTGAGAACGTCATGATGGGGCACCTGGGTGGCTCAGTGGGTTAAGCCTCTGCCTTCGGCTCAGGTCATGATCTCAGGGTCCTGGGATCGAGCCCCGCATCGGGCTCTCTGCTCAGTTGAGAGCCTGCTTCCCCCTCTCTCTGCCTGCCTCTCTGCCTACTTGTGATCTCTCTCTCTGTCAATAAATGAATAAAATCTTAAAAAAAAAAAAAAAGAAAAAAAAGAAAACGTCATGAAACTGGATCTCAGCTCAATGTGGTGTCCCCCGCACTGCGTGGGGGAGGTGAAGTAGCATGAACATATTAGTACATCACTTAGTCCTGGAACAATCGAGAGAACTCCCCTTCCAAGAGCAGCCCAGACTTCAGGGCTTTAAACATAGCGGCTGCTGCAGAATGTTGTGCGAAATAGTTTAAGGAAAGTAAAGGGACCTTAAATCCCAGGCAGCAAACAAAACAGCGTGGTGAAGAAAGATGACTCTGGGTTATATTGGGAGACTTGGGATAAAAATCCTCGAATGAGCTGTTTCAACAAAATGTACTTAGTGTTGGTCTGTTTGGAAATAATAGTTTCTTGACTGAAAATAAGAGTATTTCTAACGACATGAACTTCTTGCCCTTCCTGATACCTGTATCATCTTTTACAAATATATTATTTCATTAGAAAAGAAGCCCCGTGTCAGTGAATCTGGTTATATAGCAGAGGAGCCAGCACAGGGACATCTGGACACCAAGAGTCACTGAGACCAGGTGTAAAAGACTAAGCTAGATGAAACTGTTGAGGTATAATAATTCTTTCTATCGTAATGCAGATGCTTCCATTTTGTTTCACTATACTGATTAGGATCTCCAATTCATATTCAGCAGGGATAGCTCTGGTTGGCTCCTGTTCCTGTTTTTAAGAGAAATGCACCTAGGGGCACCTGGTTGGCTCACGTGGTTTGAGCTTCTGACTCTTGGTTTCAGGTTAGGTCATGAAGTCAGAGCTGTGAAATCGAGCCCTGTGTCAGGCTCTGCACTTGGCGTGGAGTCGACTTGAGATTCCCTCTGTGCCTCTGCAACCTCTCCCCGCTCTCTCTCTCCCTCTCCCTCTCAAATAAATAAATAAATCTTTTTTTTTTTTTTTTTTAAAGAACATGCATCTAACATTTCCCCATTAGGATAAGGTTTGTTGAAGATCATTGGTATATATCATCAAGGTGTTTAGCATCATCATGTACTTTCTCTGTGTCCACTGAATTGGTCATGTAGTTTTTCTGCTTTAATTTATTAATGTGGTAAACAATAGTGGGTTGTTTTGTTTGTTTTTGGCGTTAAGAGATGCTTTCCTGGTTTATCTTTGTTTCAGGTGGTCTAATGGATTTGGCTTGCTATTTAGTTAGAATTATTTTTTTTGAAATCATTAAAATCACTGTACATGAGTGACATTGTTCAGTAATGTTCTTTTCTCATACTCTTCTTGTCTGCATTTGGTTGTACTTATTTTCATAAAGTGCATTCGGCCATGGTACATTTTTTTTCTATTTTCTGAAAGAGTTTGTATAAAATTGAAATGAACGGTTCCCTGCAAGTTAGGTAGCTCTCAGCTTCATCTGGGACTGGTATGTGTTTGGGGCTTTTGGGGGAAAACTGTTGCTCAAGTGTTTGGGGTTACTTTCTTCCCCACTTTTTATTTAAAAACATTTTAAACTTGTAGAGAAGCTGAAAGGATCATGGAGGGCAGGTACCTTTGTATACTTTCCCTTTCTCAATATTTACCGTGTTAACATTTTACTACACCCTCATTTCTCTTTTTGTGCCTGTGTGTGTGTGAGCATGTGTCTGTGTAGATTATGGTCAGTACTCAAATGTCCCCAAAACTGTGGGGTCACTGATGTTTAAATTCAGAATCCAGTCAAAGACCACCGGCTGCCTGGGGTTGTTTTGCCTCATCTGTGTGTTTCTTGTTTTTCATGACATTGACTTGGAAAAGGCCAGCTCTGCTTAATGAGATTCTTTTTGCTTATTGAGATGTAATTGACATCTGACCTTACATCAGTTTCAGGTGTACAGCATAAGGATTCCTTGTATGTATATATTGCAAAACGATCACCACAATAAGTCTAGTTAACATCTGTCACCACACATGGTTACAAACATTTTTTTCTTGTGATGAGAACTTTAAGATTTACTCTCTTAACAACTTCAAAGTTGAAGTACAGGATTTTTAGAATCACTAGGTTGTACATTATATCCTCCAGACATATCTTATAACTGGAAGTTTGTACCTTTCGACCACCTTCATGCATTTCTCCTGCCTCTTAACCGCCGCCCGTGGCAACCACCAGTCTGTTCTCTGAATCTACATGTTTAGTTTTTTGTTGTTTTTTTTTTATTTTAGATTCCACATATAGATGATAAACTATTAGTCTTTCTCTGTGTGACTTATTTTGCCTAGCATAATGCACTCGAGGTCCATCTATGTTGTCATAAATGGCAGGATTTCCTTCTTTTTCCGGCTTAATAGTATCCTATTATGTACATATTTATATATTTATATATGTGTGTGTGTGTATGTGTGTGTGTGTGTATATATATATATATATATTTTCTTTATCCATTCATCCATCAATGGATACTTAGGTTGTTTCCATGTCTTGGCTACTGTAAATAATGCTACAATGAACATGAGTGTGCATCTGTCTCTTTGGAGAAATGATTTCATTTCCCTCAGATGGATTGGATTCAGACTTAACATTTTTGTAAGGATTCTCCTGGTGTTTTTATTTTAGGAAAATTTGGTATGGGGAGTTGACAGTTCTGCAAAGTTCAAATTCTGAGATGTGTGTTCAGACATGTTAATACCAAAGACCCTAAATTGACAGTAAAAGGCTAAAAACAAGAGAGAGGGAGAGAAAGATAGAAAAAATTAAGATATTAGGAAAATGTTTTATTACTCAATTTCTTTAACATTTATGAGATTATTCAAGTTTCACAGTTTTTCCTGGGTCAGTTTTGGTAAGTTACACATATATATTTTTAGGACTTCAGCGACTATTGTCAAGTTTTTAAATTTATTAGCAAAAAGTTGTCATGATGCTTTGAATCTTTGCTGTATCTGTAATGATGCGCCTCTGTACCTTTGCTTTATTGCCTTAACAGTCTCACAGAGGCTTATGTGTTGTATTAGTCAGTACGCATGGCCAGTTTGGGGTGTTGTTGCCCCCCACCTTGTGTCTTTGTTTCCTATCTCCCCGATTTCAACTTTTGTCTTTACCATCTCCTTCCTTCTATATTTCTTTGGCTCTCTAGTCTTGTCCACTTTCCAGGGCTCTTGTCTCTGTCTTCTTTTCTACGTTGAATCCTATGCTGGCTGAAGGTCCTGATAGCTGCCATAAGCATCCCTCCTCAATGAAATCCCACCCCTTCGTCTGTGTCTCTACCTAACCCGCAAGTCCTCTCTGCTCTGACCTCAGCTCACTTCATTTACATTTCCCAGTTTCCATTTCTAGGGCATGGGAACAAATAATACATATCTAGCAGTGTGGCTGTAAGATTTCAAAATAATCCATGCGAAACACAGTGTTTGGCATGAAGTCAGTGCTCAGTAAATGAGTGCGGTGCTTTTTGACATTATAATGAACAGAATAACTTGAGATGGGAAGTTCTCCCTAATCCCCTCCCCCTGCCCCCTCCCCCACAACCTCTCTAGCACGGTTTCCTTCTTTGGATCTCAGCCAGTTGCATATATATCCTGTTGCTTTAGATGATATTGGCGTGTGAAAGCTTAGTGGTTAGACTGTCACTGTTATCTTCAAGAATCTCTAGGCCGTCATGAGGTGTTTATTTACCCACGCACTAAAGCATACAGGAACCAACCATCCCTATCCCTTTCTATTGCTTGGATGAATTAATATCTTGGTAAATTTGTGACCCAAATTCCTTCATTAAGTGGAGGAATTGCCAAAACTACTGCAAATACTAAAAGTAGGAGCCCATCTCTCAAATTCACCTACGGTGATGTGGCTTTTATTAAGACACATTAACTGACCACCTGTGGCTTTTTTCCTATGTTGACCTTCATTTATTGTCTTTTTTACATTTATTGTCTTTTTTACAATATTTACAATATAAAAATATTTACAAATATATAGAGAGAGTTTTTTTTTTTTTAACTGATTTATAGAGGTTCAGTTTGAAGTTCCTTTTAGCAACCAGTGTTGGATTTGGGTATAAGAAAGGACTTGGAAGAGGCTGAGAGCAACCTGTTTTTATGGTCATTGGTGTATGCACAGGCGCGCGTGCGCACGTGTGTGTGTGTGTGTGTGTGTGTTACTAGGCAACTTGTTTACTTTTAAATGGCTCCAAAGGAATGTATACCATGAAATTTCCCCTTGAGGTTTTCTGCCAGTTTGTATTTTTTTTATGGCATACTAACATTTATCTTTGACATTTGTCTTTAAAAAATATTTATTTATCAAGGCTCTGACATTTGCAAAGTGTTTCTTATTTGCAACTAGGTCTGGCCTCTGTATGTGGGGCACATTTGGTTGGAGAGTTTCAGAATTACTAAATAGACTCTGGTGTTCATTGCTAGGGAGACAGCTTGGTGGTATGGAAAGAACAAAGGCTTTGGAGTCGCTCAAACTCGGGGAAAACATGCTCCCCTATTTGCCCTTGAGTGATTTATCAAACTCTCAATTTCTCTTTCTTCCTTCCTCTCTCCTTCCCTCCCTGCCTCCCTTCTGCCTTTCCTTCCACATTGCAAGAACATTTCTTGCAGCATCAGTTGGACCTTTGAAAGAACCAGTAGTGGTCCTTATATATTCAGACAAGGAAATTAATATCTTAACCCCTATGATAGGATGAATACTTGAAGGGCTGTTCTGAATATCAAATGAGATTACATATTTGAAATGCCTGGCACATAGTAGGTGCTCCAAAATAAAGTTAGTATTGTCTCCCCTTTCCTTTTCCCCCAAAAGCATCCAAAATAATATACTTAGCCCAGTAGCAAGGCATGGCCTCCGTAATTATTCTTGTGATTTCTCTTTTGAAAAAAGACCTCTTTTCATTCCAAAATAAAATACAAATACAGAAAAGCACATAAAACAAATGTCCTACTTAGTGAGTAATGTTAATGTTCTTGTGACCCCTGCCCAGGCCCAAAGAATATAACTTTGCCCGATATCCCAGAAGTTCTTGCATGTTCTTCAACTTAGTCACAAAGCTCTCCTTCCTTCCAGAGTTACCACTACTCTTCTTTTGTAATTATCACTTTCTTTGTTTCCTTAAAAGGCTTTATCATCCAAGTTTGCATCTGTAGACACTAGCTTAGTCCTACTACTACTACCACTACTACTACTACTACTACTACTACTACTTATTATTATTATTATTATTATTATTATTTTGGTAATTTGGTATACCTACAGTTTCTGTTAATCTACTGCCCTCTCCAATTCCTTTTTTTCCCCTTATAGCACATCATAACCCCTTTAATCTGTACTACTTTAGAGTCTGGATTTTCCTGATTACGTTCATGGTGCAATTTGCTTCATTTCTGTGTTCCCTATATTGTTTGCAAATTGGCAGCTGGATCTGGAGGCTTCATCAGACTCAGTTTAGATCTCTTTGGCAAGTCTATAGGTTGGGTTCTACTCCTCCATCAAGGGTAATTACGTCTGACTATCTTGTTTTGTGATATAAGTTGGCATGGATGCTTGCTGCCTAGATCCATTTAATTAATTAAGGGTTAAAAATTTCTATCAGCTAATTTTCATTTGTTAGCTGGAATCATTTAATAAGGAGATGCTTTCTTCAGCTCTTTGGTTACCCTGTGCCATGGTTCCAGTGAAAAAGTCAGGATGCATGCTTGATGTTTCTCTTCATTTTCTAGTTTTCAGTGTAATGAGCTGACATCCTATTATCCTCAGAAGTTGATAAATTGGTTTGGTTTGGTTTGTTTTTTTGTTGTTGTTGTTTTGGCGTTTTTTTGTTTGTTTGTTTTGGCTAAAACAGCATTTATTTCTCATAGTTCTTGAGGTTGGGAAGTCTAATGTCAAAGTACCAGCAGATTTGGTGTATTGTTTTGTTTTTTTCCTTTTTAAAAACGTTTTTATTGTTTTTTTACTTAAATTCAATTAGCCAACATATAGTACATCATTAGTTTTTGATGTGGTGTGCAGTGATTCATTAGTTGTATAAAACCCAGTGCTCATCACATCCCGTGCCCTCCTTAATGCCCGTCACCCCGTTACCCATCCCCCCACTCCCTTCTGCAATCCTCAGTTTGTTTCCAAGAGTCAAGAGTCTCATATGGCTTATCTCCTTCTCCAAGTCCTTCCCATTCAGGTTTCCCTCCCTTCCCCTGTGGTCCTCCACACTATTTCTTATGTTCACATATGAGTGAAACCGTATGATAACCGTCTTTCTCTGTTTGACTTATTTCATTTAGCCTAATCTCCTCCAGCTCCATCCATGTTGAAGCAAATGGTGGGTATTCATCCTTCCTGGTGACTGAGTAACATTCCATTGTGTATATGGACCATATCTTCTTTATCCATTTGTCTGTTGAAGGGCATCTTTGCTCCTTCCACAGTTTGGGAATTATGGACATTGCTCCTATGAACGCTGGGGTGCATGTGCCCCTTCTTTTCACTATATCTGTATATTTGGGATAAATTCCCAGTAGTACAATTGCTGGGTCATAGGGTACCTCTATTTTTAGCATCTTAAGGAACCTCCATACTATTTTCCAGAGTGGCTGCACCAGCTTATATTCCCAACAGTGCAAGTGGGTGCCACTTTCTCCACATCCTCACCAACGTTTCTTGTTCCCACCTTGTTAATTATTTTTAAATCATTCTGATATCATAAGCTTAAGCATACTTAATGGATCCCAGTGTGTTGCTTTTTAAAAATCTTCATTAAATTTCAAACTATCCTGTCTTGGCCAATGAGAATCTCTTCAAGGTGGCTTCTGGGTCTTCTCGTCATGACCTTAGTAGTCTTTGATTGCTTGCTGTTACGTGGTATAACAAAATATCCCAAACTCATTATTTCTAGCCCCAGACCTAGAATTGGCCATTTTTCCAAGAAGCTCTGATTTCTTCTATTGGAAGTATTCTATTGATGAGACAATTTTTTTTTTCTCAAGTGGAACCGAGAACCATAAACATTTATAGGAAACTGAGTCACAGTGAGGTTAAATGACTTCCCTCGGATTTTATGGTGATTAATTACAGATACAGGAATAGGATCTCAGTCTCCTGGTTTCCAGTCTAGGGCTTCTTCCTTCACACCACATCCCAAGTACTCATGCTTATAGTCCCCATGTGCTATTTGCATCTTACAGGGAAACTGGTGTGCTATGAAGCATGCACTTACCAAGCAGAGAGAGGAGAGAGCCTGGCTCATCTGTGGAATTTGGCCTTTGGAGGAGAGGGGCTCAGCTCTGCAGAATTATTCCTCATCAGATTGATTCATCAAACCTATTCCTTCATCCACTCAATAAATTTGACTTGTCTTCTTATTTATGTGCCAAACTCTGAGCGTTACGATGATGAACAAAAACTATCTCTTTAACAACTACAATTCTACTTTGGCTGCGCCAAGGAAAATTGGCAGGAAAACTGATACTAGGGCAACATTTATTTCGTTTCCTAAGTAAGCTAAGTAAACAAGAATGTTGTAGAATCCACCCAGGCTCAATATCCTTCTTTAGAAAACAGAGCTATTAATAGAACCTGACTTGGTTGTTAGACAAATAAAGTGAGATGATGCTTATAAAATGAATTGCCTAGTTCCCTAAAGCACATTGTATGTTAGTTATCTTTATTATTGTTGGGATTGCAAAGGAGGCCTTCCCACCATTTTCCATTGCAGACCTCCCTGCTTGCAGGACAGAAGGGACAGAAGCTCTGAGAGAATTCAGAGTTGCCCCTGGGGGACAGAACACATCATGCCAGAAGGATCTGCCATTGGCACAAGCTTCCTGCCTTAGTAACTTCCCAGAGACAGCCGAATCTCAAAATCTCTGCTCTAGGAAATCCTGGCAGAGACGAGTTCCAGTGCCTTCCCTCTGCCAAGGGTTCTTTGCTTTTTTTTTTTTTTTTTTGTGCGTGTGCCATGGACTTCTTGGAAGTCTGGTGAACCCTGTGGACCCCTTCTCAAAGGGATGTTTTTCAAATGCCTAAAATATAATACATGGGGTTTCAAAGAAAATTACTGATATTGAAAAATACTTATCCAATATTTTTAAAAATAAATCTGTGATACAGTAAGATGTGCTTCTGTAATCATGCTTGAAATGACAGGATCTAGCATCAGATCTAAGGTACTGAAATGTCTCAGTGATGAGTGTAAATGATACACCAAGACATCTGCCATGAATGTAACATGGCATGAAAATATCTGTGGTTCCTATTGGTGACAAAGTCGTAGCTACAGATGCTAATAGGAAATGTTAAATTTTAGCTAATGGCTGGAAAAAACAAAAAGATGTGATTTTTGCCCATGTACATTCACAGATTGGCTGAATTCTGCCCATGGAACTCAGGCTAATAACTTTTGCTATTACCCTGGAGAGCTTTACTTTTTATGACTCTTAGAGAAATTCTACTCTTCTTTGTAATCCTTCCCTCCCAGAACTTTACAGGTGTCCCCCACTACCCAAAAGGAGAATGTTCCTATGAAACCTTCTGCAAGCCAAAATGGCATAAAGCAAAGAAGCAGTTACCATTAATTTATTTGGAAACATTTTTTGAGCATTCCCAGACCCCCCCAAAATAACCACTTTGAGGCTTTCCTGACACTGTGGGACACATCTTGTTAACGGATGCCCAAAATAAATTGAGATAAAGCACAGATGTTCACAGAGTTCAAAGCTACAGTGGCTGGACGCTGAGATGCCCAGTGCGGTCCTCAGGGAAGGAGCTTGGCGGGGCCAGTCTCGCTGCTGGGGCGGACGCCCCCTCTGTAACAGCTCACTGCAAAACAGACACTGACTGCTGTTTTCTCTCCTTGCCTCCTTCCGTGGAAGTGACAGTCCTCTTTGGATTTCTTACCCTTAGCAAAAACAGGTATTAATGTAAGTCTTTTGTAAGAGTGAGTGGCATAACAAGAACATCTAACAAGTGGCGAATACCTGTGTCTGACTCGATGTGACGTCACAAGGGAGCATAATGTGAAGGTCAAGTCTTGAGCACTAGTCGCCTGACATCCGGGAAACAGTTTATATAAAAATTCCAGTGGATTTGAATTGAATCAAGCCTCCTATGTTGTAGGCCCTGGGGTAGACTCTGACAAAAGAGATTTTAGGGTTCTTCCTTGCATAAGACTTTTTTCTTCCCAGGCAGGGAAAAGACACATATTTTCAGGGACACTATTCAATAGTGGTTCTTGGTTAGAAACCAAAGAGAATGGTCCACACACCTAGAACATGCCCTTTGGGATGCGTTCTCTAAGAATGGCCAATATCACTTAATCGATGGCCAAAAATCACGTAGCCTAGGCCTCAGCGAAGGCAACCAATTTAGCAAGTTGAGAGGTTTTATTTATTTATTTATTTATTTTAAGATTTAATTTATTTATTTGACAGAGAGAGAACAGGTAGGCAGAGCAGCAAGCAGAGGGAGAAGCAGACTCCCAGCTGAGCTGGGAGCCCGGTGTGGGGCCTGGGATCATGACCCAAGCTGAAGGCAAATGCTTAACCTACTGAGCCACCCAGGTGCCCCAAGTTGAGAGTTTTATAAAGTCATTCTTAATTGACTGTCACCAGTGTGAAGTGTACAGACAACATGGCATGGGGTTAAGAGCAGGATTAATTGTCTGTCTCCAATCAGGCAATTTATTTCAAGTATCGGCTTTGCTATTACCTAAATGGATGATCTTGAGAAACCATTTAATCCGTTCAGCTCTTAGCTTTCCTGTCTGTGAAATGGGGCATATAATCATAGTCATATCTACCTCATAGAGCTTGTCTGTCGATTAAATACAAATATTCTAGAAAACTTTTAGCACACAGCCAGGCTCATACTGAGTATTTGATTTCTGGGCTTTTGTGTAATTGGGGGTTGGCCAAAAGAAATGCCTCCTGTTAGTTTCTGAGTGAAGGAGATGCCAACTTGTGCATATACGTACAGCTGTTGGTTTTCTAGTAGCAGCCCAAGGGTTAATACTGTGAGAGGGTGTGGGTGGCTCCTGTTTAGACAAACCACATCCCAAAACTCCCTTTTAACCAGGTTTGCTATTGTTAGGGTTTTTCACCACCTCTTTGAAGTTTCAAGATTGACAGATGTTATTCAGTAATTCCTGTCCCACCAAATTTTTACATGTAGGTTTTCAAAAGAAATCACAGGAAATTTGAGGGGAAAGTAAAACTTTGGTTTCTGATATTGAACAGGGGTGGGGGTGATTTCTAGAATCTTCTTCACATATAAATTTCAGGGGATTTCTGTTTTTGTGTTTCCCTTAGCCCGAAAAAGAATAGCAGTTAGCGAGGAAGATCCTTTTTATCTACGGCCAGGAATTACAAAATAAAATTAGCAGCAATAAGTGAACAGCTCATTTGAACGTGTTGCATTCTTTAACATATTGAAGACACAGCCAAGTAATTATGCCATTCATTTTTTTTTTAATTTTCTAATTCTGTCATTGCCCCATATGTGAAAGAGAATATTCACCTTGGACCAAAATGAAGTCTCCCCACATTCTGCCAATGCCTCAGAGGTTGTTAAAAGAAATAACATCTATAGAAGAGGGGCCAGCAAACTTTGTCTAGGAAGGGCCAGGTAGTAAATATTTTAGGCTTTCTGGGCCAGGTATCGTCTCTGCTGCACGAACTTCTTAGTCTCTTTCTTTTTCTAAACAACTCTTTAAAATACAAACAAACATTTGTAATGTGTGGGACTTTACAAAATAGTCCCTGGGGCCATGTTTTGCCATGAACAGAACAGAAACACCTGTAAGGGCTCTTGTCCTGTGGAAGTCATCATCCTTTCAGCTTCTGTGACCAACATTCACTCAGTGTAGGTACCCATTCTGAGCCAGGTGCTGGGTATAGCGTGGTGATCAGTACGTGTAGATTTACTCTATAGAGTGCGCTTCCTCTTGGGGGAAACAAGCAACACGAGAATCAAAACCATTTATGATGATGAGGCAACTTGTGTGGAGGCAGAGAAGTGGGTGCTTGAAGCAGACCCATCCATGAGATCCTTCAGATCTTCAGATAATAGAGGCAGAGTTACTGGGAGGGAACATCGTTTCCCACTTGGACACCTCCTTCATCTGGCCCCTTACCCTTGCTCTCCAGGCTCATACTTTGCTGAACAATGGGGACAGTCCGTACTTGTCCACAAGAACTGTTTCTACTTTTGCAGTTCCAGTTCCCTCTGTCATTGCCTTGTCCCCTTGTCACTTCCACCCCCAACTCTCACCACCTGTCCTTTGTCCCATTCATACCTCCCAGTGTGAGCAAGAGTTTGGGTTTTCAAGTCAGTTGCCATTTTGTTTCCCTTTTCCTGTTCTTTTTCATGCACTAATAGATCTTTCTCCATAATAGTGATTGCTTTGTCCTCTTGTTTGCTGAAACTCAGATGTTCTGGGGTTACTTTTCCAGGTCTTTTTTAGTGCCATCAGAGAGACTTAAGAGCTAAAGTTTTCATCTAGAATATATAGGCAGTGGAAGTTGGTGTTTCCACTTAGAACTAACCTTAGGACCAGGTAGGACGTCAAGTTAAACCTGAATAACCCCTCAAAATAAAAACCCGAGCACCCCAAACCAGCACAGCACAAGCTTCATTTCTCACTGTGCTTTATTAAGTAATGATATCAAATATGATCTAGGTAATGGGTTCTCTTCAAGAGGCTATGGTTCACTGCCTTGCCCCTGGACTATATTCTTACTACTGTATCCTCATCAAACACCTACAGTAGGTGAAGACTGCCTATTGAACAATTACAGATACTTCCTCTGACATGATGTCCAGTTCCTTCACCCACATTTTTCCTTTCGGTTCCCTTGCTGGGGTTGGCGGTTTGGGAAAATTGCTCTTCTTCAAGTAGATCATGTATTCGCAGTTTTTAACCTAACATTCCTTCTAGCCGTCACTGACTTTTTCCCATCTTCCACTTACCACCTCAGAGACAGTCCTTGCCACCGTGGTTCCCTATCTCTCTAAGCTTTTCTACATTCCACCAACACATGTAGACTACAGCATACATTCCCCGCCTGTCCCAGATGGCCCTGTGTTACTATGCATCTGTGTGCGTGTCCTAATCCTCTCCTTGGGTTGTAACTTCTTTGAGGGCAGGGCCATACCCATAGTAGGCACCCAGCAGCGCTATGTTGAACGAGCGAATCTAGCATCTGATCATGAGGTCTCCCTGTTAGTAGGTACCTGTGAGGGAAAATGAATGACACATAAAAGCAATAGGATTCTGGCATTCTTGCCCAGTGGAGACAGCCCACC
This sequence comes from Martes martes, assembly GCF_963455335.1. NCBI lineage: Eukaryota > Metazoa > Chordata > Mammalia > Carnivora > Mustelidae > Martes > Martes martes. The sequence continues at coordinate 144,144,597 of NC_137888.1, forward strand.
ACAAAGCTCTCACTGAACCATAACTGCCTTTCACAGTTTCTTGCCGCTGTTTCCATTCGTGTTTTTCTTCCTTAAAGAAAAACTATGTGACCAGAGTCAACCAAGGCCAGTGCATGAAGTAAAGTTTGACATACACGACACTATGTGTGGTCAGATAGCTGGGGCTAAGGACTCTCCTCCATCACTGCACAGGGTCTGCCTCAGTGGTCCCAATTAGAAAACCGACTACATTTCCTTCTTTTTACTCCTCTCACCTTTGCAGTAATATTTCCACTGTTGCCAGTAAGATTTCCTGTTCTACGAAACTTCAGATCACATGCACATTGAAAAGAGGGATGTTGGGCACCTGGGTGGCTCAGTTGGTTAAGTATCTGCTTTCGGCTCAGGTCATGATCCCAGGGTCCCAGGATCGAGCCCTGCATCAGGCTCCCTGCTCACTGGGGAGCCTGATTCTCCCTTTCCCCCTCCCCCTTATCGTGCTTTCTCTCTCTCGCTCTCTTTCCCAAATGAAAAAATAATACCTTTGGGGGGGAAAAGAGGGATATCGGGTAGATATGAGGTAACTGACTTCCAAAGAGACCCTTTTGCACAGACTCCTCTCCCCACTCCCTTTATACCACCTGCTTAAGGGTGGCCTGGGTGTTGGTCAGAATAGGACAAGCTGGAGTACAGAAAAGAACAAAGATGATGATAGAACCCTGCCAGTCTCTTCATTTTTACCCTGTGCCATCCATACAAGCTTTTTGGAGGCAGGCGCTATCGTTCTTTCTTTATTCCCAAAGCCTATAATGCCCTGGGTTTAGTTAACACTCCATAAATGTTTCATCCATTTATCCAACACTTACTGAGGACCTGATGTGGGCTCAGTGCTGTTTCCAGTAGTAAAAAAGGAAGATGTGGCCCATGGCAGCATGGAGTTGTCAGTCCTTTGAGGATGGGATAAGTAGGGAAAATAGGGAAAGACCCTATAACTGGAGTCATAGTGATTTAATTCAAATTGTGCTAAGTTGTCACACAGGAAAAATGTAGAGTGTTATGATAATATATAAAATAAAACACTTTCCCACATTTTCCTGGATCGCCTTTAGAGAGTGACATTGAAGCTGAACTTTGAGGGAAGACTAGGAGACCTTGTGTAGGTGGCCAGGGGCAAGGAAGTCTGGACAGGTGCATCCATCCCTGGAATAAAAAGTCACAATTTATTATCCACAAAATCCATGCAGATGTTAAAATGTCTAGGTGCTGGAGATATGGACCGATTCTCTGACCGTGCATACCCACTGAACCCAATTTCTTCTCTTCCTCCTTTTGTTTCCACATCAGAATATGCCACCAACAACCCTGACCTGTTGTTAGTCATATTCCAAGTGACAGGCGTCAGCCTCCTGCCACCGCTGGGAATCGCCATAGCCGTCATCATCACCTTCTACTGCTACCGTGTTCATCGGCAGCAGAAGCTGAGCCCGTCCTGGGAGACCAGCAAGCCGCGGAAGCTCATGGAGTTCAGCGAGCACCTGGCCATCATTCTGGAAGACGACCGCTCTGACATCAGCTCTACCTGTGCCAACAACATCAACCACAACACAGAGCTGCTGCCCATTGAGCTGGACACCCTGGTGGGGAAAGGTCGCTTCGCCGAGGTCTACAAGGCCAAACTGAAGCAGAACACTTCAGAGCAGTTCGAGACCGTGGCAGTCAAGATCTTCCCTTATGAGGAGTATGCCTCCTGGAAGACGGAGAAGGACATCTTCTCAGACATCAATCTGAAGCATGAGAATATCCTGCAGTTCCTGACGGCCGAGGAGCGGAAGACGGAGCTGGGGAAGCAGTATTGGCTGATCACCGCCTTCCACGCCAAGGGCAACCTACAGGAGTACCTCACGCGGCACGTCATCAGCTGGGAGGACCTGCGCAAGCTGGGCAGCTCCCTTGCCCGGGGCATCGCTCACCTGCACAGCGACCACACCCTGTGTGGGAGGCCCAAGATGCCCATCGTGCACAGGGACCTCAAGAGCTCCAATATCCTCGTGAAGAATGACCTGACCTGCTGCCTGTGTGACTTTGGGCTTTCCCTGCGCCTCGACCCAACTCTGTCTGTGGATGACCTGGCCAACAGTGGGCAGGTAAATTAGACCTGGATCGCCTTACTTGTAGAGGGCCTATGCCACCTCTCCACCCATCTCTCATGTCTTTTGTCTCAAACAGCCCTATGCTCTGGACACCTGCCTAGAGTTGCCCCTGGGCATGCCCCACTCTGTCCTGCCAGCGTGCTTTTCTAATGAACAACATTTCCCCTCCGGTTTCTGCCAAGCCCATCTAATTCAGGACAGACGTTCTTCTCCTTAAGTCGGTCTTCATTTCTCTCCCATTTGCAAATGACTTTTCATTGCTTTGAACAACCCCATTCGTGCTTTGTTCTGTCTTTTTCCCCTCTTCTGCTTCTACTCAGCCCTTCCTACTCTGAACTATTGGTGGCTACCTTGCTTTCTTTTTACCTTTCTAGAAAGCAGCCTTCTTCGAGCCCAAGTCCGCTTGCATTTTTGCTCCCATCTAGCACAATGCCTTGAACAGCGAAAGTGACCAATAAATATTTGAGTGAGTTGAGAGACTGAGTGATTATACAATTCTGTGATTCCTTTGAAGTATCTCACAGATGAAAATAAAAACCTTTTGGGGTAAGGAGATATTGGAAGGTCACTAGCAATTACCAAGCCATCCTTTATGAATAAGGGCGCCCCATGTTTTCACACACTGGAAGCTTGATGTGGATTACAGTAGAGTCTGGAAAGCACTATTGTTTCCTCTAAGAAGGTGGGGGTGGGTATGTGCTTTTGAACCATTTGGTTGCTGCTTAGTTTGACCTCTTGGATCCATGGCCGCACAGCCAATGTTCAGATAAATATATCGAGTGAAACATGGATGGAGTAATATGACAGGGTAATGAGTCATGCAGTGACCTATTAAGAAGAAAACTTTCTTCTGTTACATACCATTAAGAAACATTCCTTGAGAAAATAATATCAACTTACCTGACCTTCCTTAGCTTCTTGAGAAGGTAGGACTTCACTGTTATTTAGTGAAGCCACACATGCTATAAAACCAAACATTTAAGTGATCCCTTCCCTAGAAATATCTTTCTTTTTTCTATGTATGCCAGTGTTTTCATATTATCATAGTCCAAACAAAACTACATGGCATGACCATCAAAATTATAAAATGGTCTAGATTTAGTCTTTTATTATAGAAATACTTTCATGCAGTTTAGTTTTCTAGAGATTTTATGAAATTATACTACATTCTTGGCACACTAGAATGTATCATAGAGTAAACAAAGAAGATTAAGACAGTCCTTAAATGACCAAAACTAATGACAATGATTCTTATTTCCCCCATAAATCTTGGTGTTTCAGAAATGAGAAAAACAGTTAATTTGCGAAAGCAAAAATAAAGATCTAAAGTAGCACGGACGTTGTCTCCCCAGTTATCTGTGAGGATGTTATTGTATAATACGATGACATATATCATGAAACTAGATAAAGCAGCTCTGGGGCTTGGCACTTCCTTATTTTGGTATGCTTTGTTTATATTTTTGAAAGTGTTTTCAGGGAGAGAACACCTATTTTAAAAAATAATTTTATAAGCTGTAACTTTCTTTGCCCGTCTCATGATTTAAAAGAGCACTGCACTTTTCAGAGATCATCTGCATGTGTAGAGAACAAACATCAGTTATATTTTTAAAATAAAGATGCAGCTGGAATTACACGATGGGCCTCAAAGTCTTTTATTGCTTTAGGTGGGAACTGCAAGATACATGGCTCCAGAAGTCCTAGAGTCCAGGATGAATTTGGAGAACGTGGAATCCTTTAAGCAGACGGATGTCTACTCCATGGCTCTGGTACTCTGGGAAATGACATCCCGCTGTAACGCAGTGGGAGGTATGTATGGACCACCATCATGGGGCAGGGCTTGATGTGTCTGCAAAATGATGTCATGCCGCTTACTTCAAGCATGATTCCAGGGGTATGATAGTGTTAACCCCACAGTTGGAGCTAGTTGAGATCTGTTAGTACACAGCCATTCCAGGAGGATTGGGAATTGTACTAATAAAACCTAGATTTTTAACCTGAAAGCCATGTTTGGAGCATAAAGCTTTCTACCCCCCTTTCTGAAGTATAAGTACTTTTCTTTTGATGCATCTCACCAGATATTTAAATATCTGACAAGAGATGAACATGAATACAATTCATAGAATTAGTTCTATTTATCCAATGGAAAATATTGTTTATATATATTATAAAAATATTTATATTATAAAAATATCCAATGGAAAATATCTGATTTTTGTTTCATTTTCTATTTTAAGGGTTTTTTTTTTTAACCTTAAGAATCATAAGGTCTAGGTAGTGGATTTGGCTCAAAGTTTATTTTTATGGAGATGACTTTACTTTGTTGGGCAAAACAAGTGGAACGATTTGATATATTTGTTTATCTTTGTAAAACTCTAGTAGAGAAGTTTTTAAGGAATGCTATGGTATTCTTCAGGGGTGTAGGAGGGACGCCGCAGTTTTAGACAGCGTTGTCCTGATCTCCATGGACATGAGAATGGCTCAGGTCTACATTTTTATCCTATTCTCATTCTTCTCAGTAGTTTCCATGACTGAGCTCTTACCTGAGAAACTTATGCATCTCAGCTTGGTCTTGGCTGGTGGCTAAGTCAAGCCAAGCCAACTCTAGTTTTATTTTTAACTCTTTGTTTTGTAATGTTTTTAGACTTACAGAGCAGGTGCCAAAATAGGATAGGGAGTTCCCATATACTCTTTGCCAGCTTCCCCTACCATTAACACCTTACCTAAACCACAGCACAGCTATTGAACACAGGTCGTTGACATTGGCACAATACTCTCAATTAGTCCGTACAAGTTATTCATGTTTCTGAGTTCCCAGCAATGTCCTTTTCTGGAGCAGAATCCAGTCCAGGATCCTAAATTCCAGTTAACATCCGTGGCTCCTTGGTCTTCTTCAACTTGTGACACTTCCTCGTTCTGTATGTCTTTCCTGGCCGTGACTCTCAGGAAAAAGTTAGACTAGTTCTTTCATAGACGGTCTCTAAACCTTGGGGTTCTCTGATGTTTTCTCATGGTTAGATTGAGATTGTGCTTTGGGGGCATGAAGAACACAGCAGTGATGCTGTACCCTCCTCGGCAGCTCAGGGAGGGGGCACAAGACGTCAGGGTGCCTGTTCAGTTTGGTCTCTGGGTTGGGGTGGTACCTGCCTGGTTTCTCCCCTGTAAAGATACTATTTTTTTCCATTTGTGGTTAATACATATCTTTTACGAAGCTACCTTGACCAGTTTCAAAAGTACTCAACAGCTAATTTGTAAGGATACTAGACCTGTTTCTTATCATAAATTTACCTGCTGATTTTAGGATCCACCAATCATCCTTTTTGGCCACAATTATTATTGTAATGTTTGCCTATCAGTGATTTTCTGTTTTCTTAGCCTTCCTACATGTAGTAGTAAGTCTTCTGCTGTAAGGGATATCTGTCTTTTCCCTCACCACCCCCAGTATTTATTCTTTTCATTAGGCATTTATATCGGTGTGGAGCTGTGAATATTTATTTTATTCTATGAGTATTTAATATCATCAGTATTTATTTTGTTGCTCAGGTCATCAGAGTTTGATCACGGGGCCACACTACCCATGGGTAAAACATGGTGGCTCTGGTTGGCACCATGCTGGCTCTGAGTCTTCATCCTGTTCAGAACTTCCTTAGCCGATCCTCCAGAATGGGTCCAGATCACTCTTTTCCACTGGAAAGCTTACTGTCCCGTCACCTATTTGCCTGGGTTCCTGCATAGGGTTGGCACTTCCTATCTGGCTGTCTTGCCTGCGTTTCTTCCCCAACAGCACTTCCAAAACTAACTTGGTTTTTCCTTGCACAGTGAAATTTGTTTAACCAAGTTTTAGCCACTGAGAATAATTTTCTGCTTAAAAGCTTTGACAGTTCCAAAATGAATCCTTAGACTGGTATGCGTTGTGTAAGAGATGATGCTGTTGTCACTGTCAGAATAAATTTACCTAGATTTCGGTATCTTTTCTCTCCTTTCAAACCCGCTATTCTATAAACATGAGCTGGAGATTGTGTCTCTGTCTTTCCCTCTGTCGGCGCAGCCAGCTTATTAAGGCCCTGTGTGAGCTCCCTGCTCTCATTGTTATCAATGACCGAAGCCCTTTCCTGTTGATATTTGCTGAGTGTGGAAGAATTCGGGCTCATGGGGAAGAACTGAGTTCACCAACTTTTACAAGGTCTAAAAACGGATACAGTATAAACAAGTTTTCCCAAGGAAGGAACAGGATCTCATTTGCTCAAAAAATCTTTCATAAGCTTTAGGATAAGAACAGACAGCTTTTGGGGAACCGGAAAGAGGCCATCCCGGTTCTCATTTTGTTTGATCTTAAGCCCACAGTCCTTTTTCTCTCATCTCCGCTCAGGCTGCAGAAACCCAAGTTATGTATCTGCACTCACTTCCGTCCCACTGAAAGCCCTTCAGTTGATTATGTGAACTCACGGATTAAGTCCTTTTGTTAACCTTCGTTGGAAAGCATTGTTTTTTGGTTTAGGGATTTTTTTGTTTTGTTTTTGTTTTTGTTTTTGTTGTTTGTTGTTTTTGGGTTGGGTGTGTGTGTGCGCGCGCGCGCGCGCGTGCACGCGCACGCGCATGTTTTTGGTTTTGTTTGAGGAGGGATCGATCTTAAAAACATTAAAGACAGATTCTTAGCCTAGTCTTGGTTTCAGAAACTTCTCTTCTGTATTTTAGGAGTCTCGTGGAAACAATATAAAGCCTGCAGATAGATGCATTGCCTCCCAACTGTTGTAGATACAGGGGTAGAAGGACAGGTTTTGCCTTCAGGAAGTTTGTAGCCTCCTGATGAGATGGGCTTCTTTTTCTTTTTCTTTACTTTTTAAAAACGTACACATGCAGACCCATCTCTTACCTTAAAAGTAAAATGGATAGTAATTCCCTCCAGGTAATGTTAGGCTTTAATTCTGAAGGTCTAAGAAAGAGAACGGGATATAAAAAGGTTTTCTTGAAGCTTAAGCCTTCTTTTCTGCAATCTGAGATAAAAAGTGTGTTATTACCATTTTTCATTGACAGTCTAGTTTCCAAAAAGGAAATGGTGGCATATGAAGCTTAACTTAGTCTGATGACTTGTAGATTGAGATTTTTATTTTGCAACATAGGTCAGCTAACATTCCCTCCAGCTTTATTCTACTTAGCAAAACATCGAACTGAATACAGTAGGATACTAAGCATCAAGGGACTGTCTTGCAGGGAATGAGAAACCCCAGCTTTCCTGCCTTTAAGTGACTCCATTCTGTTTTTGTGGTTGAGCCCAGACTCTTCACATGGATCCTAAACCTGACCCCCACTCACCTTTCTAGGCTCGTCTCCCCAGGCACCATCGTACCACATAACAGGTCTTCTATGAATGTCTTTTAGGTCCCAATACTAGGCTTTGTCTCATGCCATTAACTGGGACTGAAGTAGACTTTTGAACAGGCAAGTGCAATTCAGCTGTGACCAGTGCTGCAGGAAGGTAAGGCAGGGCACTGAAAGCCCACGTCAGCTGAGGGGAGTGCGACAGTAGGGTCAGGCATGGGGGTTAGGTCAGCTCTGGAAGGAAGGGGAAGACTCACGAGTGTTCCCTGAGTTCCTTCTTGATCAGCCTCTCCTCTGTGCAGAACAGCTCAGGGGGAAACAGAGAAAGAGCACCACGCTGGAGAAGTCTCTCTTATCAGATGAGAAAATGCGAACAGAGGGTCATAGCACTCTTCTAAAACCAGCTGGTCCAGCGCCATTCGCACCCAGGACCTCAAGCGAGGAGCTGTCATAATTGAAGAGGGCGGTCAAAAGGGAAAGGCCTCCTGGTGGATGCAGGTGTGATCATGACGAGAGCTTCAGAGGAGTAGCCGCCGTGACTGTGCACTTGCCTCACAGGTCCACTCCTCCAATCTACCAAGGACCCTGAAGTGAGCACTGTTACTGGCTGCATTTTACAGATGTGAAAACTGAGGTGCCAGGAGTTGGGCAAGCTGTGTGGCCAGGGATCAGAGCCCTGCTCTCTGACTCTAGCCCACTGGCCCTGGCCTTCCTAGGACACTGCCGGTCTGACGAGCGAAGGATATCTCAAGTAAGGGATGGCTGCTGTCACTGTTGTTATCATTACGGATTGGGCAGCCAGTGCGACCTTGTGCATCCTGGCCTTTAATTCAGTGCCTCTCCCGAAGTAGCTGGCAAAAACGTTCGGTGACAGCCTCCCTCACGAAAGTCTCCAGGGACTGACATGGCCGTCTCCTCTGGGTGCATCTCTGTCAGCAGAATCCCAAAGCTGTTCCTTTCTGAGCATGTTATGGGCTCAGCACCTTATAGTCTGAGATGACTTTCTTACCCTTTTTTCTCTGAAGATCTATTTATTCATTCATTCCTTCCCTCAACAAATACTTATTGAGTACCAGTTAAATGGCAGGCACATTCAAAATGCTGAAGGCACAGCAGTGAAAAAATTAAAACCAAACCAAACCAAAACAAAACAAAACAAAAATCAGTCTCTGCCCTCAAGAGACAAGTTGTCTCTGAAGAGCTAATATTCTAGAAAGACAAGTGGTGAACAAACGGGTACGTGATACAATACCAGTGGTGGGAGGAGGCGAATATGATGATTTTAGGAAGAAAAAATAAAGAGTTAGAGACAGATTACGACAGAGGGCCTAACTTTAGACCCTTGGATCGTCTGACAGAATATTAAAGTCAAGAAAACAGGTTTCTCAGAGCCATTGGAAGAAGGAGGTGATTGGTCTGTTCCTGTCTTATAAAGAAGGAGGAAGGTCATGCAGTCGTCACTCAGCAAGGACAGACGCAGAGCCTGGCTCTGTCTTACAAAGAAATCTCTGTCCGGCTTTCGGTTTGTTTGGTGTTCATGCAAGTGGCGTGGTGGGGGAGGCGGATGGAGGCGGATGGAGGCGGGGACCCTTTCAAGGCCCCCTGTGGCCAGCACAGCAGGCACAATATTCACATCATCCCCAGCCAAAACCCCAGCCTAAACAGGCCCACAAGTGAGCCGACTTCCAAATCCCTGGCCATTTGGCTTCTGAATAGAAACTGACACACAGCAGCCCGCAGAGCAAGCATCTACCCAGAGGAGAAACACAGGCCCTGAGTGGACTGTCAGCTTGCCACCGCCTTGCAGAACAGACAGGAAGGATGCGGGAATCAAGAAGAAAGGAAAGAGAGACCCAGAGCAATGACAACAACAAAGAGGGGTGGGGGAGAAGGGCTGAAGAGAGACAGGAGAGAAGGACTTTGCTTTCCTGGGTTTCAGGGGAGTCAAATCTGGAAGCAGATCTAAAACTCAGGGGCGCTGTTTCGGGGAGAAGTGTCAATGGCGTTGCTGCTCTGTGGGGTTGGCACCACATCAGAACAACAGCTGTGTTCCAGATGCTGACTTACAGAGGGACGGCGCTGGGTCCCAGGGCCTTGCCCTCTGCGCGCGCAGATCTGGGGAGGGGTGGGGGGTGGAGAAAGGCAAGCGTGGCTTCTCTTCAGAACCTTCTGAGACAAATTAAAAAACGCTGCAAGGGTCTGGGAGTGCACGCTGGCTTCCACCAGTGAGAAGACTTTGGGGAAAGACGGCAGAAGGGGAGTTGGAAAGAAGAGGAAGTTGTTCCCAATAAAGACATTTCTTAGAAAAGAGGTTATTTGAGGCAGTCAGGGTGGTGGGGGGAGGATTGTGCGGTGGTGGGCCTTGGTGTACCTGGCCTGGAAAGCAGCCTGAGGGCAGGACAGAGACTTGGTTTGATTGAAGAATTCTGTTGTGTGAGCATCTGCCTTGGGTTGGGTGCCTCGGGCCCTGGAACAAAGAATTGAGCCTAAGTGGTTTATTTGGGAAGTGATCTCAGGAAATGCTAGTAAGGGAACGGGAAGTGAGTCAGGAAAGGGAAGGAGGCCAAGAAATGGCATGTTATCAAGCAGAACACCACTGCAGACACTGGAGCTCAGTCCTGCCGGGGACTCCGGGTGCAGTCAGACACACACCTTGACCTCGGCATCACACCACCTGGCTCAAGAGGAAGCTGGGGCTTACCTTCTGAGCCCCCTCCATCTTGGGTGGAGGGTAGCTCCTAGGGTAGTTTCGGAGGATGAGCACAAGCTGCCCGGCCTGTCCCACATGGAGTCAAGCCAGCAGGCATAAAAAGTCATGTGGCCAGCGGTCTTCTGGGAGTAGACTGAGTAATGTTGGGGAGCCCACTCACCCCTTAATTAGCTTGCTCTCCAGCTTTTCATAGAAGGGAGGCCTGAGCCTGGGCCTTGTTTGACCAAATGCACAAAGAGGACTCTAGAAAACCATGCACGAACTCCTTTGCCAACCCTGTCCTGATCTAGTGCTCGAAGCCCAAGTTGTGAGAGGCTCATTTTTCCCCACCCCTACTCCCACCCCCACCATCCCACTTGTTTCCCTAAACCCAAAATGGACGAATGTTTGGGTTTAATGTCGGTAAATAATAGTAGTTAAGGAGAGGGCTGCTCTTAGTAATCAGTGCTTTTTTTGCATAACTCGTTTAGAAATTACAAACCATCACCATCCGCTAGGTTCTGTAAGCTTCCCCTTCTCACAGTCATGCGGTGTGCAGGGGCTGGCCAAGGCAGGGAGGAACACATTTGTCACATCTGTGACAGGCGTGTTCCCACCTGGGGCTGCCCCAGCTGGGCTTGTTCTGGCTGGGGGAGAAAGAGCTCACTGCAATGCTTGAGGAGAGAGGAGAAAGCGTGCAAGTCTTCCTAAAAAGGCAAAACCATTTTCAGAGTTGCCAGTAATCTAGCGTGCAATTCTGAGTGTTCTTCCCGGAATCCAGTGCACGCTCTGGCCTCTCTTTTCTCAACTGTAAAATGAAGTGTTGGATCACATCTTCTGAGACTCTTCTTCGACATTCCCTGTCTGACTCATTTGAAATGCTTCAAGTGTGCTTAATAACTTGTATTCACTTCCTCTGTCAAGATGAAACTCCTATTTCTTCCTTGCAAAAACATTTACAGCAGTGCCGCTCCAAGCCTGTTCTGTGGAAGGAGCTGGTTCTGGGATGGGTAGTTCGAGCTTTGTGATATGATGAGGACAGAGCAGGTGTTTTGTGACTTTAAGAGCAATTTGGTGTTGCCCATGACACCCGAGTAGCTTTCATTTGTCTTGTGATTTGTTTCTGCAGTGTTTTACTCAAGCTTCAGTGAGTTGGGGAGCAAAACACCTCATTTTTTATAAAAATACAGATTGAGAAGGGCTCATCGTAAACAGTAAGGGGAAAATTTAAGTCACCTTTAATCCCAGCATTCAACCTAAGCCAGTTTTGTGCAACTAGGGATGAGGAGTGGGAGAAAGATTTGCTTTTGCCATATCCGTCTATTTAGTAATTTTGGCGTTTTAATCACATGCACTCTTTTCCTTTTCTTTTTTTTTTTTAAATATTTTATTTATTTGAAAGAGAGAGAGAGAGAGATAGGGAGAGAGAGAGCAGAGCACAAGCCAGGAGGAAAGGGAGAAGCAGCATCCCACTGAGCAGGGAGCCCAATGTGGGTCTTGATCCCAGGACCCCAGGATCACGACCTGAGCCGAAGGCAGATGCTTAACCGACTGAGCCACCCAGGTGCCCCTCACGTGCATTTTCTAAAATAAAAATACTTCAGGCACCAACATGAAAAATAAATAGATAAGGATAATGGATAAGTAGGGATAAAAGATATGGAATCAGGACCCAGCAATTTTGCCAGAGTGGTTGAAGCGTCTCAGCCTCTAGATGCTTGAAACCATGGGAGAAAGTTAGAGCTAAAACCAGCCCCTGGTTTGGCTGGTCACTTGCTCCGCTCTATACCTCAGGACGATCCTGGTATCTGTGCTTGACATCCCATCCCGGGGAGGACCATCGGTGCCCACCCGGCTGCCAGAGACCTCCTGTCCTCAAACCCCTGTCCCGGAATTGAGGCCTCCACCCGGTGTCTGTGGCCGCCTCCTTCTGCTGGAGACAAAGCAGATGTGCTCCGTATCCTGAAGGCCTCTGGGCAGACCTGAGGAGCAGTTAGCACAAGGCCCTCAGGAACAAAAGGCCTCCAGCATAATGTCTGTCAGCAGTTATCTTCTGCATCGGGGTGGAGGTCTGAGGATGACATTGCCTTCACAGCCACAAAAGGGGGGGAAAAGGGGGAAAGAAAAAGAAAGGCATGACTGGCTGACAGTGGTTTTCATACTGCCACAATCAGATATTAAAGCTGGTGACCGAGAGGCACTGCCAAGTATAGGTCATCATTCTAGAGCATGACTAAAAAAATAGGTGGGAATAGTATGCTTAAACTGTGGGCAAAAGAGCAAAGAAAGAAGAATTGTAAAAATCCACAGTAAGACCAAAAAAAGACAAAAATTAGCTGTCTTGAAAAATATGTATTATATAAGTATGACATCCGCCGGGAGTTAAAGAAAGGTCAGCTTAAAACATGCATATGTTTTTTTTTTTTTTTTTAAGAAAGACAAAGAGCACAGGGGAGGGAGTGGAAGAGGGAGAGGGAGAGAGAGAATCATAATCAGGTGCCATGCCCTGCACAAAGCCCAACGTGGGGCTCTATCTCAGGACCCTGAGATCATGACCTGGGGCAAAATCAAGAGTTGGATGCTTAACCAACTGAACTATGCAGCCACCCCTCTTTTTGCTTTTTTTGAACGTGCATGCGCTTTAAGTCTCCATCTCGGTTTCTCACCTGAAAGACTATTTCACTGTTCAGGAATTGGGGTGTGCCTGTTTGGGCCACATGATGCTCACCCAGACTTGTCTAAATTGAACTGAGGAAGAGACTCATGGATTCACATTCTCCCAGCTCGGCTCAGGACCAGCTGCTTTCAGGCTGTCCTTGACCTTCCTTCCCTATGAACTCTCCCACAAGTCACATAATGGAAACAGGCATCATATCCCTTAAGGATACTAGAGAATCTCACAACTTTCCAAGGTTTTAGGAAAAGTAGGAAGTAATCCAGTTAAAATTCTCTTTGCTCTGGTGAAGGACTGTTGTCCTTCTCTTATTTTCCAAAGGAGCATTCATGACTTCTCCTTTACCCAGAAAACAAGCCCATCCCTGATGCCCTATGCATCTCTTGAGTGCTCCCCCATTCCCCATGGAAACCTGCTTTGGTCCCCACAGAACTTACAAAATTAGACACTGTAGTTTATGTGACTTTGAAGATTAAGACTAGAAATGAAATAAATTGGCCCTGGTTTATAACCTCAACTACGAAGATGGTTTCCTTTGTTGTAAAGGAATCTCAGCCATGAGATCGACACATGGGATTGATTCTGATCCTGCCACTTTCCTTCCCTGACCACGGTCATCCCCTGCCCCTTTCTGAGCACTGTGCTGTGAGGGTCGTTGATGGGTTAGTACATTTAGTTTCTCAAGAAGGAGCCCTAGCAAGTCTTCCTCAGGGTGGCTTTGCAAGTAGGGTCAGAGGGGGCAGTTTCGCTGAGTGATTGACCTAAAAAAAAAAAGTACTTCCATGGCAGCTGTCTTAGGCCAGCTTTACTAGAACTAGTCTGACACAAAGATTTTTTTTTTTAATTTTATTTATTTGTTTTGACAGAGAGAGATCACAAGTAGGCAGAGAGGCAGGCGGGGGGGGGGGGGGGTAGCAGGCTCCCCACTGAGCAGAGAGCCCGATGTGGGGCTTGATCCCAGGACCCTGAGATCATGACCTGAGCAGAAGGCAGAGGCTTTAACCCACTGAGCCACCCAGGCACCCCTGACACAAAGATTTTTGTGCAATGGTTCATTGAGGATAGGTCTCAGAGGAAGGGAATAAGAGAAGCAGGAATGGGAGAAGCTCAGCAAACCTGTAGTTTCAAGAGTTCTAGCCTCGGTCTGATCTCATGGGGGAACTCTAGAGGGTGAGTTGCCCCACAGTCACCTCCCTGCAGAGGCAAAGGGTTAGACTATGAAAACCCCCGCATAAATATATCGTTGGCTGCAGGGTACCTGTGGGGATGAGACTTTCTGGAAATCTCCAGGCCCAGCAGCAGTCCTCCAGAGAGGGCAAAGGTGTGAGCCCTCAGAACTCAACACCTGTGGCAGCTGGGTTGTGGTGCTGCTGGCCGGGTAAAGGGATCTGGGCAGGGAGCCAGTGACACCAGCTATGGCAGCCAAAACAGCTGGAAATGGACACTCTGTGGACTAATAGATTATCTAAAGAGCACTTTATATCCTATACAAATCCTATCCCATTATACTGTATTAGAATATACATACCTCAAGTCAGTGTGCTAAGAGGTCATCATATTGTTCGATTAGATTGGATTACAAGATAAGTCTGGAGAGGAATATGGAGGTCATCCAATTCAGCCCTTCTGCTTATAGAAGAGACGGGTTAGGTCAGAGTCAACTGTACTGAGAACCAGCTCTGATTGCCAGTCCTCTGCTTTCGTTTGGATTCAGCCCAACTCCTATCTAGTGAATGCCTGCTATGTATATGGCACAGTTTTAAGCACTGAGCAGAGAATTGGAAGACATGAGACTCAGCCTCTGCCTTGGACCTCACAAATTTAAAGTCTATAGAAGATAAGGGAATGGAAGAAAGAAAGAAGAATATTATGCTGATCAAAGTTCCACTCTTACCCCTAGAACAGTAAGGAGGAAGCGTTATGGCACTTGAGGACAAAAGTAGACACACAGAATGATGGTTTGTGCTTGTCTCAATGTGATGGGAGGCCTTCATCTCAAATCTCCTGAGAAAAGACGATATCCCGGTCTCTCTTCTACTTGGGGGTGGGGGTGGGGGTATCACAGAAGATGAATATGCAAGGGGGTTCTGGGAAAGGGGAGAAAAAAAATAAACCAGTAAGAATAGGCCATCCCTTTTCAAAAGGTGCCTTGAAAGCTTTTTCACTTCTTAGCCTGGAAGGGCAAATTATTGAAAGTTTTACTCATTAAACAAGACTGTTTTGCTAAAGGCCAAAGGTACTACTTTCTGAGAAGTATATTGGATCCAGCCCATCCCCCCTTTCCATCACAGACACGTTTTAATACAGGCGTGTTTTCTATCTTTTAGGTTGTCCTGTGCCGCGGTGATGTGTGTATTGATCCCTCCACTTAAGTTAGTGTGTTGTTTTAGTATTCAACTAGAGTTGAGGCATTGCCACTTTGGACCGGATCTAAAATTCATTCATCCATCCATCCATTCATTCATTCCTCAATAAAGTGTGTGCTGAGAGCCTCTTGTATAGGAGGTTCTGTCAAAGGTGCTAGGGATTCAAGAATGACAAAAGGGAGTCGGAACCTGCCCTCAGATATTCAGTCTTGTTAGATGAGACAAATAAACATGTGATCATGTCACAATATGGTACAGGCTAAAATAGAGCTCTGCCGGGGACCTCTGGCCAGGAATGGCTTGGGGATATTCAAGGAAGTTTCTCTAAAGAGATTGACTTTAGCAGAAACCTGAAGCCCTAGGCAAGGGGTATATCATCCGCTCTTCTCTTCTTTGTCCCATGGATCACTAAAGGAAAATTACCTTTTTAAATTTTGTTTGTTGATGTGTTGTTAATCGCTTTCCTCCGTCATCCCAGTAAACAGCTTTGCTCAACATTTGTGTCATCATTGTTATGGTAAGGAGCCTTTATAGACCTTGTTTTCTTTGCTTTTTTTTTTCTTTTTTTTTCTTTTACTTTCTTTCTTTCTTTCTTTCTTTGGTAAGTAGGCTCCACACCCATTGTGGGGCTTGAACTCATAAGCCTGAGATCAAGAGTCGCATGCTCTCTCCAACTGAGCCAGCCGGGTGCCCTGACATTTTTTTTTCCCTAATCAGTATTCCATAGCAATTTTTTTTCTTCCATTGTGGAAAAATACACATAATCTAAAATTCACTCTTTCAACCATTTTTAAGTGTAGAATTCACTCGCATTAAGTACATTCACAATGTTGTGTAACCATCACCATTATCTATTTCCAAAACTTTCTCATCCCCCCTCCAACTGAAACTCTGTATCCATTAAACAACAGCCCTCCATCTCTTCATCCCCCAAACCCTGGCAACCACTATTCCACTTCCTGTCTCTATGAATTCGTCTATTTTAGGTACCTCGTAAACGGAATCATGCAGTATTTGTCCTCTTGTGACTGCCTTATCTCACTCAACATAACATTCTTAAGGTTCATCCATGTTGTATCGTGTCAATTTCATTCCCTTTTCGGCTAGATATCCCCATGAAGTTTACCACCACATATTAAACCTGTTTATATACTGGGGACCTTCACTAGGCTACCAATCATCATAATGTGTAAGATTTTTCTACCTTCCAAGAACCAGTTTTGTCCCCCTTGGAGCAATATCACCCCACTGAGAATGCCTGCATTAAAATGTAACCTCAGGGGGGCCTGAATGACTCCGTGTCGGTTGAGCATCTGAGTCTTCATTTCAGCTCAGTTCGTGATCTCAGGGTTGTGCAATCGAGCCCCAGGCTGGCTCTGAGCTCAACATGGAGTCTGCTTGTCCCACTCCCTCTGCTCCTCCCCCCATTCGTGCTCTTTCTCTCTCTCTCACTATGTCTAAAATAATCAATTAATTAATTTAAGAAATAAATGAAATGAAAGTTCAGTGACCTTGTTGGTCTTGTTCTTCGCTGTCCCCAGCTGTCAGCACAGTACCTAGCTCATAGCAAGCCCTCAACGATTATTTGTTGAATATCTCTCAAGCTCTTTCCGCAGCCACTCCTTCCTTCTTATTTTAATCCATTGTTCTTAAAAATTGCTCTCAGAGTAATCAGAGATATATTTTGACGCTCAGTGCCTCAGGCTACTCAGCCAGAGCTCTCAACCTGCTCAGGTCCCCAGCTGCACACACCTTTCTCAATGGCCCCGTGTTCACCTCCTCTCTTTAACAGAAGTGAAAGATTACGAGCCTCCATTTGGTTCCAAGGTGCGGGAGCATCCTTGTGTTGAGAGCATGAAAGACAATGTGCTGAGAGACCGAGGGCGACCAGAAATTCCCAGCTCCTGGCTCAACCACCAGGTAAGGAACAGCTGTTAGGAGGGGAGAATAAGATTTCTCTGAAGTAGCCTCTAAGGGAGGAGAGGATTGTAGGATATTGGGCTTTAATCTGTGTCCCTTTGTGTTCTACGGTCCTGTTAGGTTTTGTTTATAAGGAAAATATTAGTCAACTGGTATGGACATGTTGCTCTGAGTTCCAAGCAGCAAGTAGACACAGCATTCAAAGATGGCTCTCAGATAATCATTTGAGGGATATCTGTCCCACTTTGCAAGCCCACTTCTTTCTGGTTGAAATATTTTGTTTGCAGCCTCTGCCCCTCACCCCCAAGACTTTACATAGAGTGTTTATGTTTTGTTGCCTTCTGGGTTCCAGATATTTTCTCTTGGAAATCTTCAGCTCTAGAAGGAAATACTTAGCAGAATGAGAAGTAAGCAGAGTTTGTCAGCCGGCTGGACTCGGGGGGTCCATTGCCTTGTGCTCAGGGCCATATTGGTGCGCAGAGTTTTGCAAAGACAAGGCCAGTTCAGAAAAGAAGAGAGCCAAGAGAATTAAAGTGCAAGTGAACAAACAGGAAATGTGTCTGTGGGGAACATCTTCCTGGCTGCTGCTTTTTTTGCTTTCAAGAGATGGTAGGTTAGGCCATTTCTGAAAGGATAGCAGCTCTGGGCTTAACAGGGCAAGGGAGAACTATTCAGATTCTTCGTTTGGGGGCATTTCGAGGAGGGCAGTGGTCAGAGAAAAAGAAGAAAGTGGCCGGTGGCAGGGCCGAGAGGGCCATGTGACATACCCAGGAGAGCGTGAAGGAGGAATGAGAGAGAACAACGCACTCCCATCTCACCGACAGAGCTGATCTTTCTAAGGAGTAAATAGTTTTATGGCCTCCTTGGGAAGAATTCCCTTATCCAGTGAAGGCTGGGGCGAAGTCTTAGGTTTACCTCAGGGCCAGGCAAATTGAGATAAGAAACAGAAACAACAAATCACGCTCAATCAGGAAGACAGATGGAGTGGGAAGCCCAGTCTGTGCCAATCCTGGCCTGGAGCCACTTCAGCAGACAGACCCTAATAAAGTCAGCGGAGAGAGCGTGAACCAGGCCATCATGGCCCAGGGCTTCCCCAGGGGTTTTGGGCAATGCCTCTCTGACTGAAAAGGCAAGGCTGTTCTGTGTTACCTCTGAAATCAGAAGGCACCGGTGTTATTTCTCTCAGATTCTGTGGCCTCCTCCGCTGTACAGTTCTAGTAATGAAGCCATTATTCATGATGATAAAATTCTGGAAAGAATTTGCATAATACATTTTTTCTCTTAATGAGATTTGTTGCCCTATTGATTTCAAGTTAATGCTTAATATTTAATTTAATTTACTGCCTGTAATTACAGTGCCCGAGTAAAATAAATGTTACTTGTGTACCAACAATACCACTCCACTCTTAACAGGCCATCAATCAATACCGTCAATTAGGTGAATTATACAATTAATTCAACATCATGAATTCACTCACAAGTTGGGAAGGGAGGGAGAGGCTCCTAGGTGTGTTGGGAAAGTTATCGGTAGTAGATGTTGGATGGAAAAGTGCTGGGGTGTATCCGGTCTGCCTGGGCCACTCTGGGGAATCACCAGTGACCAGACCAGCCTCTCACTGCCAGGAGCAGGCTCTAGTTCTTCCCATCGATTCAACCCCTGCCTGCTTTAAAAAAGGGCTTGAAATGATAAAAAGTATTTGCAATGCAAAATAAAAATGACAGCCGTGAGAGAAAACCCTTGCCACCATACTGGGCAGCATTTCCTTGATGGGCCTTTGAATGAGGCCTTCGTGGGGTTGGACGAAACCCTCTGACACAGCCTAGAATCTAGCCCAGCTGACCTACAAGACAGCTGCTTCTACAGTGCAGCCTGATGTTGCTGGGGGGTGGGGGGGATGGGACGTGGGGCCCAGGGGACCATCCTTGGCAGCTGTTGGAAGCTGTCCACAGAACCTGTGACTTTCCAAGATGAAACCAGACCAAAGCCTAGACTTGACTCTGATTGCAGTATTCAGTGCTGTTTAAACAGAAATGTGTCTAGGATTCCAACTACAAGGTACTCTAGAAAGGTAAAACCACAGAGACATTAAGAACCGTGGTCTCCAGGGGCTCTGGAAGGGAGGAAGAAGGGGTGGTGGGGGCACAGATGATTTTTAGGGCAAGGAACTTACTCTCTGGGATACGGTAATGGTGCATGCATGTCATCGCACGTTTGTCAGAACACCTAACATGTTCCCCACTACAAACTGTGGACTGTGGTTGGTAGGGATGTGTCCGTGTTGGTTCATTGATAGGAACAAATACACCACACGGATGCGAGATGTTCGTGGTGGGGGAGGAGGTATGTGGAAACCCTGTGCTTTCCACTCGATTTTGCCCAAAAGTGCCATAAAAAATAGGTAAGGGTGATAGGATATTGAGGGCCATTCTTCAGGGGAGTTTTCCAGCATTGGGATGCTTCTGTACCCCAGAGGCCTCCAGGAGAGGCCTTGTCGCCATCAAACGTGCTGGCTCTCCATTGCACGACCTGTCGTGATCTGATGGCGCCCGGGAGCAAATGGGTACAGCAGCTCAGGGTGTCTGTGCCTTCTCTCCCAACCGCAGGGCATCCAGACAGTGTGCGAGACTCTGACCGAGTGCTGGGACCACGACCCGGAGGCCCGGCTCACTGCCCAGTGCGTGGCGGAGCGCTTCAGCGAACTGGAGTACCTGGACAGGCTCTCAGGGAGGAGCTGCTCCGAGGAGAAGATTCCGGAAGATGGCTCACTGAACACTACCAAATAGCTCTTCTGGGGGCAGGCTGGCCTACGTCTGAAGAGGCTGCCCCTGTCACCAAAGAACAAGAGGCAGCAGGAGGCTGTCCCTGAACCTGAACCAATGCTTCCTGGAAGCCCAGGGGGTCACTGCCGTCCCTATAAGCTGGTGGGGCTGAGCAGAACCACCAGCAGCAGGGAGTGGGTGACATGAAGCATTCTATGCCTTTGACTTTGTCATAGGATAAGCTGTGTTAGCACTTCCTCAGGAAATGAGATAGCCAATAACATTTGCACTTTATTAATGCCTGTATATAAATATGGAATAGCTATGTTTTATATATATCTATATATGTCTATATCTATATATATACAGCCATACTCTGGAAGGAGACAAGGAAAATAAAATTAAATATCCCAGGAAACTGGTTTGTTTGGAGAGCTCTGGAACCAGGCACAGAAGGAAGGGATCCGTGACAGCATTAGCACTTGACAATCAACTTGGCGCTGGTGTTCAGCCTGCACGAGGTGGGGCTCTGCATTAGGAGATGGGCCCGCCATGGCCATGGCCACACCACACTGGCTTTTGCAAAATAGTCATTCCCTGCGCTGCGGTTCTTTTCTGGCTATGAAGCCAATTAGCGTCCCACTGTTTGGGGACCAGATCCTGCGGTTCCTGTGTGCCCCTGCGTGTTCCTGGACTTTTCACTTGAGCTTCAAGCCCACATCTGGTTTGTGAGCCACTTTCCTCAACCAGCTCAGAAACCCTATCCCATCTTTGAGAGTTGAAAATTGCGAGCCCAGTTTTTCACCTTCGCAGGCGTCACAGGCATAAAAATCAGGACAAATTTCCCCACTTAGGAACTCATCATGTATTCTACTAAGGAGAGATCATCCTTTCTTTTCTTTAATCCCCACCCTCTACCTGCTACCCCCTACCCCCTGCCCCCATACCTATGCTACTATATTCCCATGCCACTATAAAAATTTGTTCCCTTTCCTTAAAGAGAACAAATCTCCCCCCTGGGGCTCATTGTGTTCGGTGTTTCATCAGGCTTGGTTCGAGTCTCTAGCTATCTATGCAAACACCTGTGGGTTCCATCTGTCTGGACTCCTGAATCCTCAGGTACATTTTGGCCTCGTCAGGAGGATTTGAGCTGCACAGCATTGCCGTGGTCAGAAGTGTTTCCTCAGGCACTCTGAACATGTGTTTTGCTTGGCCAGCATGGCATTTGACAAAATTGAGCCACTTTTTAAATATTTGGAGATTTTGAAAAAAAAAAAAAAATCTGGATCTCGCAAGTGAGGATAGATAGCAGATGGTTTCCATGATTCCCCAGTCCACATTATTCACAAAACGAAGGTGTAGACACACTTATAAAGCTGCTTTACTTCTCGATATAAACATTTGCCTTTTCCACTGCCCACCCCCGTCTGGGTATTAAACCCACCCCTAACCAAGGCTTCTTGTAAGAAATGTACTTTCCTTCAGTCCTTATCTGGCTCTATGAGCTTGAGTCCCTCCTCTTCCTGGTCTAGATTTGAAGTTGGTTTTTTTTTCGGACTGAAGGGGACCCCCTCTAAGCGGTCCCAGGTAAGCCCAATCTATTTTTGTCTATATATTAAGAGCTTTGCCCCTCCCCCCGCATTAGGAAGGGGAGCTCTTATCTAGAAGCTTTTGCCACGGTTATCTTTCTCTCCACCGTACCATCCCTTTGCAGGATTTGCCCACAAGGACTTGAATGTGGGACACAGGAGTCCCATTTGCAGTTAGGAAGTCTGTGTCCACGTGGGCAAGAACAAAGAATGAGCTTTAATACTCCATAGGAACTTGTTAATTCACAAACAAGTGTTAATGCTGCCAAAAAAAAAAAAAAAGTCTCTTTTTTAAAAATGTTTTTGAAGCTACCTATTTTCAGCCAAATAGGAATATAAGAGAGGACTGGCAATGAGTAAGTAGATGAGTTCCATTTGGATTTTGGAAGATCTCATCTCATTGAGGTTTTAGCAGATATGCGGAGATTTGGGATTAGGTGAGCCTCGGAGGCACCCTGCTCAGTGGGCGTGAGCTGAGAGAGTTCGGGACAGCTTGCCAGCAGTGCCCTAGAAGTGCCCGGAAGTTCCATGCACCTTAGGGCTCTCTGATGCTGTCCTAATAGCTGTTGCTCATCGACCTCTAGTGGTGAATTTCTAGAATACTGGTCCATTAATGGGATTTTCCAAGATTCAAAAGAGCTTTATCACTTCTGGGTGGTCATCAGCATAAACTGGAATGTAGTGTCAGATGATACTGTGGCTTGTTTTATTTCTTTTTTCTGTGTCAAGAAAAAGACCAAGGAATAACGTTCTGTAGTTCCTAAAAATACTGATTTTTTTTTTTTACTACTATAAAGAAAGGGAAAATTTTATTCTTTTATGGAACACTTCAGCAGTACTCATGTATTAAAATAGGAATGTGAATGCTATATACTCTTCTTATATCAAATGTCTCAAGCACTTATTTTCATTCTATGCATTGTTTGTCTTTTATATAAATAAAATGTTTATTAGATGGAATAAAGCAAAAATACTCAGGTCAGCTTCCTGCCTCCTGATCCCATTCATCGTAATTAAGCCTTTTAAACTCACTTGGTTATTCTACAGTTTATGCTGGGAAAGTCACAGGACAGATTCTCTCCACATTTCCCATATTCATTGTCTCCTTCAGCTGACAGTCTCGAGTCCTTTAAAAAAAAAAATTGCAAAAGATCCATAATATGAGATGTACTAGTTGTCATTGGTGGCCTGGGCATGGAGTCTGTATGTCTTGCAGCTGCCATCTTTCCTGTCCCAGGAACTGTTTCCATCCACATGACTGGCACAGCCAACGCTCACTGTTGCTGTTTCTTATACCTTCTTCTCCCCTCACATAGCAGGCGGTTAACTGTATCTTTCTGACTTCTGTTGTGTGTCATGGTTGCTTCCTCTTCCTTTCAGTTAATCTGCATCATAGATGAATGTGCCTTAGGCGGTTGGCTCCTGGTCATTGCTTGAAGGGTTTCTGGTTAACGATGTATATGATTTGCTGCCCAAACTTCAGGCTACCTGTTTTGTAATCCTGCTTCTTTTAAGTAATCAATTGAGTTCTAAATAGTTAAGATTATACATATTTAATGTAATAATGCTGAGGTTTAGAAACAGCACTGCTGACATTCTGCATTGGATGATTCTTTGTTTGGGAAAGTGGACCTGTCCCATGCATTGCAGACAATGTTCCTGGTACCCACCCCATAGCTGTGACAACCAAAAATGTTGCCAAACACCCCCAAATGTCCCCCAGGGAATAAAATCGCTCCCAACTAAGAATCACTGAACTAGATGATATCCTATACTACTGTGGGCATGAGTTATAGTCCTTTCTTAACTAATAGCTTGGCAATTTTAGTGGTTACCTGCTCCTCCATTTACCAGCTACACGAACTAAATAAATTTCTTATGCTCTCCATGCCTCAGTTTAATTATATATAAAATAGGATTTTACAGGCCTCATCTTATACAAGATACCATTGTGTTGGGAATACACGCAAAGGTTTTTGGAATTGTGTTGAACGTGGAAAGCCTTCAATGCATATTGGCCAAGATTAAGTTGGTTTATTATGCCAATGGCTGCTTTCACAAAGAGGGAGATTTTTTTTCCAATTTATTATTATTTTTTTCAGTGTTCCAGCATTCCTTCTTTATGCACCACACCAAGTGCTCCACGCAATACGTGTTTTCCATACTACCCACCACCAGGTTCACCCAACCTCCCACCTCCTTCCCCTCCAAAACCCTCAGTTTTTTTCTCAGAGTCTCTCATGGTTTGTCTCCCCCTCCAATTGCCCCAACTCACTTCTCCGCTCCATCTCCCAGTGTCCACAAAGAGGGAGATTTTGAGACAGACCCTAGAAAGCATTCACAACACAGAAGAGATCTGGGAACACGCTACAGACCTGTAGAACAGGAACGTTTCTGTCCCTGTGCGTTGGCAGTCTGAGAACTCTCTTTCACTACCTGCTGTGTCATCACATTTAATCCCCCACTAGCTCCCTGAGGTAGAACTATGCCCATTTTGCAGGTGAGAAGTCATGCTGAGAGAACTCAAGAAAGAAGCCTAGGGTCTCACAGATATAGAATCTGTGTACAAGGCCAAATTGTCCTAAAATTTAGAATAATTTGGAATCATGCTTGGTGCTTTTCTCTACCTCATACTGTTTCCTGAGGGAACTGGCCCACCCAGTGGAATGAGAGGCCACACCATGAAGAAACGTTCTACTCCATCTGCACAGGGCGTGGTCACTGTTCTCATCGCCCCACCATGGATCTGCTGCTCAGGGGAGGTATTTCTATTGCCCACTTGCTCTCCACTCACATGATAAATGTTGTCCATAGCCTCGATGAGAACGATGGGAAGTTGAGTGAATATATGTGAACAGCATTGCCTAATGGGCGAAATGTACGTTAGGACTTCAGAAGGCTTCAGATTACGCCAACCCTTAAAAAAATGGTGTTAGTGGGGCTATTTTATTTTAACATGCAGCAGAGGAAGATAAAAACCCATAAGCACAGGGTTTCACAAATATGAATCCGTATTAATCACTAACATGTATTGAGTATTCAGAAGCATCAAACACTATTCACTGTTTTACTTTATCTGCTTTAATCTTCACCACAAACCTGTGACGGAGCCTTTTCTCCATGTTAGTGATGAGGACCCCAAGGCAGAGAGTGAGCTTTTCCCAAGAGTCCCACAGTTAACGATCTCTAGGCCAGGGTTTGAGCTGAAGCAATGAGATTCCAGAGCCCATCTCCCCACCTTGAACACGAGATAAAATCTGGTGTAAGAGGGCACAGCCAGAGGCTCTGGAGCCTGATTCCTTAGCTTAAACTAGGGGAGAGGAAAATGTAGTGCGTACTGGAGGGGAGGGAGTCGGCCATAAGGGAGCCCAGGGAGAGAAAGTCATTCCTCAAAGGCACTTGGACTCTGGGCTCCAGCCCAAGAGCTTCAGCCAAAACAGGAGCCAAGGTCTTCTGACCCCCGTCGCAGGCTCCGTTTTGCCGGGGCTATTTCAGTGCCGGCTACTGCAAGGTCAGGAGCGTTCCCGGTTGGCAGTAAGTCTCCATGTGCCCTCAGCAGGGATTCTTATACCAGTCACCAGCTTTTCAATGCAGACTTTGTGCCCAGGAGGTTCTGTGTCCAAGAGGCAACTTCTGTTTTAAGCTCCCTTTGTGGATGACACGCTAACGGTGCGGTGCTGAAGGAAATCTCTCCGCTAGGTGACAGACAGGAAGGAAACTTCATTTCAACTAGCGGGTCCATCCTTGCTCACAAAAGTCTCGACAATTGGCATCTGCTTATGCTGTTCACTTTCTTCCTAAAATAGGCTTTCTAATCGTCGCTTATCACATTTCCAATTACTTTTCTTTTTTTTTTTTACTTGAATAATTATAGCTCCAGACTATGGGTTTGGGGCCACAGCTCCCAGGCATTTTGCTAACTCTGCTGATAAAGACGAGATTATGAACTTTCTCACATGACATGGCCTGCCAATCAGCCTCACACAGCAGAATCTCATTCTAGTACCCCTCCTGATCTTTGCTGCATTTCAAAATAAGTTGTTAATAGTCTTGCCATTCTAATCAAGCTAAAATTGCACACCGTGAAATGCTCGCTCTCTTTCACTCAGTATGCAGGCGTGCCTGTGTGTGTGCCACATACATGCACATACTCACACAAACACATGTGGTCCTTAAAAATCACTTCTGTAGGGGTGCCTGGGTCATTAAGCGTCAGCCTTCAGCTCAAGTCATGGTCCCAGGGTCCTGGGATGGAGCCCCAAATCAGGCTACCTGCTCAGTAGGAAGCCTGCTTCTCCCTCTCCCACTCCCCCTGCTAGTGTTCCCCCTTTGTCTACATCTCTCTCTGTCAAACAAATAAATAAAATCTTAAAAAAAAAAAAATCACTTCTGTATGCAGTCACACGGTAAGCAACAGAATAACTATAGCCTGTATGCCGTCGGGTCATCAAAAAGATGAAATGCCCTTGAATTTTCATGTTTTGTCTAACCATTCATAACAAAATCATTAAAATCAGAACCTCTAGAGCCAGACCCTCTTGGTTCAAATTGCAGTTCTGCCACCAACTACCTACGTGACTTTGTGCAAGCTTCTTAACCGTTTTACTCCTTTGGCTTCCTAATGCATAAAAAGGAGGGGGAGGGAGTGTTGGACCTACCTAGGAGAATGGTAAGAACGGCTACAAGAACAGAGTTCCTATTTTAAAAGGAATTAGAACAGAGATTGTTGCACATAAGCACTAGTTGTTAGGATGATAAAGATCATTTTTTCCATCCTCCTCGAAAATGAAGCTCTATTGTAATATTTTGCAGACATAGTGTTCCCCAAATTTGGGGGCAAAATAGACTATTGAGGAAAATGAGCCCTATTTGTCTGTAACTGTGAGCAGACCACCCCATATCCTGGAAGGGACTGTTTTCACTCGGTGTGCCTGTCATGGCTGTGGTGGTGAATACAGGGCTCTGGGAGACAGGCAACCTTGGGGTTTAGCCTTGCTTCCCCACCCATCACTCTGTCTTTCCATGACTTTAGTCTCGCCCTTGTGCCTCACCCGAGACCTCTCCCTGTCCTACCTACATTAGGAAGCTGGAGAAAAATCAAATGACACACTAAATAAAAATGCCTGTGAAAAGTTCTAGATATCATTGATGCAAGATAGAATGTATTTTGGTGGGTGGGGGGGCATGGATAGATATGCTGAAACTTGGCTGGAACATGAGCTTCTCTTTCATTAATAACATAATATATGTATATGGTAATCATCCTGGCAACCCTATGGGGTAGAGATTATTTTCTCCATTTTGCAGTTAAGGAAATTAAAATAAGTGTCTTATGCCAGTTTACAGTGTGCACCAGGATCTCTCAGTACAATCCATCCACTCCTCCAAGCTGTTGTGTCCATATTTCTTTCCTTCCTTTAGCATACGTTCGTTGAATGCAAGGTGGTGTACCACCCAAGGTCTACCTGCACCTTGAAAACAGGAACTATATGTTACCCGGCATTTTATATGGGAAGTTAGCACTGGATGGAGCACATTACAGTTGTCCTCTGAGGGAAGAAAAGAAGGCTCTTGACCTTGAGAATACCTATAGGAATGATATAGCCTGAGGCCAAAAATGCTGAGGTTCTGCAGAGAAATTCCAGTGAGAACCTGACTGCTGTCCCATACCTGCCCCTGTGGAAGTTATGTTCCTGCCACCATGGTTATCCCTGACAGGATGGCCTTGCTCTGTCAATTTCCCCTAAAACTCTCTCCCATGGAACTTATGTTTGTTCCCTAGGGCCGCTGTAATTAAATTAATCCTAGTGTAAACTATCACTATCTGAGTCAACAGAAATTTATCCTTTCACAGTTCTGGAGTCTAGAAGTCTAAAAATCAAGGTGTCAGCAGGACCTCGTTCCCTCTGAAGTCTCCAGGGAATCGTCAGGACTAGAGTTGATGTATCCAGATCCCATTGGCTCCAGGCATTTCTTGGCAGTTCTTAGCATCTAGCCACAACACTCCAATCTCCACCTCCATCTTCACATTACCTTCTTCTTTTCTTCTCTCTGTGTGTCTTACAAGGATATTTGTCTTTTGAGCTAGGGCCCACCTGGATGACCCAGGATGATGGCATCTTAAGATTCTTAACTAAATTCCTTCTGCAAAGACCATTTCTCCCAATAAGGTCACATTCACAGGTCTGAGGATCAGGACATGGATATAACTTTTGGGGACCATCATTCAACCCAATACAGAGCATTAGCCAATTACTCTGGTATAAATTCTTTCAAGATGAAATGATCGCAAGTCTAAGACTCTCTCCTTTGGTCACTTGAGGCATCTGCAAAGAGGACTCTGACTTTGAAGATTTTATTTGGTTTCATTTTCTATCTTAACACACAAACACACAATGGTATGTCTATACTGTACAAATAAAATATCATTTAAGGATTACCATTTATGTCAATAACTTCATGTTCTTTTCATACACCTATTATTTTTCCAGCAGCATATGTCCTCTAGAAATATGGGAATGCGATGAAGCTTTCCTTGGATGCCATCCTGTGTTTAACAGCTCCTGATACCATGTCGGGAGCAGTTCATGGTACTCCAACAATATTAGGGAATTTCACACTGGTACCAAGCTTAGCAATAAACTATGACTATGTGAAAATATACACGTGCCTTACTCCAGTGTCCCATCTCATTCTTTTGGAACCCAGGAAGGGTGAGAATGAGAAGTTAGGTTCTAGCCTACGTTCTATTTCTCAGTCCCTTAGTTCCATGACCTTGGGGATTCTAGTCATCATTCTAACATAGCAAATGACTGTAAAAACTAATGGCTTGGGGCACCTTGGTGGCTCAGTGGGTTAAGCCTCTGCCTTCAGCTCAGGTCATGATCTCAGGGTCCTGGGATCAAGGCCCGCATCAGGCTCTCTGCTCAGCAGGGAACCTGCTTCCTCCTCTCTCTCTCTGCCTGCCTCTCTGCCTACTTGTGATCTCCGTCTGTCAAATAAATAAATAAAATCTTTAAAAAATATTGAACTTCCATATTGACTGGGGTTAGAATCATCTAATGGCTCTGCTGAGCTGGATGACCAAGATGCCTCACTTGGCAGTTCATGCTGGTTGTTGGCTGGAAGCTCAGTTGGGACAATCATCTAGAACACCAAGAACACCTACACATGGCTTTTCCAGCTGGCAGTGTCAGAGGACTAGAGTTCTTAATGGCAGCTGGCTTTCTCTAGGCAGGTGGACCAAAAGAACCAGGCAGAAACTGTATGGACATTTATGACATTTTCTTGGAAGTCTTAGAACATCACTTCTCCCACACTCTTGAACCAAGCGGTTGTAAGTCACTCCAATTCAAAACAAGGACACAGGGCCTCAGATCTCCCAATGGGAGAACTGATGAAGACTTAGGCAATGCCTAAAAACCACCACAGGTACTTTGCAGTATGTGGGTCCCAGTCTCTCATCTGTAAAATGGAACTACATTCTCTCTAAGACTTCCCTAATACTTAGAGCCTATGAAGTACTTTCCTTTCATTATCTTAATGTGCTCATATTAATATTTATTTTGTTAATTAAAGATTTTACTTATTTATTTGACAGAGAGAGAGAGCTAGTAAGAGAGAGAGGGAGCACAAGCAGGGGGAGCTGCAGGCAGAGGGAGAGGGAGGAGCATGTTCCCCACTGAGCAAGGAGCACGACATGGGGCTCGATCCCAGGACTCTGGGATCATGAACTGAGCCGAAGGCAAACACTTAACCCACTGAGCCACCCAGCGCCCCTAATATTTATTTCATTTCCTTTCTTTTCTATTATAAAACAACCATATTAGGAAAATTAGGGGCAGAGGAGGAGAGAAAAGATTCCATAACCTCCTTAGACTTGTATGAATTTTTTAGAGTTGTTTTCTACGTGTGTGTGTGTGTGTGTGTTTTAAGATTTTATTTATTTATTTGACAGACAGAGATCACAAGTAGGCAGAGAAGCAGGAGAAAGCAGGCTCTCCACGGAGCAGAGAGCCCAATGCGGGGCTCGATCCCAGGACCCTGGGATCATGGCCTGAGCTGAAGGCAGAGGCTTTAAGCCACTGAGCCACCCAGGTGCCCCCTATGTGTGTGTTTTTGTGTCTGTGTGTGAGTGTGATAAGCTCACCAGTTCACCATTTTGGAATATTTTTCTCAGAATTAAGCCAGGAGGACATTCTGGAATCCTACTTTTAAGAGACACCAGTTACCATTATAACTAAACATGCTATGTAGCAGTAAAAATTAATATCCTAATTCAATTGTAGTGGTTATTAACCTCAGATTGCAAACTCAGGCATGTAAGAAATGTCACATGTCTTATTTTTCTATAAATCTACCTAATTTTGATTCTGAGCCCCTATCCTGCTGGACTGGTGGGAAATTCAGCCTTTCTTTTGGTGGGTTCTTTCCCTGCTAACCTCTTGAAATTTTACCATTGTTTTGGGTTTCCTGCAGTAAGAACAAGGAGCAATGTGTGGGACAGTTCCGGTTCCCTGATTTTCCCCTGGTGTGCCCACTATCCCACTTGCTGGCTTTGTTCAGGTCTGCCTCCTCTCCAGTCCCTTGCCTTGCTGGGGACTTGGCTTGGGAGAAACTGGGTGCCACGGCTCCAGATTTGCTTCCTGGTGCACCTGGACTACTCCCTTAAAACCCACCATATCCTCAAGTCTCTACCCAGGAGCGATATTTACAGTCACAGTCTATGAAGTATGACATTTAATTATATATGAATTAACCATCCTTGGAACATTTATTGAGATTGGAGCAGCTATCTATCTGAGGAATGTATATTAAAGTTATTTTATGTAATATATGTATCTCAAATGTATGTGCTGAAGTATTGGAAAGTAAAGTGCAGACTACAATTCACTATCTGAGGTTCTTTGTGGGTAATTCCCTTTCAATTTCCCAGGGCACTCAGGAGCCCTTCAAGTTAGAGCGTGGAACACTTTATACCTAGAAATATAATGGTGGTGGTATTTAGCTGAAATCCTTCCAGCTTCTCAACCTCCACACTTGAACTTGTTTGGGACTGAATGGAATCAGCTGAAAATCTTCCCAAACCAGGAAGCAGTATATTTTCTTCAGCTTTTCCTGGTTGGGGGTAGTAGACCCTATTTCTGAAACAGAACTGGTTTTGCTGGAATGCCTCTTCACTCTACCTCCCCTTTGGACTATGCCGAGTCATGATTACTGGAAGGAATGTCTCTGCCGTTGGCACAGAACAGGACAGGAAAAAAGCTGTTAATGTAAGCAATACCTTGTGGTTTTGTTTTATGAGACAAGTATTTTGTTAACAATAAAGATACTGTGTTAGGAAATTAAATCATTCATACACTAGCATGGTGTAAAGATATTAAATCATTCACAAGTTATAAATCTTCAGTAATTGATACTAAATGTGATTTCTTAAAATGCTAATACTCAGTTTAAATTCAAACATTGAACATTCAAAAATTTAACAGTCAATATTATGAAAGTGATTGAGTAAATTACAGTCAGAGGATAATCATGTAGACAAGTTCTGTAGACTGCTATGCATAACTTAATATGAAGTTGAGAAGAATCATGGAAAACAAACAACTTTTTTTAAAAAAAGATTTTATTTACTTATTTATTTGACAGAAAGAGAGTGAGAGAGCACAAGCAGGGGGAGCAGCAGAGGGAGAGGGAAAAGCGGACTCCCTGCTGAGCTAGGAGTCAGCCTTGAGGCTGGATCCCAGGACCCCAGAATCATGACCTGAGCTGAAGGCAGACCCTTAACTGACCAAGCCACCTAGAAACCCCCAAACAAACAACCTTTATCCCGTTTTAATTTTTTTTTGTCTTCCACATATTTCTATGCTCATTAATTTATCATTCTTGCATTGTTACCTGTTAAATTATTTCTCATTTTCCATTTTCCACCATTAGGAATATTGGCTTGATGAACATCTTTACATATGTTAACATTTATATATTTTTCATTTCCTTAAGATAAATTACGAGAAATTATTAATGTTTTCATGGCTCTTGTCATCTCTGTCCAAATTATTTCCCAGAATAATTGTGTCTATATTTATTTCCAATAATACATGAGAACACCAGCACTTTCACCAGTTTTACAGATTATCCCTTTTTTTAATTTAATATTCCATGATTAAACATCACTGTTGATATTATTTGTGTTTCTTCCATAAAAGGTTGAACTTTTTTCATGTTTGTTTAGAGATTGTAGTTTTATTCCTGAGAATTATCTGTCATGTCCTTTACATATTTATCTATTAGAGCTAAATGATCTCATAAGTTATAATAGTTGCCACACTTTCCCCGCTTTTATCTCCCTTTTCATTTTGCTAATGTGTATTTAATATATCCAAAATTTGAAACATGTATGGAACTAAATCCTCAATCTATTTTCTTATGAATTCTCCAGCATTCAGATTTAGAAAATAACTGTCTTTCCAAAAATCCAAACAAATACACCTAATGCCCTTTTCTTAAAGATTTTCTGTGACACTCTCTTTTAATAATTATTTATTTACTCTAGAATGTAGTTAGGTACATGGCATGGGCTTGAGGGAAGATCATTTATATTTTTCTAATTGCCGCATAGATATCCCAACATCATGTAACATGGGGTGAGGATGAGGAACTCATTAATGATTGATTTGTATTATTTCCTCCAGGACACAGTAGATGTGTCCTTGTAACAGAAACTACTTCTGGACTATTTTGCTTCATTATCCAAATTTCAGTGCAAGGCAGCTATAGATAATGTCACTTCTAATCAGTGTTTCTACTTTTCAATTTTTGGAATTTTCTTGAACACTATGGCTTTTTATTTGTTGTTGTTGTTGTTGTTGTTCATGTTTTTTTGGTTTTCATTCATTTTTTATTAGGAAAAAAAAAAAAATCAGCACGTACCCAGGCCTATACTATATATCTAGACTTCAAATATGTACTTTGTCATATTTGATGCAGAATTTTACCTTTCATTTAAGAAGAAACAAAATATTATAAATATTTCACCACATTTGGGTAACTATCCTTAGTTCCTAATTCCTGTTCCTACTAAGCTTCCCAGACCCCACTCCTGTTATGGATTAAATGTGGATCCTATCCATCAATATACACGTGTATCTACAATCTGGACTGTTATCTTCTGTGTGCGATTTTTTTTTTTTAATTTCTGTAAGTGTCACTCCATACGTATTGTTCTACCACCTTTTTTCTTTACTTACGATTATGTTTTTGAAATCCATCTATGTTGATACATATCTTATTCATTTTAACTCCTATGTCGTGTTTATCCTATGTTAAATTAATCGAACAAAGGTCCTAGTCGAATGAGGTGGCTTAGATGGCTTGGTAGCCTAGTAAGCAAACCAAAACTCAACCCAGGGTTAATTTCTATGAAAGCCTCAAGGTTAAGAAGAACAACGAATCACAAATAGCAAACTAGTCTTTCCCAAATAATGCAATCACTTAAGTTATAGCAAATCAAATAATTTCTTTGCTTTGCTTCTGTGTCTTCTCTACCTCTAGCTCCTGTTGGTAGAATACTCCAAACAACTTTTTGTTTTTGCTGCCCAGTTCAAAATGATAGTTGTTCAAATAAACTTCAAAATTTTAATATGTTTCAGTTTAGCGCTTTTTTTTTAAGATTTTATTTATTTGACAGACAGATCACAAGTAGAGAGGCAGGCAGAGAGGGAGGAGGAAGCAGGCTCCCTGCTGAGCAGAGAGCCCGATGCGGGGCTCGATCCCAGGACCCCGGGACCATGACCTGAGCCAAAGGCAGAGGTTTTAACCCACTGAGCCACCCAGGCACCCCCAGTTTAGTTTTTAATACATATAAATATACCACAGTCTTTTCATTTACTTTGCTCAAAGACACTGGGGTTGTTTCGCTTCTTTTTTTTTAAACAATTACAAAGTGCTAAGTGGACAATATTGATCTATTTTATTAGAAAAGGAAATGATATCAAATTTAATTAAAAGAAGTCAAACAATTTAGATTATAAAATTCATCAGAAAGTACACATCATCAGAAAGTATACAGACTGAGCATAACTAGCAAAGAGATAGGATATGGAGAAATTAAATAATTATTACCTCCCCCCCAAAGTGAGAAAAGTTCTGCCAGTTTAAATTCTAACAAAATGGGTGCAGGATCTGCAGGCTAACAACTATAACAAACTAATAAAAGGAATATAAAAGATTGTTGAAGAGGAAAACATTTTACTCTGTCCTTCGAGGTTCTTCTAGCAGGTCTAAGAATCAGATGGACATGAGACAGATTAACAGGTGAAAATCAAACAAAATTTAATAACATGTATGTCTCCTGTATACATGGGAAAGACCCAGGAAAACTGAGTAACTCCCAAAAATGGCTGAAACAATCACCTTAAATACCATCTCCGGCTAAAGACAAAAGCTGATGTTGGGGATGCAGAGTCAGCTATGGAAAGTCACCAAGACAAGCAAGGCAAACACAGGGAAGGCTGTTATGTCGATCAAGTCCTTGTCTTCTCCAGAGATAAAGGTTTTGAAATTTAGAGTCATCTCACTCTTCCTGGCACAGAGGGAGACAGGCTTACTCAGTTTAGGTGCACCTGGGTGGCTCAGTCAGTTAAGCATCTGCCTTCGGCTCAGGTCATGATCTCAGGGTCCTGGGATGGAGCCCCACATTGGGCTCCCTACTCAGTGGTGAGTCTGCTTCTCCCTCTCCCTCTACCCCTTCCCCCCCCACCTTGTAATTTCTCTCTGTCTCAAATAAATAAACAAAATATTAAAACAAAACTTAATATATCAAAGAGGCATACCTTAAAATGCAAAAACGTTTCCCACAAGACCAAAATAATTGGAACACTACACTGTGATCATGAATTGGAAGACTGTTGTTAAGACATCATTATTCCCCAATTTGAATTGCAGATTCAACACAATCCCATAACAATCCTAGCCCCATACCTTCTTTTGTAAACATCAGCAGAAAGATTCCAAAATTTATATATAAATGCAAAGGAACTAGGACAACTCAAACAACACTGAAAACAAACCAAGTTGAAGGGCAGACTATCTAGTTTGAAGACATACTATAAAGCTATAGTTGTCAGAATCAGCAGCCCAGAAACAGACTATACAAATATAAGTAACTGATTCTTGATAATTAATGAGGGAATCTAGTAATATAAATAAAATCTTTTGCCAACCCACAAAAATTTTTCCACAGAGGTAGAAAAGAAAAAAAGAACAGTTTTATTATTGAATAAGCATTTAATCAGAATATGAGGTACATCTAAGGAGATTATAAAGACAGAAAGAAAGCACACCATTTTATACAGCAAAGCAGATACAATCCATTACATACATGTTAATTTTATTTTCAAAAAGGAAAAATAAAGCTTCTCACATCTCTATACCAAACAGAAAGTTACAATTTAGAGTCAAACACTGAAGCTAAAACTCCCACAGAGGCAGAAAGACAAGGTCATGCTTCTTGATCTTTGCATTTCAAAGAGATGGCCCATCATTCTCAAGAAAGAAACCTCTGGAATGTAAAACTGGCAAGAGGCTCATTTAGCTCTTAAAAGGACTAAAATGCATTAAAAACAAAGAGAGCATTTACATTTTCATATTTTCTAAAGGAAATGCTAAAGAGAAAGGAGAGCAACAAGTTCTCTTCTTCTTTTGGTATGAAGGAGAATTTATTTAAATATTTTTTTTAAATATTTTATTTATTTATTTGAGAGACAGAGAGAGCATGCGAAGTGGGAGGGTCAGAGGGAGAAGCAGACTCTCTGCCAAGCAGGGAGCCCGATGCGGGACTCGATCCCAGGACTCCAGGATCATGACCTAAGCCGAAGGCCGTCGTTTAATCAACTGAGCCACCCAGGCATCCCGAGAATTTATTTATATTTGTATTTGCCCTAACACAGTGTACAAAGTCAATTCAATGAAGAAATGGCAGTCCTTTCAACAACTGGTGTTAGAGAAACTGGGAAAAATTATGCAACATAAGTGAACCTCAAAATACACCACACACTTTATACAAAAATTAACACAAAATGGATCATAAATATAAATGTGAAATTGTAAAACTTCTAGAAGAACACAGTAGAAAAATCTGGGTGATTTTAAGTTCGACAATGAGTTTCTTTAAAAGTGACACCAAAGGCATGACCCATAGAAGAAAAATTGACAAACTGCCTTTGGTCAGAATTTAAACTTCTGTTTTGTGGAAGAATTGGTAAGAGAATGCAAAGATAAATCAAGCATTGGAAGAAAATATATTTTTTAAAGATTTTATTTATTTATTTATTTGAGAGAGAGAGAGAGAAAGAGACAGCACAAGCGCAGGGGAAGCAGAGAGAGAGGGAGAAGGAGGGAGAACGAATCTCCAGCCGACTGCATTCAGCACAGAGCCTGACTCGGGGCTCAGTCTCAGACCCCTGAGATCATGAACTGAGCAGAAACCAAGTTGGACGCTCAACTGACTGAGCCACCCAGAGAGCCCTGGAAGAAAATATTTTTTAAAAATCATATAATCATATTTTTGAAAGAGCACTTGCAATCAGAACATATAAAGAACACTTAACACTCAACAATAAGAAAACAAACAAAAACCCGCTCTAAAAAATGGGCAAAAAACTGAACAGCAAATTCACCAAATAAAATAGAGGGATGAAAAACAAGTATATACAAAAGCTTAACATTATGAATCATTAGGGAAATGCAAATCAAAACCACAAAGACACATGACTATACAAGCACCAGAATGGTTAATTGAAAAGATCAGAATATGACACCCTAAAATATGCCACTTTGACATCAGGGTAATTTTGAGCTGAAAGCAATTAAGAAATAGCAAACCCGGGAGGATCTCTCTACCCTTTTCCTTTCTGCCAGAAGCAGGGCATGATTTTCCCTTTTGTAAAGGAAATAGATCACCTGAAATGACTTGTGCTGTATAACAAAACTTACTGAACAATCCTTATTTACTGTATATTTCCTAGTCACCTTCCCACCAGTTAGCTTCCTCCCCAAAGAGTCCAAACTCTCTTTTCCTTTGTCTAATCTCTTCCCCACAATTTATCACCCTTTGATAAAAAGGCCTCTGGGTTTAACAGCCTCTTTGGGTTTTTACTTCTTTTCTATGAAGGCCTCACAAGCAGGCAAAATAAACCTTTCTCCTGTTAATCTTTTTTGTTTTTTTCTTTCCCCAATTAATTCACAGGTTCCCATACTGAACACAAGAGGATAGGGGAAACTTTTTTACCTCTCCCTATACACACACAAAAGCCAAACTCACTAAGTGCTAGTGAGAACATTGAGCAACAAAAAAAATTGCATACATTGCTAGTGGAATGTGAAGTGGTGTAGTCATTTTGGACAACAATTTAGAAGTTTCTCGTAAAGCTAAATATATACTTAGTGTATTACCTAGCAATCCCCTCTTAAGCATTTACTTGAGAGAACTGAAAATTTATGCTCACCCAAAAGCCTGTATACAAATATTTATAGAAGCCTTATCCGTAATTGACCCCAAGTGGAAATAACCCAGATATCTTTCAATAGATAAATGCATCAACAAACTATGGTACATGCATTCAAAGGATTACTATTCAGCAATAAAAATGCATGAACTATTGGTTAACGTAATAATGTGTGTGAATCTGAAGTACATTTCACCAAATGAAAGTTGCTAGACTCTGCATGCGACATTCATGTGATTCCATTCATATAACATTATGGAAAAGGGAATAATATGAGATCCTTGGTTGCCAAGATTTGAAGATAGAGGAACTGATGACAAAGGGACCACATAAGGAATCTTTTAGGGTGATGGAACTCTTCTCTACTACAGTTTCAGATACCTGACATAGGCATTTTTTAAAAAGCCACAGAAAATTACACCACAAAGAGTGAATTTTACTATATGCAAGTTTTAAAAACTCAAGTAGGATGACAGGACAGTATTAAAGAAAAAATAATTCTGGCCCTTGTTAACATGGTAAGGAAGACTTTATTCAAGACTATGGCAATAAAAATATTCAAAAGGGGAGTGATTAGGCTCAAATTTGAATTCAGAGACAGCTGTGCATTTATAGCCAATGAGCAGAGTGAGGGGAGTCAGTTGGTAGGCAGTTACTGAGAAAATCAAGGGTTGCAGGGTTCTTGCCTAGCTGACTTGGCAAAATTCATGCTAATGGCAAGTCAAGACAGACATCAAAGGTGGGGAATGGAGAACTTGGTCATAGCAAGTCAGGGTATTCTCCGTGAACTACTTAGTAGGATTCTTACTGAAACTAGTCTTGGTAAGGATAAACACAGAAGTCCAAAGTCAAAGCCTAGTTGAGAAGAAGGCTCAGAAGGGTCTATCTAAAGTCTGGGTGGAGATAGATTCTTCGCCAGCAACCAGATGAGAACGTAGACTAGGAGAAATAAACCTAGCAGTGTTGCAAATATGTGACGACTTCACTGAAGGGTATGGGGGGAAAAGGTACTAACCTAAGTGACTTTGGAGAATAAACTTTTGGCTGGATAATGTAAAGCTAAGGGTAAAAAGAGCTATTCATAAATACCATACTCTAGTTGGTAAATTTGTTTCTTTCAGGGGCACTGTAATGCAGGTTAACAATTCTGAAATTAATTTATGTGTATAATACAATTGAACAAATAAGCAAATATAACTAAAGAGACCCAGATTTCTTACTGTTAGAGAAGAAGTTATACATAAGCAGGGCAGGGAATGCTAGAAAAAATCCTATAGTTTTGGATTAGAAATGGTGATATCAGTGTGAATTAATGTGAATTAATTAATGTGTATGATGTGAATTAACGTTCATATACATCGTACACAAATGTATAATGCATTCACATTATATGTGTGTGTGCAATATACGTAAATTGTGTGTGTGTGTGTGTGTGTGCGTGTACTTGGACTAGGGTATATGCATATATTTCCTAGCTCTGTCTTCTGAGATGTCCTAGATGCAATGACACCCCAGTTAGAAACAGCACCCTTAGTGTCTACATATTGGCTTCTAATGGAAAGAGCCAGGGCTCCATGGAGGAGTGGCTAACTCTAGAGCTGAGTAATGAAAGATGAGCCTAGAGTGTCTCTTTGTGCCGATGGGTAGGTAGAGCTTTGAAGAGAGAGCTAAGAATATGTCAACAGGACAGAGGAACCAACCTATGAAAGGTCCCAATGGTCAAATCCGGGACAATTTGAGCACAAGATAAATAACAGTGGTACTAGATTATGACTAAGAGAATACAATGAATCTCTGTGAGTCCAGACTGACATAAGTAAATGACTAAATAAATAAATGGGGGAAAAGATACAAACCTTTCTTACAAAAGAATTCCACTTAATAAATATGGAAGGTATGAAGGAAATAGAAAATCACCATTAGAACTCCCAAGTAGCGTGCCTGGGTGGCTCAGTGAGTTAAGCCTCTGCCTTCAGCTCAGGTTATGATCTCAGGGTCCTGGGATCCAACCCCACATCAGACTCTCTGCTCAGCGGGCAGCCTGCTTCTCCCTCTCTCTCTCTCTGCCTACTTGTGATCGCTATCTCTCAAACAAATAAATAAAATCTTAAAAAAAAAAAAAAAAGAACTCCCAAGTAATAATTCTTAAAAGCAACAAGCACTAATGAATGATAAAATCAGTGTGCGAGGGGCACCTGGGTGGCTCAGTGGGTTAGGCCTCTGCCTCTGGCTCAGGTCATGATCTCAGGGTCCTGGGATCGAGCCCCACATCGGGCTCTCTGCTCAGCGGGGAGCCTGCTTCTCCCTCTCTCTCTGCCTGCTGCTCTGCCTACTTGTGATTCTATCTCTCTCTCTGTCAAATAAATAAAATAAAATCTTTAAAAAAAAAAAATCAGTGTGCGAAACTTTAAGGAGAAACAGGATAGGTGCATAAACCTTAATGTATCTCCTCCCAAATATTTAGTAATCACTGTTGGTGGTTTTAACATATGTCTACAAATTCTTTGACATTCTTTTATCCAGAAAACAGTGTTTCATTCTCTTTCATTTGAGTGGGCCCTGGAGTAAGTAACTTACTTTTAAGGACTAGTATATGAAAAGGAAGAAAAGAGAGAGTCTGCATTGGGAAAGCCTGGCAGACCCCACTGTAACCAAATAATCAAGGTTAATATTACTGGGAGTAAAACAGGAAACAACCCATATGTCTGAGTCTAGGACTAATTCTGTCCCATCAATGAAGCAAGGCCCTTCTGAGTATTCTACTCAGCGTCCTGTGAATCATAAGGTTTTCCAGTCTAGCTGATAGGAGGAGGCAGGCTCTGTAGAAGCCCTGAGTACTGGCTCCTCTAGCGCCTTAAGAGGGTCTTTCTCCAGCAACAGGCAGTTTCTTCACAAGCACATGCTCATCAGTTCTCTGTCAAAATCCTCAAGGGAAAAACTTCATGGATTGTGGATCTCCAGAATCTACTGAAGCTTTTTTCTTATCCAATGTGTTTAACCCTTGAACAACACAGGGGTTAGGGCTGCTGAATCCCGTACAGTTGAAAATCCCTTTATTACTTCTGACTCCCCAACAACCTAACTACGAATAGCCTACTGTTGGCCAGAAGTCTTACCCATAACATAGTCAACTAACATATTTTGTATATGTTTTATAGACTGTATTCTTACAATAAAGTAAGCTGGAGAAAAGAAAGTGTTAACAAAATCCCAAGAGAAAATATGCTTACAGTACTGGACTGTAAAAACAAAAAAGTTTGCGTATGAGCAGTGTTCCCAGTGATTCCATGGAGCTGCCTCTTGCTTCAACAGTCTTTGGACAATTGACTGACGAATGGATGAAAAAGATGTGGTGTGTGTGTGAGCGTATATATATACATATATATATGTGTGTGGAATATTAATCAACCATCAAAAAAATGAAATCTTGCCATTTGCCATGATGTGGATAGAGCTAGAGTGTATTATGTTAATCAGAATAAGGCAGTCAGAGAAAGACAAATACCATATGATCTCACTCATCTTCGGAATTTAAGAAAGAATACGGATAAACATATAGAAAGGGGGAGAAAAAGGAGAGAGGGAAACAAACCATAAGAGACTCTCAACAATAGAGAACAAACTAGAGTTGATGGAGAGAGGTGAGTAGGCCAAATGGGTGAAGGGTATTAAGGGGAGCACTTGTTGTGATGAGCACTAGGTGCTGTCTGTAAGTGATGAATCACTGAATTCTATTGTAGAAACCAATATTACACTGGGTATTAACTCAAATTTAAATAAAAAAAGAAAAAAATTCCTTCTATATCTTGAAAACAAATAAATATTCTAATATTTTCTTTTTAAAAAAGTAGAAAATAGTGTTTAGACAGCATAGACCCTGGGATGCCCCTCTTCCAGCATCTGACCGCTCTCCAACCTCTCTTCTAGTCATAACCTCTGGGAACCATCTTCTGAGCCATCCTCTACCTTCTGGACCAGACAACACAATTTTTGAGCTTAGCTCTTTATTGCCAATCAACAGTGAGTTCCTAGATTGCTCAGAACTAATGCACTGAGGTGGAGGCCACCCCTATCACCTGCTTGCTCAACCTCCATCTGCAAGACTAGGAGCATCTGAAGCCCAGTGGCCCTGGAGGGGTCCCTCTCATGACTCCTGGTGCCAGGGCTTCTGTCGAGCCTCTCCCTGCAGCCAGTTGGCAGCTATCTAACCACCCTGGAACCTTCTCCCAAGCCATGGACCAAATGGAAACAATAAAACTCTTTCAGAAAAACAACAACAGGGACGCCTGGGTGGCTCAGTTGGTTAAGCAGCTGCCTTCGGCTCAGGTCATGATCCCAGTGTCCTGGGATCGAGTCCCACATCGGGCTCCTTGCTCGCCAGGGGGCCTGCTTCTCCCTCTGCCTCTGCCTGCCACTCTGTCTACTTGTGCTCACTCTCGCTTCTCTCTCTCTCTCTGACAAATAAATAAATAAATAAATAACCTTAAAAAAAATAAATAAAAGTTTGGAAACATTAAAAAAAAAAAAAAAAGAAAAACAACAACAACAACTACAAAAAACCCTTCTAAGTGGACCCACATAATTCAAACCCACGTTGCTCAACAGTCAGCTGTAGTCTTTCCACATCTTCTAGCTCCCCGTCTCTCCCTTCTCCCAAATTGGCCTCCTTAACTAAGGAGTTAGCTAACTGAGCTCCACCTGGGATCCCCTTACCTGGGCCTCACTCTAAAAACTCACAGTAAGCTGAAGCAGTCTGTTGGTTGCCTGTTTCACAGGGATCTTGTCCTCCATTGCCTCATTCCAGCATCTTCAAAACTGTTGTTTTGTACATTCCGTCCAGTTGTTTTGTTGTTCCATACAGAAGAGATTTACTGAGTTAGTGAGCCTGATGCTCCACTTCACCACTGAAACTGACTGGGCTCAACTTCTGACCAAGTGGGAAACTGATCTGTAATCTAACTCAATCTGGAATGTGCTTGACTCCTGTCATCCAGAGCAACTATGACCAAGTATTGGTTTAATTTTGAGGATTTAATGGTGATTTCAGACAGAAAAGACAGAGAAGGGGTTCCAAGGACAATTACTCTTCAAATTAAGGAAAGTCACCCACACTTAAGCTCACGATGGGGTTCAAAGTCACCCACGCATACATCTCCTGTCCTGAATTCAGCAAAACCTTTGATGAATATACATTGGATTTTTCTTATTTTGAAAATAAGAACCAAAGGCAATCCACGTAGGTAGGATGAGGCCCAAGAGTGCAAGCCATTCAATTATCATCACATCCGACAACATCACACAGCACTCGGCATGAAATTGGAGATGGGCCACAGCAGCACAAATGCCAGTCCTTGGTTTCTAATTGCCAGACACTTTTTAGAAGATGGTTTGGCACCAGGGCTGGTAACCCAGTTTTCCTTCAATCTTCACAAATAATGGAAATTTGATCATTAGCTTCTTCTTTCCATTTTCTCAGTTATATCACATCCCTCTTACTGCAAGGTACGTGCTTATCCAAAATCAGATTCACCCATTTGTCTGCCAAACGAGCTCCCCTTCAAAATTCCCTGGCACTAACAACCATTTTTTTTTTCATCTTCCCAGAATTGAAGACTTGCATCAATCTTCCACAAATGTCTTCATTCATAATAGTGCAGCATGACTTTGGCCCGTGAGCATAGTACAATGCACACACACACACATCACATACATTAAACTGTTGACTTGGAAAGGCAAAATTCAAATACCAGCTAGCATTCAGTCAGGAACATTGGTACCAATTTGATCTCATTTAGAAGTCAGGCCCTCACAGCTCTATCAGTTAACTCTGCCTTCTTTTACATCGTTGGTGTCTGGGTTTTGTTATTTAGGCTTGACCTTTCCAGGATTCGATGCATGCTTTTCCGAAGGTGAAGAAGGTGTTGATGCTACCAAATCATTGCATTCCAGGTAAAATCTCCTATTCCCTTCCTGGCTTTGGAGAACCCAGTCCTGCTGCTAGCACATGACCAGCATCCTGGCCAAGCCAACCCCAGTCCTATAATCACATGCCTTCAACCTATAACCACAGAGAGAGAGAAAGAGAGACTAGAGGTAGAACCTTTTCCTTAAATACGCTATTGAGATCTCATTTCCACGTTCCTATAACACTGACCTATACAGGTAGAAGACACTATTGCTACAGCATAAATATGCAGGATTAGGCACATGGTTGAGCTGCCCACAGGAAGGATAGAACAGACCCAAGTGCCACCTAATCTTCTTACGTGTAATTCCCAGGATCTGTTCTTCATCCTTGATTGTTCCCATAAGGAAATGTGATGCAGAAATTCCCACGTAGACTCTAGCATGTGGCTACAACTGTAATGGCCACATCCAGAGCCTGCAGATAGGGGAGAATCCCAAACGTATTTTTCCAATTCGCACACTAAATCAAGAGGAACCCATGTGCTCTTGCTTGGCAGACAAGCAAGTCTCTACAATATGAATGTGAGACCTCCCTAAAAGCCATGAAAATTGGGTTGTGTAGTTCTTCCCTAGGGATGTGAGAATTACCAGAATCGATCCACAGACTCCAGGGCAACAGCCTGTAAACACTACATTGAGGCTGTTGGTCTCAGGTTAAGTTCCTCTCTAGTGGAGAGGACTAGTAAACCCAAGTCTGGGAGGCCTTAGCTTAGGGAAACATGTGTTTGAGTTTTTGAACACTTGACCTAATCATTCAAACAAAAGTAAAACTCATGTTGATTTCAGGATGACGTGAAAGACATATCTTTATACTTAGCATGGGTTCTTCAGTGGGACATTAGGGTCCTGTCCTAATGTCCTGCTCCCTAAGAGCAAGGACATGAAGAGGTCATGAAGGGCCCTCAAAGCTTGCATTGCTTATCTCCTTCCTCACCCAGCCTGCTAGCGGTAGGGGACCCCACCTGCAGAGAGAGCAGCTGTGTTTCCATAATGGCGGCATAACAACCTTCTCACCCCTTGGTCTCCCGCAGAATATGATCTGCCTCAAGAAACCTTAAAGATTTCAACTAACAGAATAAAAATGGTTTAGGGCTCACCATTTACTTGAGAGACAGTTTGTGATTCTTTGTGTTGTACAATGTTATCAGCGATCAGGCAGCATTGTGGAATATTGCAAATACAAGCTTCTGTTAGGCAGTGTCAGTGAAACGTTAACCAAGCCATAACTTGTGATGCCCTAAGGTAGATGTGATTTAGTCTCACCCTCTCGCAAGGAAATATTTAGAATCAAAATTGTAAATTCTACTTATTCTGGTAAGAACATTTGTCTGAGATAAGTCTAAATTCATGTTTAAGTGGAAACTTGGCTCTCTCTGCAGGAGCACACATACTAACACGAACACTTGACATTTTGGCTCGTAGATTGTGTTTTAAGATTAACGGTGACTCGAGAGATTTCTCTTAGGCACAGGTTAGTTGTTTTACATTTATGTACCCAAATGTCCCCTAAATAAAAATGCTATCTCTGAAGGCACAGTAAAGCTCT
Source organism: Martes martes (assembly GCF_963455335.1). NCBI lineage: Eukaryota > Metazoa > Chordata > Mammalia > Carnivora > Mustelidae > Martes > Martes martes. The sequence goes on from NC_137888.1 coordinate 144,189,056, forward strand.
TCCCTGCCACAATTATTTATTGAACAATTACTATGTCCTAAGCCCCCTACGTGTATCAGTCTTATTTTTAAAGTGCAGAGAGATATATAATTACAAATCCATACAGTTTAAGAAAATCGTAGATTTTTTTTATATTGATACAGAAAGGGAAGTCATCCTTCAGAAGCTGAGAATCAAGCTTAGATTTGTATTGTGTGAAGAAATTTAGTTAGGAGAGGAGGGGAACAGCATTCTGGGAAGAGAAAGAGACATCCAAAAGTTTTGACATGTGGGGTAGCATTTTCGGAAAAGAAAGTACTACTTCCAAAAGTTTTGACATGCAGGATCTGGAAGGATACTGACTTTTCTGGCTCTCATCAGGAGGGAGGTAACACAACATAAAGTTGAAACTGTATCTGAGTTGGAAGGAGGCAGAGCCTTGGCAGCCGCTGGCAGAATTTGATCTTTATCCCGAGAATTGAAATCACTTGCCTCTGTGTAGCTTAACCACCAGGACAGAGAACTAAGATGACTATCATCAACATGATTTAAATGTTCATTTTAGGAGATTCTCGCTCAGAAAGTTAAGGTCATAAATCAGTGAAACTTTACTGTTTGCTCTAGGAAATTCCTGCCAACTAATTTATCCAGACAAACGTTTGACTCATCTCTCCCACCATGACAAAAGAGTGCTCACCTGCAGACACAGCTTGCTTACCACACTACAGTTTATTTATCAAGACTTACATCAAGACTCTCACCTTGCTGTGTCCACCAATCTTAAACTGTTCCGTGATAAACTACATCCCAATCAGTTTGCCTTGGAAGAGGCACCTAAAGCCACCTGAGCACAGACCGGAAGCTGGTAAATATCCTCCTCTAACTTCCTCCTTCTGAAACACCATTAAGACCATTTCAAGGCAGGGTTCCCTGTACTCAGCAGAGCTAAGAAACTTAGCTTTGCTTGACCAACAGGTTTTCTGAAGGTCTTTTTGCAGAGTTGGCAGTTGCCAATCCTGAGAGCAAACAAAATGAGATATAGGATCAGTTTCATGTTCTAATCTGGTTGCAGTTTAGTTAAGTAGATCAGACAAAGCCCAGAGCCCATGTGTGGTTGCAGCAAGGTGGTTATTACTATAGTCCAGAGGAGACGTGAAAGAAATTTGGAATTTGGACAAAACAATGAGATGAGATAAATGGGGGGATCAGAGACATATCTTGGAGGTATTCCCAACAAGGTTTGCTAATAGATTGGACAGAGGGAATGGGGGAGAGAGGGAGACAAAATATCAGGCATGAATTACACATTTTGGTTTGCTACACTAGATAGAAAGTGATGTCATTCCCTGAGATGCAAACACAGGCAAAGAAACAGGTTTGAAAAGGAATGTAGGCTTGAGGTAGGAAATCATGAGTCAGTTTTGGGCACGCTGAGTTTGAGTGAGACACCGAGGGGAGATGTCAAGTAGGCATTAGTGGTCCTGGATCTCACAAAGGTCTGAAAACAAAGCAAGGACCAAATACTCAGAAAATATTTAGTTTCACCTCCGCCGTGGTCCCTGTAAAAATTTCTTAATATTTCTTAGTATTCCAAGCCAAAAGACCTTCTCTACAGCCCTCCAAGTTCAAAGGCAAGAAGCAGACAGAAAAATTCCTATATTCTGATCTGAGAAAGGCACCAAGACAATATGATATAATTATTGCCCTCTGAGACCAAGCTGGTTCTTGATGCTTTTCTTGCCAAGTAGCTGTGGGATGCCAGGCCCAGTCAGATTGCTAGGACCCGTCCAAGATGACTCTTTCCTCTCTGTTGTAGCTAGAGCAAAATGAAGAAAGTTTATAGCCTGGGCTCTGGGGGAGGTAGATTTATATTTGACTGTTGGATCGGCTACTCACTAGTTTGGTAATCTTGGGGAATCTTCTTACACTATTTGAGTCCAGGGTTCCTCACCTGAAAACGAGCCTAACAATAATTTCCACCACAATGATGTTTCATGAGGACCGTGTAATGTACTAGCTGGCGTAGCCCTTGGCAGGTGGTATGGACTCAGCAAATGTTAGATATTGGTGAAATCATCCTTGGTTCTCCGCATGAGGGGTTTCTCACACTTGTGGAATCTAGCTAGAAACACCACACCTGTAGGACTAGGACGTTAAAGAAACAGGACACCTGCGTTATTTTTTCTAATTTTTACATACACTCTTCCCTCCACGAGCCTTTATTTTCAGGGTCTGGGTAACCAGTGCTTCGTTTAACCAGTCTCATCTCAGTAAAGAAAGAAGTGGAAAACAGAATGAAAGATAGAGAATGCTCACTTTTCCCCACATGTGACCCCAGTTGAGCCTGGAGTTGTCTTTTGTGCTGTTAGGTGATTTTTCTCTGGTCAAGTGTTCCTTTACTGCTGTTTGAATGGGCTCCCTAAAGCCAGGAATTTCCTAAAAAGGAAGTCTTTTTATGCATCCAGTTGGATGAAGCGAGTGTAATCCAATTTTTCTTGAACTAAACCATACAAGATAAATCTAAGACAAATTTGAAAAAAAAATCCAACCATTTTTAATTTGTTGGAATGAGTCCCCACAAGATCAAGTTTACTCAAATGGAGTGTGATGGAGGTAGGGAGACATGAAATTGCTTCAGACTGGAATCAGGCCAATTCTAATTATGTTAGGTGAGTTCTGACCAGTTTGGATTAAGACCAATGAAGCCAGTCCTGAAGAAGTTAAATGGAATCTAAAAATTAAAAAAAAAAAAATGCTTTTCCAAGCTCAAAATTTGCTCTAATTGAGTTAAGGGGATTAAGACATTTCAGGTTGTATCAACCCCTTTGCAGCTGGATTACATAAATGTGAATGGGGCCGAGCTGACTTGCTCAGCTAGAACCAGCCAGCCCAGATTCCAGTGTGAACGGAATTAAACTTTACAAACTTAAGTTAATTTCTGAGCTGTCTGGAAAAATCTTGTTTTCAGAACTGGTGTCACTCAATGCATGTGCCACAGTGACAAAAGCTACAAGTTGCCTGCCAGCATCTATTCTCCTGTTTTTCTTTACCATGAGCAGAACTACTTGTATGATTGTGGGGAGCAACATATCTTGCTTGGAAAAAACCCACAAAAGGGCCCCTGGGTGGCTCAGTCGGTTAAGCATCTTCCTTTGGCTCAGGTCATGATCCCAGGGTCCTGGGGATGGAGCCCCACTTCGGGCTCCGTGCTCAGCAGAGAGCCTGCTTCTCCCTCTCTCCCCTGCTCATGTTCTCTCTGTCTCTCAAATAAATAAATAAAATCTTCTACAAATGCAAAACCCAGAAAAACAGACAGACGAAAATATATATATTAAATTTCCCATTCTTCCCTGAAGAGAAGGTATGGCCAGTGAAGGGGGGGTGGGAAGCTTCTGGGAAAGTTCCTTTCCATTTCTCGCTGCCTAAAATGCAGAGGCGATGGCAATAGCCACTGTGCTCAGATGACACCCATGAGTAAGGTTTGATGATTGAATCCATCTTTAAGGATGGCAGAGCAAAACTGTGGAAGGATCTGGGATCCCTGACAATAGTGGGGAGGTATCACCGTCTGTTACAAAAGCCATCAGCACCTTCCCAAATCTCCTCAACATTCACCAATCCTGCTCTAGGCTTTGTCACAAGCACATGTATTCTCTGCTTAAGACCCTCTCCTAAGGTCGTGGAAGCATGATTAAGATGGTCAGGGAACTAATGCTCCTGGGATCAGCTCTCATCCAATTAATTCACCAATGCACCAAATACGCCTCCTCCTTATCCCTTAGATGGGACATCTCTGAAATATGTTCTACATTCTTTCCCAGAGGTCATGGGCAGGGTTGAGCCTTAGTTGTCACAGCATTAATTTACTCATTAATGTTCACTATTCTGGTTTCCTTCCCTCCTGTCACTCCACTACCTCCCAAACAGTTTTCCTGGGACTACAAAATGAACAGGCTTCTTGCTCTCAAATCCTAGTCCGTGTCTGCTCATGTGGTAACCAAATATAAGACACCATCTCCAGAATTTCTATGTTGGTAACTCTTTAGAACAGAGAAAAATAACTCCCTCCAAAGAAACCACAGTTAATTGGGTTTTCAGTTATATGTTGCTACATCTCATCTTCTTTGATGAAGTTAGCAATGCGATAATTCTTTAAGTTCAAATCCTTTCATGTTATAGATCTTTTTCTAATAAAGAACCATCGTTAAAAATGAAAAGCCAAAAGAAGAATTTAAAAGTCTTTTGATTGAATAAAGTTCTGCTGACTGCTAGAAGAAATATTGAAAATTATATTTTAAATGCCTATATTTGGCAAATTAAATTTCAGTGAATAAATGGCCTCTACATGCCAACTTTAGAGGGAATCTCATTTTTTACTAGACCTATCCCCAGCATTTGATATGGTTGGTCACTCCCTCCTTCCCCAAAACTGAATTTTTTACTTAGCCTGTGGGTGACCACTCTCTTGGTTCATTCTCTGCCTCATTGGCTGATTCTTTGAAGTCTTCATTGCTAGTCCTCTCCATCTTGAGCTGAAGTCCCAGGGCTCAGTCCTTATCCTGCTTCTCTTTTATATCCGTGGAACTCTCTGGATGATCTCATCCAATCCCATAATTTGAAATAATATCCCTATGTTGATGGCTGTCAAATTAATAACTTTGGCTTCAACTTCCCCCTGAAATCAAGATTCAAACATAATTACTTACATCTAATCTGGTTGGCTGGTGGAGACAATTCAAATTTTACATGACCCAAACTGAGTAAAACTACTTTTTGCAGTCCTTACCTCAGTGGATGGAATTCCTTTCTTATAGTTAACCAGGACAAAAATATATGACATTTTCCTGAATTCCTCATTTCCTGGAGCACTCTGCTTCTTCAATCAACCCTATCCACTCTGCATTTATTTATTTATTTATTTAGAGAGAACACAAGCTGGGGCAAGGGGAGGAGTTGGTGAGAGGAAGAGAGAGAGAGAGAGAGAGAATCTTAAGCAAGCTCCATGCCCAGTGTGTGAGCCCAATGTAGGGTTCCATCTTACAACCCTGAGAGCATGACCTGAGTTGAAATCAAGAGTTGGAATCACGACCAGCTGAGCCACTCAGATGTCCCTCAATTCTACATTTAAGTCCTTCTACAATTGGACCTCTTTTCATCACTTCCCTCACTGGGACTTTAGTATAAACAAACTGGCATCATTTTCTGTTTGAACTGTTGCGGTTGCCTCCCATTTGGTCTCCCTGAATCCATGCTCACTCATGGACACTCTATTCTCCAAATAGTAATCAGAATGATCCTTCTAAAATATAAGTTGAATCACATCAATATCCTGTTCAGGTTCTCCAGTGTATTTTTGTCTAAACCCAAGTATCCACCCACAAGGCCCACTGTACAGAGTTCCAGATACTTCTGACTTCATCCTCTGCCCCTTATCCTGAGATTCCCTCTGCTCCAGCCTTGCTTGCCTCCAGGTTGGGCCTTGAACATACCATGGATGCAGCTCCTCAACCCTTTCGCTTACCATACCCTCTATTGGGAATGCCCTTCCCCCAGAAGCCCACATGGGTCCCCCCCCCCGCCTCCTTAATCTCCCCTCAAATGTCATGTCATTCAAAAGGCCTCACCCCAACCAACTTTCCTCCAATGGCCCACCCCTCTCTCTTTTCCATCTTCTTTTCCTTTATTCTCCTTGATTTTTCTGCAAAATACTTATTGCTACATGACTTGTTACCTACTTACTTGTGGATTGCCTACCTCGACTAGACTGAAGGCTTCCCTTTGGAAGAGCCTTTGCTCTTTAGCAGGGACTTTGTCTCATTCACTGCACTTCCCTGGCACCTGGGTAACTGCCTAGGACACGGTAGGGACACCATCAATATGTTCAATGAGTGAATGAATTACGATTAACCTTTTATCAAAAAACTATTCTTGACCATCCAAATACCTGATTGGGTGTGGTATAACTGGACATCTGAAGGAAAAAAGAAAGGAATCTTCAAAGTGTCTGTTAACAGTTGTTCTCTTCATTCATTAAGAACTATCATCTCTCAAGAAGAGGCCCAATGGAAGCTGACGTATGGCTATCAGGTTCCCAAGGCTTTGCCAAGTGGAGGACGAAAAACTAAATAAGGCAAATCCCTCCTTTGCTAGAACTTTTTTTTCCAGTTTTTTCAAGGTGTTACCTCAAAAATAGACAGCTCCCAACATGCTTCCTCAATTATTTAGCTAAAATGCCAAAGGAACTCAATTACTTCTAAAATGTATTGAGACAACCCCGAAATGAGGAGATGTTGGGAAAAGAAAAGTCAGTAACACGAAGCGTGTTCTAATGTTACTTTTTATTTCATGAAACCAGAATTGTTACAAACATCAATTTCAGGCACATTTTATGTAGACATTAAAACAAAAAAGCAACAAGGTATGTAAAACAAACGCCCACACAAACATTTATCACCAGAGAAGAAAGTAATTAAGAAAAAGATTAAAATATTCTTTGAAATAGAGATATTGAGAAACCACATACCCTAAAGTGAAAATATGGAATAAAAGCAAATAGTACACATGGGCTTTTTACTCTTCAAAATTTAATCAACAAAAGTTAATGATATCGTATGAAAGATTATTGAATATGCTAGTCTAACACTTAAACACTCTTCCATCCTTTGCCTTCCAGATCAGAGTTCTAATTAGATTCACAATCTTACCTTGTTGAACTCTGCATCCACGCCGCTGAATTCTGTTTATTTGTTAGTCAAATAGAGTTCTCCAGAACTTCTGGAGTTCAGAGTTCTCCAGAGTTCTCCAGAAATCCAGGACCAGGATCAGAGATAGAATTACAATCATCCACTCCCAGGAGAAAGGGAGGAGGTGTTCACACTGAAAGACCTCTAATTCTCAGATTCTCTGCCTAATATGAACCACTTAATTGTCTACACTGACGTTTCAAAGCTTGAGAAAGGGAATGTTGTATAACCCTGGACTTCATTCTGGTTATTTCCTGTAAGCAGAGAACAAGATAAGAAATGGGCCCCTCGTGCTGAAACAGGTACACAGAGACATCTACATCTACTGTCTACGCCAAGCTATGACAAAAGTGCTTTGGGAAGTGAATTAGGACTATTACGTTGATTGAAAGGGCCATGCTACAAAGTGTTTGCTTTCATCCTCACCTCTATTTTAGGTAATTTAGAATAGATAATAGTTAATTTTACCTTTTTTGAGAATAAATACTCAGCTGCATAAAATATATATCTTTATCTTAAACATCTTAAATAGTAAACATCTTAAATAGTTCCTCCTTTTAAAAATAGTTTTGATGGACTTCTGATGCCCCTAAACATTCATGCTACAGGTCCCACAGCCATATTTTCAGACACTGGCTCAGGGACTGCTGAAATAGTGGATATCTCTTTGCTGGTAAATATCAGAGCTATTACTCAGTCTTTGTAAGATTTCACTAAACCACCAGTTCTCAGATTGTACCTTGCCTCTGAATTACCTGGAAAGCTATTTAAAATATGCTGAATGGCGCACGCAGTGTGTCTGATTCAGTAGGTCTGGGGCTGGGCTGAGAATTCATTTTTTAATGAATTCCCAGGCAATGTTGATGCTGCTTGTCTAGGGACTGCCATTTTGAGAATCACTGCTTTCAGCTATTAATTTATATGTTCTTTAGAGAGCAATGGAAGCTTAGAATCCAGGCCCTATGTGGTACTTACTAAACTCTCTTCAAGTCTGTGTCCTAAAGACAGTTCTTACGAAAATCCACTTCTCACTTCCTCCTTTAATAGCAAACAGTAGTGCCCAGGCAGCTAACGAGTCCTTCCCACTATTTGCTTCGCATTTCCCTTTAGCCACGCCAGGCCAAGGCGTCTTTCCTATTTCTCGCCAGAAGGGCTGCAGTCTCTTCTGTGTCCCCAGATGCCCTGGATTTTGGAAGCCTCCTCAGGGCAGGACTCATGCCTTTGGGGAACCAAAAGCCACAGCTACATGTCTCTCCCCAGGAGGTCTATCTCATCCAGGAGGAAGTCCATGTCCTCCCGGCTCACTTGAGGGCTGATCACCACCTGGCGGAAGAAGTTGACCTTCCCTCGATGGGGCTGGTAGCCCAGCATCAGGCTTCCCTTCTTCATCATCCGCTCCTTAATGGCTGGGGCCACCTGCACCAGGCGAGAGGAGGGAGGCGGTGAAAGACCAGAGCACATTCCGGCGGCATTCCGACCAGTCACGTGATACGCACTGGCCTCCACCGGGGATTCCACTCCCTTGCACACATCAAGGTCAGTATTAGTCATAATCTACTGAGAACTCACAGCATATGAAGACTGATCCAAGGGCTTTAGATAAATTTAATTCATCTAATCTTCACAGTGACCTTGGGAAAGAGACAGAGATATTCCCTATTCGTGGATGAAGAAATTGAAGTGCAAGTTGGAGATTAGACAGTCTGAGGTCCCATGCTTGGGAAAGGTGAGTGAAAAGAGCCGGCAGCCTCGCCGAGCACACACTCGGAAACCTAAACCATTATGCGGTGTCCTGGGGGGCACAGTTGTGAAAGTGTCAAATGGTACACTCCCCAACTTTGAACTAAAAAATGCTCCAGCTCAGGCATCTTAAGTAAAGAAAATTAGTTTTGGGAGAGACAAAAACACAGACACAAAATAACAGCCTTCCGTTGATAGTCTAACAAGGAAAACACTCATACAGATATTATGCCCAGTTCTGTTTTGAAGACTAATAGTTTATTAGTTTATTAATAGGACACATGAAACAAAAATACTCTTTCATGAAGAGGTATAAAGGTTGGAATAAAATAAGAAGCCTGTATTTTAAAGATCTGCAGATAACCTGGGGAGATGGGACCTGATCATCCAAATGCACAAATTTTTCTAAAAGTTCAATGTTTGAAGAAATTAGTCCAACTTAAGAACCTCCTGGGAACATCAGTTTTCCTATCGGTAGCATGACCACCCAAGAACTAGGTTATAAACTTTTAAAATAGTGAAGCTGATCTTTGAAACACCAAGTTAAAATAATTAGAGAGCACTCTTACTGGCTTGGAAAGGTGAGCAAAGGTTTTCCATTTTCTTTTTAGTTTAACTCTTCCAAAATTCTGAGCATGTCCTATGTGAACATAGGATGAGAATATCATGTATTTCTGTCCTCATCTTCTCAGAAAGATGAGACTTGGTTAATCCAGAAGGGAAGAATGCCTACATAAATAACATCAAGCACTATGTGCTTTGAAATTCCTTAGGTGAGGGGCATACATCTGGGTTCCCACAAGCCTGTCTTGGGGCGTGACCATCCCACACCTCTTCAGCCTTTAAGCATACCTATGTCTTGCCAGATACCCCCCTGAGAACAAGCCAAACTACTTCATCGGACATTCAACATAATCTTGATCAGTTGCAAAGCTTATGGGAAAACTGGGTGTTTCAGACTTCTAGAGGTTTGATGTGCTGGATTCAGCCACAGAGCCTGATTCTCAAGGGACATGCGAGAATGATTTTAATTATGTACTTTTTCCCTTATGTGCTAATTTTAGAACCTAAATTTTGCATAACACTGACTACACTGTGCCTACAACAGCAACAACAAACATCCGTTAAGCTCAACCACATTGCCATTCTAGCAAAATATTGGAGTTCTCGCAGGGTATAATGAGACATAGAAAAGAAAATCCATGAGCATAAAAGAAAAAATATGTAGAAAAAGAAGATGAAGTTTAGAAGTCAAGCTAATGAAAAAATACAGACCATCGCATTCTATAGATTTCTGGAAGCATGTTACAAATTTTATTCTGAGCTCTTTAGAGATGAGAAAAGCAAGGTTAAATAATTATCTCCAATCTGCTAGCAAGATTTAGTGGTAAGTGTTCCGTGGAAGCAAAAAGGAAGCAAGTAGGTGAGTCTCTACATACCTAAGCTCCAGGAATATCTGTCTGTAACCCTTACATTTGAAGGTTCCAAGCATCTACTAAGTTTTCTTCCAAAGCTCTTTAATCAGGTATCATTTGTTATTGGAATCATAAAAATCGAGTGAAATGATACACGAGCAAATGAAAGGTGAGTGCAAAAAGAGAATGCTTTCCACAAAAACGAAGCTGAATTCTTTGAAAAGACTGGATAAATGGGGACGGCTAAACATGGCTGCAAGTTGGGTGTGGGAAGAGAACTGTTAAAACTTGAGGCAGAATCTAGGGTCGAGACTGGTTCTGCACGCAGATGGCCACAGAAGCCCTCAGCTTACAGAAACCCGGCTGGACAGGACAGATGATTTCGGAAGAGAGTAGTTACCACAAGAACAGGAGAGGCCCTTTGTTCATCAGACCCCTACTCAAGAAAAACCTCACTTACTTTGGGAAAGCGTTTACAAGTCCTCCCTTGCTGGGGCAAGAAAAACAACAGCAACTTTCCACCGAGAGATGGGGAAATAAATGCGCATAGATATATTTTAAGTTAAAATGTTTCAGTTATGTGTGTGTCCCATTTTTTTCTAGGGTTGTTTGCTTTAACTGACCTCTCCTCATCACTGTGGGTGGGGGGTTCTGCTGCGAATATGGATGTAAAGGGCACACGTGCACTTATGTATGTGTATACACAATTTATATACATGTAATATACATGTAAAACACACACGTAATTTAAACTTTTAAGGCACCATTTGTTATGCACTGCTCTTAAGATCTTTCTAAACTTTTTTTTTCATTTAATCTTTTTTTAAATTTATTTGACAGACAGAGATCCCAAGTAGGCAGAGAGGCAGGCAGAGAGAGAGGGGGAAGCAGGCTCCCCGCTGAGCAGAGAGCCCCATGCGGGGCTCGATCCCAGGACCCTGGGAACATGACCTGAGTCAAACGCAGACACTTAACCAACTGAGCCACCCAGGTGCCCCTAAAATCTTCCTATTTAGTCACAAAGCAACGCGGAACCATGGTTTGACTTAGGCTCGTGACAAAAGCACATTTAATTTTAATTCGAAGAAAAGTGCACTCTTGAAGGTAAACTGAAGATCTGAGAGAAAGACAGAAGAGTGCCATTGCCGATACATATTGGAAGACCGGGTTCGCCTAAGACAAATGTCTGGCCAGGAGAGTCGAAAACTATCAATTTTAGAGCTCACGGATTAAGGGTCTACAAACTTTTTTTTTTTAAATAAAAATTCCATTCATATTCACCTCCATCTTCCTCTAGGTACGCAGGGTATACCTAGCTCTGGATTATAGTCAAATTTAAATTTAAAACAGGAAGGTGCTTGGCTCAAGCCTAATTTGCATTGTCTATTCCCGTTTCCTTTTCAATAACCCCATCCCCCGCCCCCCCAAATGATATTTTCTGCCTTACCTTTGGAGACCATTAGAATCTTGATTCCGGCTCATTAAGTGTCAGAGGCTCACATGAGGCAATTATCAAAATCAAACTGTCAGCTTTGCATTTCTTGTAAGTAAACCAAAAGTATGTTCTAATGGGAGCGAGAAAGGTAAAAGAGGACCCCTCGGACATTTTAATATAAAGATATTTTTGATCTTTAAAATCCTTGCTGTTGTAGAATATGCTTCCATGGCGAACACATGTCATGGGAACCAAACTTCTAAGCCAAAATTTTGCCACTGACTTTCAAAAATTATAAATAAATGACCACATATCTATGGGACTCAGAGAACAAACTAAGCAAGGGTTTAGCAGGACAATACACATTTTATTTATGTACCCATGAATATACAATTCATTGGTAGAGGTAATTATTCCTAGGCAAGAGAGGAAGACCTCTTTAATCCATAAATCCTACATGGGAAAACCAAGCCATAAGCCACACCAGGGCTGATCCTCATTAAATCTCCATCACAAATTACAATTGTTGTAGTAGTACTGGTTCTTGATGTTGTTAACAAATATTTTACCAACCCTTTACAATTTGCAGTGAACTTTCACATAGCTGATTCCCACGAACTCAGGTTAAAGCTTGTTTGAACGGAATCCATGCTTGCAACGTAGGGACCTAGAACGTTCTCATTAACAACCAGCTTATCACATCTGCATCTAAAAAAATCAAGCATTTTCTATTTCTAAAATTCCAGGCATAATCCAGTGCTGGGTAACCTGGTTATTCTCTTTTGCCGATCGAAGCAGAGAAACAGTACTAATCTGACAGGATGGAATATTCACAGGGGAAAGAAAATATGCACAAGCTAAATGTAAGTATCTGAATATCGCCCCTAAATGGAGCATGGACGGAGGAAAGCAATTTGGCAGGAGTGAGATTGCTTTCCAGCTCTCAATTATTTTACTGCTGGTTTTCCTTCAAATTGTAAATCAAATTCTTTTCGCATGCCTCAGTGCCTTGGTCCCTGCATCTTAAGTGGGGGAAGATCCTGACATTTCTATTTGGTTGCACAGAAACTTAATCGACACGTTTCTGTAGGATTGCTGCCCCCCACCTTAAATTATGTTCCAGCGATGATTTAGTCATTTAAACAGAATTTTGTTGTCACACTCCTGCAGCATAAAATAGCATTTGATACTTACAAGTTGCTTAAACGCAAAGGAAAAGCAAAACAAAATAAAAGTCTCTCATTCTGGCCAAGTACGGTGATTTGATAACAAGTAACTGACCGGACACCAGCATAGCCTTTTCTGAAAATAAAATTTTAACATCCACTAAATGGAATTTCTTCTTAAATATGTGTAAACATATTTAAGGTTGACGACAACATATTTGTTTTCAATATGCAGAGTATTTCTTGAACTCTCTGAGAGGAAGTATATTTTTACCAGTGCATTACAGAAATATTTTTGTGAACTACAATAAAAGTGAACTATTGATTGAAAAGAAATTACTGAATAAAAATTAAACTAAAAAGAATAATTAAAAGCCTATTTTTAGAAAATTTTAAATTTAGCAGTAAAGCTAATCTGTTAAATTGTCATAAAAGTTTCTAAATAGCAGCTCTTGAGTTCCATATTTTTCTTATTGCAGACTGGTAATATTCAGTTTATGGGTCTGGAGACCACATTTCGAGGACCACTGCTCTGTTTTAACTCCCATGGCTCCTTGTGGGTGTATATTATTTTAATGATGAATCTTGATGTTCTTGCATATTTTTTCACGCTTCTTGCCATGGTCTCCATACCACTTTGAATGGTGTCTTGTATTCCATCATACCACAGTGCCTTAGTTTACCTAAATCATTTCCCCATTGTTAAAGCTTGGACCTTCTACAGTTACAATGACACGTCAGTGAAACCATGGACCCAATCATGAAACCTCTAAATTAGTCCTTCAAAAGTTAGTCCAGAGATGATAACAGTAAATGGTTCAAAATGGTCTAGACTTTAGGATCTATTTGCAACTTTTCTCATTATTTGCTGTGCAGGTGAAATCAAGTCCCATTTTTTTTACCTGTCAAATAGGGAACATCACAACATCTACGGGGTTGTGAAGACAAACCCATAACTAAAAGAGGGATCCTTTTGCAACAAATTTGAGGGACAAACCCTGTATAAGCGTCTACTCTCACTCTAGCCTGCAATACCATTCAGAGCTTCTAATAAATCCAGACAGACTCGTATTTTGCTAAATTCTCCCATAAATCATGAGCAAATCAATGTTCCTCCAACTCCAGATTTTAGAACTGTCATCTCAATTTCAATTTAATTAATCTACATTTCATTTTCTCCAAGGAAGCAAAGATTCTTTGGGGGTAGGAGCCCAAACTCATAATAATTTTCAGATATTGTGGGTAGAGCATAGAGTGGGCAGGCAGGCTAATAAGCTGAAGGGTAAATTATGAGAGTTATATTGTAATTAACATCTTGTTCTGAGATTATCTTGCTTAAGAGAAACTTATATCAAATGTAGAAAATGATCTATGATATTTTTTCTCTCTATGAAAAGTACTTTGAAAAAGTTTTAAATTTCCCTATATCTACACTCCACCCATACTCCTTCAGTATTCTCCAGAGTAGTTTATAGACATAGGAAGGCTACACATTTCCATGACTGGTCAAGCAAATAAACACTGAAAAAGGAATAAAATGGGGCTCAATGCAGCCGCTATACTTTACTGTTACTTTAGATCTGAGGGACAAAGCTCTCTTCTTTAAAGAGTCAGATAATAACTATTTCAGGTTTTGTAAGCCAACGATCTCTGTTGCCAATACTCACCTCTGTCATCGTAGCATGAAAGCAGCCCTGGACAATATATACACAAACAAGCAAGGCTGGGTTCTAATAAAACTTTATTTAAGGGCAGTGACATTTAATATGTGATTTTCACATATCAAGAAATACTAAGCTGTTCTTGATTATTTTTCAACCACCGAAAAATGGTAAACCCATTTAGAGCTCCTAGGCTATAAATAAGTAGGTAATAAGTTAGATTTGGTTTTGGGCATATGTATGGACTCCCTGGTTAAAGCAGACAGATACATTACAACATGTAGAATCTACCCCTTCAAGGGAAAAAGCACATAGAAATTTATGTTCATTGGCTTTTTTCAGAAATTCTACATCAAGTCAGGAAATGCTCACAGTCTTCTTGACCCTCCTTTTCCAGCCGAGCGAGAAACCAGGACACAGACTGGCAGACATTCACTGTGACTTTCTTCCAGCCGTTATTTTTGAGCAATCACAAACAATAATTTGCTTTATACTTTCTTCCTAAATAATCCGGGTTCCAAATAATGTGGGTTCAAATATAAAGCTTTGCCAGTACTAATGTTATGCACTTATCAAAACTGATAGAACTATATACCTTAAGAGGTGAATTTTACCTGCGTGTAAATTTTGAAATGAATAAACAAATTCATTGAAAAAATAAAGGCAGGTCCAAGAGGATATGTATCTACATGAGATCAGGCAAATGCCTTTAGTTCCCAGAGCCCCAGTCCCCTCATCTTTAAGCGGGTGATGATAATAGTATGGTACCCCTTCATACAATTAAATAAAATATGGACTATGATATTAGAGATGCAGCCTGTAATGCTGTGAACAGATAGTACATGATGGGAATGAATATTCTTATTCAGGAAAAGTTGAGAGCACAAACTCCAGAAAGGAAATGGAGCTCTAAATTAGGATGTTTCCTCCCAGTTCTATTATTCACTTCACGTCCTAAAGCAAATCACTTCATTTCTCTGTGGGCCTGAAATGAGAAAGGTCATGGTAACCACTTTTAGGTGCAAAAGATAGAAAGCTATTTTGGACATAGTGGCACTTGAATCTTTTCTTCACGGTGTGGGTTTTTTTGAAGGCTCATTTGATCAAACATTTAAATGTACCCACCATCCTTGGGGCACCTGGATGGCACAATTGGTTACGCATCTGACTCTTGGGTTCAGCTCAGGTCATGATCTCAGGGTCCTGGGGTCCAACCCTTAGTCAGCTCCTCTATGCTCAGTGAGGAACCTGCTTGTGGATTCTCTGTCTCTGCCCCTCCCCAAGCTGGTGCTTGCTCTCTCGCTCTCTCTCTTTCAAATAAATAAATAAATCCTAAAAAAATAAAATGAATGTACCCACCATGCTTATTAAATGTAATTCATATATGATTATGGATGATTTCAGGTGAGTTGTGGGTGACTAAGCTAACATCATCTCTCGAGTTTGTACTTCTTTTGTTTTCTGAGGCCATTTTTATATGGCCACCAAATATTTTTATATGTCCCTATTCGGTTCCTCTGTCCCTCATGCTGATTTTGCCCAGTGGCTAAATAAACTAGCTCTTTTTACCAGAGGAATCAATTATCCAGTTTCCTCACAACAGATCTATTTAAACCTGTAATTATCAGCAGCATCACTTTCGTTGTTACAAGTGAGTCTAGTTGCTAATTTACAGGTTTAGAATAACCATTCAGAGACCAACAGACTAGTTTAGACTGACCTGAGACCCAATTCATGAAATTCTATGTGAGTTTGGACAAATATTTAACTGCTCTGGGACTCATCAAGACCTGATATCCCTTAGGATTGTTATGTGGACTAAATGAAATAATATATATGAATGCACCAAGCATAGAATTTGGCATTCACTAGACACTCAATAATATGAACTAGTCTTATTAATATCTTAGAATGAATTTGTTTTTAATCAATTTATATTCATACCTGGTCTTTTATTACACTATTTCATTACTCTCTCTTGAGAGATGAGCATTTGAAAGTTCTGTGAAAACATGATTTGTAATTTATTCTTTCTCCCCAAAGCAACTAAACTGTATTTAAATAATTCGGAGAGGTTGCGAGTTAGCAGTTTTAGAAATTAAATCTTATGCCTCATGTATGCCACTTCTATATTAATTTTCTATTTAAGGTCCAAGTTTTTTTTTCCCAACATAGGCAAAGTAAACTCTTTTTTCCTTTAAAAAGTGAGACAGTGGTTGATCATCTCAAGTTTGGTGGCGGGGCAGGAGGCAGGGAAAGAAGCTTCCCATTGAAATGTATCGTGGGCAGGGATGAGCTCCTGTTGTATGTTAGCAATTTCTCTGTGTTGTGTAAGTATTTTGCAGAAAATAGAGATATTGTCTAAGTAAAAATTTACTTCTTCTTTGGACACATGAAAAGGTCATATACTGAAAAGGTCATTTGTCCCCATATTCATGAGCTTGTGTCCAAAATTAAACAGTCTCCTCGTGCTATCCCGCCGCTTATATTTTTATCAAAGGAAGACTGAAGAGTAGTATTAGGAGCTCCCCAAATATGCCTGAAGATACAAATCATCAGGACAGGGCGGGGGGGGGGGGGGAGGGGGTTAAGCATCTATCCAGAGCACCTGGCTTTGAATCTCAGGGTTAGACCTGGTGACCTGGTGGTCTTCACATTTACCAGACACTTCAAATCCCTGTTTTTTGGTTTTGTTTTGTTCTAAAGATTTTATTTATTTATTTGAGAGAAAGAGAGAGAATGAGCGGGAGGGAGGGGCAGACGGAGAGGGAGACGAAGACTCCCCACTGAGCAAGGAGCCGATGAGGGGCTCGACTCCAGGACCTCAAGATCATGACCTGAGCTGAAGGCAGACACTTCACTGACTGAGCCACCCAGGCGTCTCACTTCAAATGCTTGTTATCACCATGCAAGTAAGGGGACATGGCCAGTGACAGTCCTTTAAGCAGGACCTCAGGAGAGATAAAGGTAGGGTGAGAGGTGAGAGATGTTTTGGACCAGGAAAGATAGTTTGGAGTGAGAAGGGGAGAGGAGATTAGGAATCTTCCCTTCTTTAGTTTCTTATGTCAATTTTGTAGTAAAGTAAGACTTAGCTGATTGTGAAAAAACGAAAAATAAAAAAATAAGAAATAGACCAGTGACCTTCAAAGAAATTGCTGGCCAACCTTTCTATTAATCATAAAACCTGATAAAGTGTTGAAAACACTGAACCATGGCCCAGGAAACAATAAAGCTCTTTCTTTTGATTGCTTGGAGAATCAATTTGCCTCTTTCCATATATTTTCTGCCATTCCTTACCTGTCCAATTCTCTTCTTATGTCTGTGCACAACGCTCACTCATTCCCTTGGTATTTGCCCCCCTATAATTTGGAGCTGAGCTGCATTGGTATAAGTCTCCTGAGCTTAAATTATGTAAAATTGGTGGTCTATAGCCCATGAAATCAGATGCATCTAAAAGATCATTTCAGCTTGGCAGAACATGGAGAAATAGGCCGTACTTAGACTGGACATACCTCTTTTCAAATATGGATTTTTTTTTTACCCTGATTTTCCTCCAGAGTATCTCTCAAAATCAGACATGCACAAAATAAAAAAAGCATCTCAACTTAAAAGAACTGTCCAGTTTATGCCCTTTCCGATACAGAGGAGCTAAGCCACAAAACAGAGGTTAGCATCACAGAAAGAATGAAGAACACAGTCAGCTTCACATTTGGTGTTTACAACGTGGAAATGACAATGACAGCAATTCCAATAAACCTAATGTCAGTCATATATTCAAGGCAGCTGAAATGAACAGTCATAAAAATAAACCAAACTGAACTGAAAGCATTAGCTGAAGAATGGACACAATAAACGTTTTACACACTCTATAAAGCAAAAACTTAATCCTCAATGTGTCACAGCCACCATCTGAGCTAATAGGTGCTCAGTAACTGTTGTGGGCCAACTCCGAAGTTTTCGCCCATTTGGGGAGGTCCCTATATTGTTCCTTAATTTGACAAGCTATTTGGGAATTCTTTCCTTAAAATGACAACCACCCTGGGGTGGTCCCACCTGTCCAGGGGCATCCGTGTCTAAGGTTTTGGGTTATGACAAAGACTATTTGTATTTAATGTCTGAAGGTCAAGGGTGCTGAATGCTTCGCAGTGCTTCGACTAAACCTGCCCAAGGAAGAGTCACGGTGCCCAAAATGCCAGCAATGCCCCTGCTGAGAAACATGGATCACAAGCCCCATGTGCTCCAGGGATCTCTCCCACCCTCTTTCTTGACTCCTCTGGATTCTCCCAGTTTCTCTCAAGACCTAGGAACGTTCCTTTGGTCCAGAACAGAGGACTCAGTTGATAGGTCAGCAAAGTGAATCCCCACCAAATGGGATCTTCAAAAGACAACAGTCCCTTTTGTTGTTGCCTTTAGATTCTCTCCTTGTTTTAAGTTCTTCTGGCTTGATTGAGGTATAATTGACAACGAAAAATGGGGGATAATTACAATGTACACTATGATGTCTTGATACACACATACATTGAGAAGTGATGGCTCCCAGATTCTTTACATATTCCAAGAGTTTCACTCCACGTGAGAGGAGAAAAGGAGTACAGTCCTTTCTCTCTGGATCCTCTGGGCAGTGGCGCCTATTTCTAAATACAGCATCTGGCTCTCTGAGCAGGGACACAGCTTTAAGACTGCCTTCTACAGTAGGTGACTCAGACTCTCTGGGTTTTAGCCCCAGGGAAGCTCATTCTCGTCTCTCCTACACACCCAAGCCAGGTAAGGAGCACAGGTTAAGCATTTCAAAGCCAATGAGAGACTGGTTCCTTTTCCAGAGAATTCTTTTCCCTTTAGACATTTGGCAATGGGCAATTAGCAGCTGACATTCCGTCTTTTGATTCAGCCCTGCCAACAAGACACAAAGAGCCCTGGGGCTGTCTGGGGCTTAACCGCCAAAGCCGTACCTGGGGGTCCAGGCACAGGTGTGGGAGGTGGGGCTGTGTTAGCACAGCAATATTTTTAAGGTGCAGAACCTGCATTTAGGCTTGGGAGGCTTAGCTTCCTGAGTAGCAGAATTATTGGTTTTTATCGCAGATTCTGGGCCTAACAGATGGAGTAAAACAGGAAGTGATCCCATGATGTTATGCTGCTCTGAACCGAGAGACATCTTACTCTGCCCAGCCTGCCAATGCGTCCGAATTATGCCTCAGTGAGTGCCCACTGGCCTCAATCACCCACCTGCAACCACTCACCAGCATCCCTATCTGGTTTATAGATTTGGGGATTTTTGGTGGATTTTTTTTGTGTGTGTGTGCGTGTTTTGTTTTTGTTTTTGATTTTGCACTGCTCTTTGCTTCCAGAGTAAACTGAAGTCCAAATTGTCTTTTGGGGGGATCCGGTGGAGTACAGATGGCCATTGTCCATCCCGAAGTTAGTAGCACACACAAGACATACCCCCACCTCTTCCCAGGCCTTTTCTTTGCACGTCTATTAATAAGTGGTTTTCGCAGGATTTCATTGTACTTCATTAATTAAGCTCAAGTGCATCCTAAAATTCTTGGTGTTTCAACCTCAGAGGCAAAACCTCAACTTTTAAAGACAGGTGTTTTATGTACCTTACTTTTCTTCCTTTCTTTTTTTTCTCTTTTTTCTTTTTTTTACTAAATCAAAGAGAGGTACCATGAGGAGATTTAAAATTAATTATTGTTCCTGTATTACTCATAAAAATATTTAGAAAATAAGTGTTAGGTGTTCTTCACTGAAGTCTTTCTAAATGTTCCTAGAGGATTTTTTTTTTTACAATTAATGCTGTAAATATTAATCAACAGCTTTTCATAGCAACCCAGACAGTTTTCTTAAGTAACAAAACGGTCTAGGTTTGCTTATTTTGTGTAAATTGACGGAAGAGATTATCCATTCTTCTCTATGGAGCTCACTCAACACTCTTTAGCGCTTAACATTGGAATTGCCCTTTCCTTAAAGTCATGGAGGTCCAGGGGTTCCTGGGGACTCCAGACTACAGAGTAATGCAGAGAGGGGGAGCGGGGCTGCTCCAGGGGCTAGAAGGAAGCAGAGCAAAAAGGGCTCTTTGTGGCCTAATCCAACCTCCACTTGACATGTCTCATATATTGGAGTTTTGTGCAAGAATCTGTTTGACAAAAACGCCTCACCATTAAAAAAAGACCAAGTCTGAATCTAATTGGCAATGTATTTATTATTATTATTCAAGATCAATCATTTTGAGATATCTGAAAAATACCCCTCTGGATGTTGGCTAAGGGAATTCTTCCTATATGCTGAATCTAAGAGGAGAGGGGAGTTCTTGGTCTGACATTCTTGACCAAGTTGGGGAGATGGAGGGAAGTCACAGAGAAACAGGTTGCTTTGCCCAAACCAAGCTTCTTTTCCTTGAGAGTTAAGGTTAAGTCATACATGGTCAAGCTTTGTTAGAATAAAGTCATACTGCATAAAAACTGGGCATTTCATATAACTGAACCTCAAGTATGCCCTAGCATGGCTGCGTAACAAAGCCGTATCACCTTCCCATCCAAGAGCTGTTTTGCTTCTCGAAGGTGATCGTTATTCCATTCCTGTGTTTTTATTCTCCCATAATCACCCCGGAGTTTCAACGTATCCATTTGCCATTTGAATGGCTTTTTTTTTGAAAACTGCTTGTTCACCTTCCTTGATCATTTTGGATGATCATCTTTACCTTACTGATTTAGAAGAACACTTTGTTACTAGGAACATTGGCTATCTGATTGCTTGATGTGTTGCAAGTTATTTACCTGCTTTTAATTTTATTTTAGTTATTTCATGTACAGTCTTATAACTTATATAATCAGACTGACCAGCTATATATGTATGTATTCCAACATTGGTTTTGTACTTAGAAACCGTTCTACACCAGTTAAATAAGTATTTTTTTTTTCTGATTTGGTTTCGACACTTAAAACCTTTAATCCACTTGAACATTCCATTTGTACCTTGCATAAATTAGAGAAACACTCCCTGTGTTTAACCAGGAGTCTCCACACCGCTGATAGGACAAGTCTGCTCTTCCCCAGCACACATTGGGAATGCCTATGATGAATATTCCTACGAATACTTGGGTCTGAGCTTTCTGTTCTGCAAGATTGATATGTCTATTCTTAGAGTAATCAAGCTGTTTTATTTATTGCAGTCTATAAAATATTGAACTCCCCTTTCAGTATTCACACTTCTCAAAATGTTCTTACCTATTACCACCCACTTGGTCTCTTAGGTGATATCGAAAAACACCATGACAAGTTAAAATAAAAAGGAAAAAAAACCCTTTCCATTAACATGATTAGACTTATATTCATCTTGCATATTATTTAGGGAAGATTAATCTTATTTAGAGTTTTGGTGTTTTTCAGTTTTGAAAAATATGGCTGCCTATTCTTTGGCATTCTTCTCAAAGAGATTTCCTGAGTTGGAAAGGATTTGTGGCAGGCTGGTTACTTACCAATAGGAGGCAGTAGATGCTGCACAGCCTCCAAGGTGAGGTTAGGAGAGGTAGAACAGTGTCTAGCTGATTCTCAGGGACACCCACTTGTTGAAGTCCACCTATCCTGAGCCCACCACCCTATTATGAATACCAGGCCCCCTGGAGAGGCCTCAGGTAGGTGCTCTGGTTGATAGCCTAAATGAGGTCCCAGCCAAGGGCCAGCATTAACCATCAAGTATGTGAGTGAAGATGCTTCCAGAATATTCCATGGAATCACCCTCAGCTATTTCAGTCTTTCTGGATGAGGGTCCAGACATCCCACTCCCTCTGTGTTCTGTCTGAATTCTTAACCCACAAAAGCCATAAGCATAATAAAATGGCTCTTTAAAGCTGTTGCATTTGGAAAAATTTATAAAACAGAAATTGTTACTGGAACATTGAGGTTTTTTGGAGGGGGTCCCTAAAGTTTTACAGTTTTCTTCCATAGGTACTATAATTCATTTAACTCTCGGTTATTAAATGCATTTTATGCTATTGTGGTTGATAAAATTATTCTGATTAAAATGGTGCCTGGGTGGCTCAGTCTGTTAAGCATCTGCCTTCGGCTCAGGTCAGGATCCCAGAGTCCCCAGATAAAGCCCCACATCTGGCTCCCTGCTCAGAGGGGAATTTGCTTCTCCCTCTCCTCTGCCTCCCCCCACCTCATGCTCTCTCTTACACGCTCTCCTTCATGTAAATAAATAAAATATTTATTTTTAAAAAGAATACAATTAAATAAAATGCTGACTTCTGATAAAAATTTCAATTTTGCAGGTCCTAGATTCTTACTCTCTGTGTAAGAAAAAGCTTTTTTTGGATATTTAACTTTATACATGTACTATAGTAGTTTATGTGATGCCCTTGGGTTTTGTAGATGCATAATCACACAATCTAAAATGAACACATTTGGGGCTCGTCCTCTGAAATATTTTAAAGCTCAAGTCTTTGTCTGGTCATCGCGTTGGTTAGCACTCCCAGAACAACATTAACGTGCAACAGTGAGGGCAGATGTTCCTCATTCACTACTGAGTTTAATGAGAAGGCCTTTCATGTTCATATTAATCTAATACATCATATAAGCAAACAAAGGATATCACTGTGAGCTAACCTGTCAGCCTCAATATTAATTTTGGTCATTCAACCTACGTATTTTTTTTCAATTTCTAAGGATTCTTTTCCTGCTTCATTTTAACTGGGAGAAATAATTTTGGAATGCTTTCTTGATTTACTAGTTCAGAGATAGGTAGAAAATGATGAAATTGCTTTTTTAAAGCCTGCTTTTGCTTAGCTTTTGAAATAATGGAGTTCTGCTGAATGGAGCAGTAAAAACGGGACGTGTGCGGCATCCCGGCGTGCGACGCTGGCTGGCTAATCCATCTCCTCAGACAGTTTTTGGGGATCCAAAAAACACGACATAAATTAAGTTTTTCAACCTGTGTGAGTGGATTATTGTATAGCTCCCTGAAATAATCCTCTCATCTTTTAACACTGTTCTGACCCAGTTTGGGGAAGTATCTTTAATATCTTGTTCTACTTCACTGACCTCCAGGCAGAATAGCCAGAAATATCTGCATTTAACAGGCAACTTTCATCTTCAGGCTCACAAAAGGGTCAGCTTTCTTTAAAAAGGAAATTGAAACTTATATCACAAGGCAGGTTTTGAGGTGATTTTACTTTCTATTTTATAACCCCGACAAATAGAAGGCAAGGCTGTGGAATAACCGAAGGGCTTCAGAAGAGTGCGTACCGATGGATGGAAATAAATCAAAATCTGTTGACCGGACCGGCTTGTACCTCACCATTGATTATTTGTCAAGTCACGGGCACTCACCCCAGAAAGGGAAGCAGAAGCACATGTGGGGAAGACGAGATAAGCCTGGGTTGCTAGAACAAAACCCAGAACAATAACCCACCCGGACGAGGAGTGGAAGAAAGAAGGGCTCCCAGGAAGCAGTAAGTCTGAGGTTTCACCGAGCACTCTGGTTACCTAAGCGATGGCTGGGAGAATGGACGTGCTCCGGGTGGCTGATGGGGGACTGACTGGTGGGGTCTGTGGTAGATTTTATTATTGTTCTTAATTATTCACACGCCCTGCCCTGCTCGGAGAGGAGGCATCCTTGCCTCTGCCTAGAAACCTGCAGTGTCTCCCCATAGCAGAAGTATTGGTGGCCATTCCACTATTATGTGGTCAAGTCTGAGCTGAAACTTTAAGAGCGGATGAGTGTTTCCACCAGCCCTTGCCTCCTTTCCCTTTGTTGTGAGGAGAAGGGAGCTCCTCTTCTGGCATGGGTGCAGAGATCAAGACCATGGGGCAGAACAGAACTGCCACTGACCCGCAGCAGACATGACATGTGATCAAGAAATAAATCTTAGTTACTACAACCCCTGAGACTGGGGGTGAGGACTCCTTTGCTGCAGTTGTATGATTAAGTGAAACCTAATTAACACAGCTCACACTAGGGTATTAGGTTAGATACAGAATGAATCCCTCTTTAGACGAAGCTAGGTACCTCTTCTCTGGCTCTAATTTTCCCTGCGTTAGACTTGGCTGACTTAAAGCCCTCGAATCCTGAGAATACCACACATTTAGATTTCCATAGGCAAAGTCAAAGCAACAACTGGATGATTCTAAACTACTGTTCAATGAGTATCTGCCATCCTAAAAGTGATTTAATCACATGGAGAGGCAGTATCAATTTATAGCGTGGAGGTTGGCAAATGTTTCTTTCCTTTTTTTTTTAAGATTTTACTTATTTACTTATTTGAGAGAGGTTGAAAAATGTTTTCTTTCTTTCTTTCTTTTTTAATATTTTACTTATTTATATATTTGAGAGAGAGGGTGCCTACAAGCGGGGTGGGGGGAGCAGAGCAAGAAGGAGAAGCAGACTCCCTGCTGAGCAGGGACCCAGACATGGGGCTCAATCCCAGGACTTTGGGGTCATGACCTGAGCTAAAGGAGGCAGACGCCCAACTGAGGTGAGTGTTTTATGTGAAGAGCCAGAGACTAAATGTTGTCAGTTTTGTAGGCCATGCAGTTTCTGTCAGTTACTCAGGTTGTAGGTGAAAGCAGCCACAGGTAATAGAGAACACACGAGTGTGGTTGTTTCAGTGAAACTTAGTTTACAGAACCGGGCATTGGGCTGGATTTGGTCTGGAGGCTGACCCTGCTATATATAGCATAAGAAAACTTCAAAGGACACGTGAGGAAGCAAAAGCATCTTAAAGCAAAACTAATGTTTCACAGTCATGTTTATATTGGTTAATATTGAAAGCTACCCAGTGATCCCTAAAGGACATGGATAAATCCTTGGCCTTCCCACACTTAAAATAGAGATGATATAAGGCACTTCACAAAGTTTTTATGGAAATTAGTTGAGATAACATAAAATGCCAGTGAGTAGGCACTCAATGAATTTCAGTTTCTTTCATCTTTCATTTCTTTTTTCACCTTTGTCCATGCAGAGTGGATTCTCATTGAAGGTCTATTTACTCCATGCCAGGTTAATGAAAGAAGTCAAACAGTAATGAGGTGAAGCAGAGAATCTTTAAGTCGACATCTGCATTTGGTTTGATAAGATAAAGGTATGATAAAGAAGAATAACTATTAATAAATGTCATAATTGCATGTTAATTAATTAGGCTTCTAATGATATTGACCTGACATGAAAATGCTTTCTTCTCAACTCAGGAATATATTTTGAATGACAGATAATAATTCTGTGTTTTGTACCAAAGCCATGCAATTCTGAAAGCCTTGCATTAGAGCTCTGTCCTGCATGGACAAGGGTAGAAAACAAAATCTCAGTGCTATCTCCTCAATTAAACACAAGTCAGTTTTGAGATTTCTCAAACTCAGACTAGGGGGTCAAGTTTTCTTTTTAAAAAGCAATGAAATGGGGCCCCTGGGTGGCTCAGTGGGTTAAAGCCTCTGCCTTCGGCTTGGGTCATGATCCCAGGGTCCTGGGATCGAGCCCCACATCGGGCTCTCTGCTCAGCGGGGAGCCTGCTTCCCTTCCTCTCTCTCTGCCTACTTGTGATCTCTGTCTACCAAATAAATAAATAAAATCTTTAAAAAAAAATTTTTTTAAAGCAATGAATCTTGGGGTGCCTGAATGGCTCAGTGGGTTAAAGCATACAACTTTTAATTTCAGCTCACATCATGATCTCAGGGTTGTGAGATCGAGCCCCAGTTTGTGCTCCACCCTGAGCATGGAGCCTGCTTAAGATTCTCTCTCCCTCTCCCTCTGCCCCTTCCACCCTTAAAAAAGAGCAATTAATCTTAATATGTTGCTCTATGATCTGTTCAATACCCTTGATCATAAATAATCGGGATCAAATGTGCTCAGGAGCCCATGGCCAATATCCACTGCACATGGGCTACAATGACAACCATGAGACAGTCGAACTACACTTTTCTCCCTGTAAATTTAAATGCCATCAGAGGAAAGTATATTAATTTCTCCAATACATTTTCTGCCTGACTTAACATTTTAAATTTATCTTCCAATCCTCTTGGCATTCACCCTGTTTCCAAATGAAATCCCTTCTCCTTCTTTCTTTGTACCTCTTCTACTGCCAAAATAATGACCAACATCATTAACAACTACACTGCGTCTGTTCTACCCATGAGATAGATAATCTGACATGCCTCTTATCTGTCACAGCTGCCTCCCAAGACACCAAGGCTGGTATGAACACCTTCCTCCTGAAATGGTATAAAACAAAAGGTGGAGATATTCTTCTGTAAAATGTGAGTATATGCTTAAGGAGACTTCTACCTTATTCATAGAGATTTTTAAATTAAGTGAAATTGCTCTAAACCGACAATATGATTCCATGCTTGAATAAACATGGGTCAGGGAGTATAGTACATGAAAATAGCTTAATATTCATTTACTCCTGATGTTAACATATTTCAAGTACAGAGGTGGGTGGAGAGAGTAGCATCTGTACCAGGCCTTACATCACCCTTCTTCGTATGTCTAAGATGTGCAGAAATGGCCTTAGAATCATCTGGAGATGCTTGTTAAAAATAGAGATTTTAGGGCACCACTCACTGTAGACCTCATAAACCTCCATTCTTTAAGAAATTAAGCCTGGAAATTGACTTTTGCCAAAACTTCCCTATGATTTCCATGTAAAGCCAAGTAAAGGGACAGGTAGATCATGAGAAATGCAAAAAGTCATCACCATCAGTGAAAATAGCACCAGGGCATTTCCCACTGGGCAATAAGGTGAAGGGTGGGCTATCATTCCCCCTGAGAAGCCTCTTTCTCTCCCTACTTTGTACTTCTCTCTCAGCTGACAACAATATCAAAGCCTGCATCATTGGTCACCTCAAACTGAGGAACATCAATCCAAAAAAACAGTTTTATTTGGGACATACAAGACAGAAAAACTGTCATCCAAATAATTGTCAATAAAAATCACCATTAGAGTATTTGAAAAAAATGAGCCAGCTCTATCATGGAACAAAAATCATTTTCTACAAATTCAGTGTTGTGTTTCGGTGTTTCTCTGGGTCAGTGATGCAGAGGAGTAAAACTGAAATAATGCGAAGTTTGAGTGTTTAAGGGCAGAAGTGTCCAGAAAATTCCCTCAGTGAAAGAAGGCAATTTAGGTCAGGAATTCTCTCCATCCTTCACCCTCACAGGCCCTTTCTGGTATCTCATGACATTGTAGCAACTATGCAAGGATGTCTCTACAGCATGGCACCTTTCAGGTTCTGATCCTGTTCTCTTTGTCCCTCACGTGATTTTCATTACCATTGGCCCGAGCCAAGCCTTCCACATGAAGCATCTCATCAGACCAGTCAGTTAGAATCCAGCTCTGCTGCTCGTGTTGACCGCCAGCGGAGCCCAGCCACTGTTCCCTCCCAGGGATTTCAGTATCCAATTCAATGGCTTGTCTAAAAGTTCTTTTTTTCCCACAGATCTGGCTCCAGACCTCAAAACATATCATGAAAAAATTCAGTCTCCTTGACTACTGACAATAATGAATCAACTGTCTATCCAGCTGTCAGAATGATGGTGTGTTTAGCTATCTGAACAATCGAGCAGGGAGAGAAGGGGGAGGGGGCGCCGTGGAGCTAAGTAGAGTCTGAAACTAACCACACTTAATAATTCTGGAAGCGGTGGATTCCTATCTACGAATACAGCCCATTGGACAGTTTTTACAGAACCCTCAAATCCAGTTTCTTTTTGAAAGACAGTCTCCACTGTCTTCAGTGAATCAAATGAATGATCCAGTCTTTAAAACAACAACAACAACAACAACAACAGCAATCTATCATTTCCTTTGAAGTGAAGGTTCTAGACATGGCCCTATCTCAGGGAACATGGACTGAAGATTTACATACAAGGGCACTGGGATTATGAGTTCCCACTGGCCTATCACAGCCTGTATTTTCTCTTCATTATCTACCTGTCCACCCACTCCCCAAACTTGAATTTCAGCTCTGTCAGGACTGTGGCCTGTGGTTTGACCTGTCTTCACCAGGGAGTTAAAATGAGTTTGCTCCTGATTCACAGGACCAGCTAGATCCCTGGGGCCACTAATGATGGAGCCAGCAAAGCTTCCTGCCAATCACTCGAAATGCTTCCTGTCAGAACCATCCCCAAAGTATTGACAGGTGTGGCCTGCAAAAGGACCTCATCACTTATCAGATAGTGGGGAAAGTTGCAGTCATCCTTGAAGCTAGAGGAAGGCGTTCAGGTTAGTCACAGAAGGCTTTGTGTACTTGCCTTTCCTCCGGGACCGAAGCAAAGGTGTGGAGACTATGGATTGATTTGGGACACCATCTAGTGAGGGATTTGAGGAAGTGCATGAACACAGGAAGAAAAACTCCCAAGCCAAATTATGTTTCAATTGCTTAAGTGGTTTCTTTCAGACTATTTTAAATGGTCCCACACTGAACTATGCTGTGATTTTTTTCTAAGTTAGGGCAAAAACAAAACAGAATGACCAGTGACTCCAGCACAGACTGGATTTGGCTGACTATCCCCCCCTGCCTCCTGAGAAAGAAGGGACAAAATACCCTCTTAGCACTTGCCTACTGTCCACGGTAAGGACATAAGAAATGCTCCCGCAGAATCAGTTCAATCGATAGTCTACTTCTGCCAGGAAGTCAGCATCTGGGAATGGCACTGGAAGGTCTGGGAAGAATGATGCCAGGGCCCCAGATTTTCAAACACACATCTATCCGCTGCAATGTTTTTCGGTTAAGCTGTATATATGTCAGAGGCTTTAGCTATCAAAAAATTAAGATTTTTTCTAGAACTCAATAGCTTTTATCACCAGAAAATCAGTACCAACAGTACCTATTTCACAGTGCGCTGCACACCAAAAGCTCTCCATAAATATAACATTGTTCAATAACTAAAATTGGCAGCTAGGATTTTTAACTGGTGAAGAAAGCTGAATATAATTCAACTATTACATTCTGAATTCTTCTATATAATACCGTGCTTTTGGTGTGGAATAAATGTTCTGTGATTGCCTCTGAATTTCCCATGGGCCTGGGGGAGGAGAAATAAAGCAAAATGTCAGCAAACCTCCCCAGTTCAATACCGTGGTCCTTTTACGATAACTAGCAACTGTTTCTAACGAATCCTCACCCATCTTACTCTGCCTTTCAGAGAACCCCACTTTACGATGATTCTCGATTGGATGCGTGCTCTGTCATTTTTCTAGCTGTTGCTCTGAAGCTCCATGGTCAGATTGCCACTGGGACATCACTGTTTCTATGAGTAACCAACTCTAGCTGCTCTCCTTGGAAACAAATGCTGCATTTAAGCTCCTCATGTTGCTGGGTTTTCCTTGCTAGCTGAAGAAGGCAAGCGTCCAAGAGGTCTCCGAGCCGGAATGAGAGGCCACTGGAAGATGCTGACCTTCCCTCAGAACCTTGGTCTTGGTCTTCTCTCTCCAATCAGAAGAAAAGAAGAGTGTCCCTCTCACTTTCCCCTTTCCAAATCTTTCACTGTTTGACAAATGGCTAAGTAGCTATTAGTATCTGAATCCAGCCAAGCACTGCCTAAACCATGCTTATTTTTAGCAACAGGTGACTCTTGGGACATTTCTTCAAGAAGCCAATACTTGCAGTCAATTAGACTTAACTTTGAACTTGGAGAATAGAGGAGTTTTCCGACACTGCAACTGTGCTTCCCTTATATTTATTTGTGGTCCTTTAACTAATGGGAGGGAGCTTTTTTTTTTAACCTGGCAATAAATTCCCAATCTGTAAGACAATAATGGAAAAGCACATGTGGGCAGGCAGAATGAGGGAAACATTGGCACAGTGGTTTAGAACTACAGGGCTCACTATCACTGGGTCTAGGTCAGCAACCCACAAAGACAAGCCACTGAGGGACTCTTACAAGGAATGGCTAGAAAAACACATGCCCTCTCAGGGATGGGTCAGAAAACGTGAAAATGACTATTATGAGAAACAAAATTTTGAATAGCATGAACTGTGATGGAGAAGTAAGTCAAAGTGTTTTCTAGCCAGCGATCAAGGATGGGGGAGGGTAAAGCTTTGGGTAGGAGATTTGTGTACTTTTTACAAGGGTCTAGAGCTATTACTAGCACTCAGTCAGCTGGGTGATGTGTGGACAACTTAATATTAATTGGGATAGAGTACAAGTGTCCTCCTCTTTCTTCAAAGCCAGTTAAGAGCATTTCAGATTATTTGCATATACCATGCGTCTCACTCTTGCTCTGATGTGCTTTCATGAATGAGAAAGGAGTGAAAATTACAATCAAAAGAGCATACAACTAGGGTTGCTGGTTTGCTCAGGACTAGAGGAGTCCTGATTTATGCATGTTCTTCCTGGTATAATTATTAATAGCATCCACTTCACTTTCAAAAGTGTCCTGAGTTGGGCAATGCATTCTCTGGTCACCAGACACATACCAACCGTCTATCTCATAAAGGTTGCATAAGTGGATGGGGGGAGGGCGAGAGGGCTCATACATTATCAGCGTGCCCTGGCTTAGGCTTCCAAAATGCTATGTCTACTGAGATCTGAGAATGACATTCCAAAGGTGAGGCAACAAGAAATGGCCATGTGGCCATGGAAAGCTTCCCAATGTGTTTTCAAATGATGGAAACACCCACTGGAGATAAATTCCCATTCCCTCCCTTTTACCCCTGAGGCCAACTATTGGCCACAATTTCCACAACCAGTTGTCAATATTAGCAACACATATACACACACACAAAATATACACATGCATATTTGTAATTCTTTCTGTGGTTTCTTATTGCTTGATTTAAATTAGCATATTCTTCAAACTAATTTATTTTCAGCTGACTCAAAATAAGTGCTAATTCATTTCCCTGACTTAGAAGCTCTTTTTTTTTTTTTTTTTAAATTTACAGTGAACATCAGGATCTGGTAGAGCCTATAATAAACGGGACATTATATATTTTGCATCTTTTTGGAAGACACAGGACATCATCTCCAAAACAATGTGGAAATGTAAAAGGACATGTATTTGCCAGGTAGAATGGCAAAAATTGACAAGGCAAGAAACAACAAATGTTAGAGAAGTCGCGGAGAAAGGAGAAACCTCTTACTCTGTTGGTGAGAATGCAAGTTGGTGCAGCCACTTTGGAAAACAGTGTAGAGTTTCCTCAAAAAGTTAAAAACAGAGCTACCCTATGATCCAGCAATTGCACTACTGGGTATTTACCCCAAAGATACAGATGTAGTGAAAAGAAGGGCCATATGCACCCCAATGTTCTAGCAGCAATGTCCACAATAGCCAAACTGTGGAAAGAGCCAAGATTCCCTTCAACAGATGAATGGATTAAGAAGATATGATCCAAATATAAAATGGAGTATTACTCAGTCATCAGAAAGGATAAATATCCAACTTTTTGAATCAACATGGACAGAACTGGAAGAGATTATGCTAAGTGAAATAAGTCAAGCAGAGATGGTCAATTATCATATGGTTTCACTTATTTGTGGAATATAAGGAATAGCATGGAGGACATTAAGAAAAGGAAGGGGGAAATGAAGGGGGAGGGGATCAGAGGAGAAGAAGAACCTGAGAGACTGTGGACACAGGGAAACAAACTGAGGGTTTTAGAGGGGAGGGCAGTTGGGGGATGGGGGAGTCTGGTGGTGAGTATTAAGGAGGGCACATATTGCATGGAGCACTGGGTGTTATACACAAACAATGAATATGGAACATATGATGTACTGTATGGGGACTAACATAACATAATTTAAAAAAAAAGAACATGTATTTGGTAGAGAAGGAAGTAAAAAGCTCTTCCTTAGACAAACCAAATATACGAAGCAGAACAGGGAAAAAAAAAAATCCCTCCAGATTTACAATGGAGGTATCTATGGAAAATGGGCTAGTAGGAAAATTTAAAAAGAAATGGTATAAAGAATTATCTTCTTTTTTAAAAAATTATTTATTTATTTATTTGTCAGAGAGAGAGTGGGAGAGAGAGTGAGTGAGCATAGGCAGAGGCAGAGGGAGAAGCAGGCTTCCTGCCAAGCAAGGAGCCCGATGTGGGACTCGATCCCAGGACGCTGGGATCATGACCTGAGCCAAAGGTAGCTGCTTAACCAACTGAGCCACCCAGGTGTCCCTAAAGAATTATCTTCTGCCCCTCCCCAATCTAGTTTATTACAGTTGTGCCCCACAGACAATGACAGATGGATTGAGAAACTCAAATAGATTTCTGCTCCACTGGCGCCCCCCAATGGTCTCACCATTTCACCGTTCATAGTTTCAGAGGATCGCCCCATGGAGACTTTTCACAGGTTTTTGTCAAAGGCTGGAGGAGGACTAAGTGGCAGGGCTAAATCCAGCTTTCCTCTTTATCCCCCACCAATTTTGTTCCCCTCTCTTTCCAACAAGTGAATGGCAAAGGGTAATGAGGCCAAGGATAAAAAGGTGGGGGGAGGGAGGCTTGTCAGTGGCCGTGGGAATAAGAGAGGCTGAGATTCTGAAATTAAACCCAGCAGGCAGAAGGATTTCCAAAGGCCGCCCAGCCCGTCTGCTGAAACCCATTTCATTAAAGCGCTGTTGTGGTTTCTCACTCGACACGCAAAAAGGGACCTGACTGAGTACTTCTCTGAGAAGCTTGAGCAAAGATGGGGTACTGATGTGGCACTGCTCACTGGGTTTTCTCATGTAATTTCGGGGTTATTACCACTGGCTTTTTTCCTCTTTTCCATTTAATGGAGGCAGATTCACAAACCGAGTACTAGCCCAGGTTGGCATGAGACAAAGCTTTACTTTCTTTCATTTCAGACACTGTGGGCCCACCTCTGCCTAGCTGACAGTCAGGAGCTGCCGTTTAAGCATAAAATCCATTCAAGTGGAGCACTCTGCATGGAGGCATAGAAATTTATGGTTAAAGATGACGGGAATAACAGTGGACTCTGTGTCCCAGCCAACCTCAGCTTTTAGATAATGCGCTGCGTCTAATAGCTACAATAGCTCCCATAAATTTACCATAGCCCTGGAGGTGAGGATGACATGGGACACTATTTGCTTCTTTAAATCACCACAACCACTCAGAAACCCAGTCTCAAGGAGTCCCTTGAGTCCCTGCCCCCTTTTCTCTCAACTTCTTCCCCCTGAAATATCTGACACTTGCAGGGAAGCAATCCTTGAAGCCCAGATCACAGCAGGATGACAGAAGTGAAAAGGCAGCGTGGATCGTTCTAGAAGAAACTACCTCCATCTCTCAGTTCATTTGTGGGCTTCTAGAGAGTATTGGAGTCCAAAGATGGGTTTGTTAATGCTTAAAAGATGGTAATTATGAGGGAAGGCAGAATATGTCACCCCAAAATATGCCTCTTTGGCATAGGAATTGGTTTAGACTGAGTATTAAACAAAACAAAATAAAACAAAACAAAAAACAGCCAACATAGGAAAAGCTCTGAGAACCAGTAGGCAGTTAGAAGTTGCCTTTCATAAAAAATACTTAAGCTTAAAGGGAAATCTCCATTTGTAAAGATGTCTTCCTCTCTGTAACAGGAAAAGAAAGGTGACGCTAAATCTCTAGAATTCTTATCAATAGAGAAGCAAGGACTTAACTCTGTGTAACAACCTTACCCTTGTTTACTGTGCTTTTCCTGGTAATCTCACCAGGTAATCTGCAAACATCTTTGGTCTTTCACCAAAGATGGTACTTAAGATGATGGCTTGGGCCATTTCAGGGAGTTACTTGGTTTTGGGCCTCTCTCATATATACAGGAAGTATATATGAGAGAATCACATGTATCACAACATGTGATTACAGTTCTACTTGTTTTTGTCCTACTAATGTCTTTATGTCAAGGGTGTCTCAACCAAGAACCCAGAAAGGTAGAGGGAAAATTATTTTTCCCCCTTCACAATGATATGTTACAATGATCCAATGTTTGGAGATTAATCTTTGTTCTATTTAACTTTTAATAGGATAATTATTTCTTCAAGTATCAGAACAAATGATTGCTAAAAAAGGTAGATGGGAGTCAAACCAGTGTAAGTGGGTCACAACAAACTGGGAGAAATTCCTAGTTTGAAC
Source organism: Martes martes (assembly GCF_963455335.1). Classification (NCBI taxonomy): domain Eukaryota; kingdom Metazoa; phylum Chordata; class Mammalia; order Carnivora; family Mustelidae; genus Martes; species Martes martes. Next base: position 144,223,231 of record NC_137888.1, read on the forward strand.
TGAACTTGAACTCAGTTGAAAACTAAGAATCTTCATTTGTCACCAACTTCGATCAGTTAAGAAGCCTCCATTAATGGCAGGTACTAATTAAGTATTAAATTTTAGACACATTCAGATTTCTAAAGGAAAGCCCAATAAGCATCTTCTAAAATCAACCTCCCTTTAAAAACCACTGTTACTGCCAACAGACATATGCAATGTTTTCTCTTATTGGTGAGATGGTGATTTACTGCCTGTGGGATATCAATCTATTAAGTTACCTTTTGAAATATTAGTCACATCCCAAAGACCCCACCCATGACTGCATGCGAGTAGAAGAAAATTGCCTTCAGACTGCGTGAATGGAGACGGTCCAATTTACGTTACATGCCTATACACAGCAGCATTTCTTTCTCTGACATTTATTCCTCCGATTCAGAAGTCCTTCCTCAAAGCAGCCTTCTTAGTTCCAATACATCTTTAAAAACACCAGTGACAGGTTTGCATACAGTACTTTGCATATTTATCTTGGTTACTTGGGAAGTTTTTTTATTGTTTATTTTTAAATTTTCTTTATTTTAGTTTTTAGGGGGAAAAGAATATGATACTCTTTCAAGAAGTCATTTTTGCAAAGAAACCAAACAACTTCTGTTAAGGAAGGATGGTTTCTTATAGAAGGGCGATTAGCCAGACATCTTTTTGCCTACCTATCACCACTGAGCTTGTCTAACAGAACAACCAAAGACCAACAGACCTTAAAGGACATGTTCACCTTTTTCTTTGGCAATACTTAAATGCACCCTGTTAACCTTATATTTACCTGTGGGATGAGGCTTACAAAAGGTCCCAACTGGAGCTCCAGTAATGCAATCGGTTAGCGCGCGGTACTTACAAAAGGTCCCAACTGACATGTGGGTAATGATATGAGGGAACCAATGTGAATCTAGTAGCCCAAATATAAACTACCTCTCATTTGCTTCTTAACAATCAAAACTGTAAGGGCTTTGGTTAATTCATCAATTGGAAGACAGGCCGGTTTCCTTATGCATTCTAACCCACTTAGGAGGTTCCTCACCCAGCACCTAATTTTATCTGACCCCATGAAAAAGGTAACTAGAACCTTGACTAATTAGTGAAGAGGGAGCAATTGTTTAAAATGACATTATTACACTGTTAGGAACACACTAAAGTCATGGCCACCTGTAGAATTTCTCCAGGGGAACTGAGGGACACTTGCATCACTAATTTTATTCTATACCTTCCACCTTCAAGTAACAAACTCAATTATTGACCCAGAGGTCCTTGTGAATAATCAGGCTGATATGTGGACTTCAGATAGGTAAAGATCCTTTTTCAAAAAAGAAAAAAAAAAAAGAAAGAAAGATTTTATTTATTTAGTTGAGAGAGAGAGAGCACACAAGTGCAGGGGTGGGGGGGGAGGTGGCAGAAGAGGGAGAAGCAAGACTCCTTGCCGAACAGGGAGCCTGATCCAGGGTTCAATTCCAGGACCTGAACTGAAGGCAGACGCTTAACTGACTGTGCCACCCTGCCGCCCCAGTAAAGACCCTTTTAATAAAAAGAGAAAAAGGGTATCCTAGTTTGCTTTTCAAGGATGACTCCAACTTTTTTTGCTTTGTCCATGGGTGACAATTTCAGTAGAGGATAACAGGCAGGAAGTCCACCATTAATTTCTATCAAGAGGGACCCACATGCAAACCTCTTGGGGAACAAACGATAATTTTGTCCAATGGATGAAACGGAAGATATCGAGTAATATTATCTGACAGATTCCTTTAGGAAAGAAAAATGGATTAAGTTGTGACTATATTTTGAGAATAGATTCAGCCACAACAAGAAGCATAATAAAGCCTAAATCCTAGAGGGATATGGAAAAGGGTAGCTCCACAGGAATGCCAATGACAAACTTTTGATTCTACAGGAGCCCGGGAGCATCAAGAATATGAAGTCCAGATTCTACAGCTAAGCTGACAGATGATAAAGAGTGTATTACCTCAACGGCTAAATATTTAAGCTTCATGGAGTGGAAGATAGTTGACTATAAATGAGCCAAGAATACAAAGCTGGGGGGTGAGGAGGAAGAGAAAAACCCGGCCTGTGAAATTATACTGCAGACATAAAATCTCAACTGCTTGAGAGCTCCAGTTTTTTTTAAAAGCCGTGGTTGACAGAGCAAATTAAGCAGTGAGATGTTTACTATGTTTAACAGAGATAAACTGGCAAATGTAGGAGACATAATTACCAGCATGTTTTTCTAAAAATGAAGCTTCGCTCTGTGCTGTGAGGGAGTAAGAGTGTGGGGCACTGGGTTCTTTCTCTTTTCTTTCCTTTTTTTTTTTTTTTTTTTTTTTTTGCTAAAAACAGAAAGTCTCTCCCGTGCTTGGGAAGGATTAAAAAAATGTCTTCAGTAGCGAATAAGATGGTCAAATATCAAAAGCCCGGAGAAAGCAGACAAAAGGGGAACCACTTCCACATTCCAGCATCTCTGAAGAGCATTTCCTGCCGGAAGAATACAGTTTGATCTGGCAAGACGGCTCAAGGATTCCTGTTGGTACCAAGAAAGAACCCTCACCTTACTGTAAATTTTATCCCAACTAGATTTGTCTTGTATAGAATAGGAGATAATGATTATTTATTGGCCTGAAAACAGGAGACAGAGACGTTCCCATGCTGAAACCGCCAGCCTGATTTATTAAAAAATCTGGATGTCTCTTCTTGTTGTTGAATAGTAACAATAAAAGAGGACAGTCCCAATCCAACCCTTGGAAGAAGATAACCACTATAAGTAATTCTACAGGGTAAAACTTTAAATCAGTCAAAAATGTCTTCAAGCCACCACTGGAATAAACACGAAGATGATTATTCACACATTAAAAAATATGTTAAGCTGAAAGATAGGTTAAGATTCTTGCTCTCCTTAGGGCAGCTCTTGGGCCTGTCCTGGGAAGGCAATCTTAACAATACTCGTCGGCCGGACATCGTCAGGGATTTTGTTTTTGTTAGGGCGCAACAGTTGCCGAGAATATATGCCTGCAGAATGATGGTGATGTTAGAGTTACTTACATGTTTATCTGTATACTTCTATGTATTTATAGGTGCATATTATATATATAAATGAGGAATTGAAATAAAAGCTGAATGTTCAGAGATAGATGTCGTCCCAGAAAATGATTTAAACGTGTGCCAAAACACTCTCTCTTTTCCTGCTAAAAGACAGAGGTGATCATCTGAAAACCCAACATTCATACACATAATCCCAAGCCAGCCTGAAGTGGTTGACAGCTTTGTATGAGCCAGTGCTATATCACGGGTAGACGTCCCCAAGACTTCTCCTGTCTGTGTTGAAGACCTCAGCTTCTAGATCACTCAGGGTGGCCTTACTGAGGCCTGCTAGCAAGGACTTGAAAATGTTTGCAAGGCACTTGTATGTCCTCCTGCCCCACCCACCCTCCCTCCACCGCCAACTCATTGAACAAGAAGGAGCTTTACCAAATGCCTTGGCAGCATAGAACCAGCAGCAGAGACTCACCACACTTTGGAGGCACTTGATGTGACTATGTCAAAACACCTTTCTTGGGGCACTTGGGTGGCTCAGTTGGTTCACCAACTGCCTTTGGCTCAGGTCATGAACCTGGAGTCCCCGGATTGAGTCCCACATTGGGCTCCCTGCTTCTCCCTCTGACTTTTCCCTTTTCATCCTCTTTTATCTTCTCTCTCAAATAAAATAAAAAACAAAACAAAACAACAACAACAACAAAAACCTTTCTTTTCACTTCACCCTTTGATATAACCAGCTTTATGGGGGCCATGAAAACAACATGGGGCTTGGTGATCATAAGAATCACAGTGAAGTCCTGATTCCACTGAAACTCTACCTAATGAACTGAACTGAGCCTCCATTTTCTCAAAATGGGGATGGTCATAAGAATAAACTTGACCTTGGAGGAGGGATTCTTCGGCAAGTCAGGTGAAACTGTGGGTGTGGAAACACTTGTCAAGCCTTAAGACACTCTGTGATGTATGTTATAGTGAAGAGTATCTTTGTGGGAAGATGGCAAATAGAGTACTCATTCTCTGTACTGCTACAAGTCTTTGCAATGTGACTTTGAAGTTCTTTGGGTCCAGAGTCTATTCCTCTACCATGCCTCCTCTCCAGTCTGGCTGGTCTTTCAATTTGCTCTGGTCTATAAGAAACAGCAGAAGGGATGGTGGCCTACTTTTGAGCCTAGGCCTCAAGTAGTCTTTCATACTTTGTTTGCTATCTTGGAACCCCAGCCCTGCCATGAGAATGAGCCCAGAATAGCCTGGTAGAGAACTGGATACCATGTAGAATGTTGCTCATTTGTCCCACCTGGGCTATCCCAGTCTAGTCTATGACAGCAAACATGACCATGATCAGCAGAGCTGCCTTCCTGATCCAAAGCTGACTGCAGGTATAAGACTGAGCTCATTCAGGACCAGCAGAACCACCCAGGTAATCTGTAGATTCATGAGGTTTGGGGAAGAGGGGAGGTTGTTATGTAGCAACAGCTAAGTGACACAGCACGATAGCCTCCTACTGGAGTCCTTGGGAGAAATGTCCAGAAAGAAGAGCTACCAGGGCCAGACAATATGAGATCTTCTTGCAAATTGATGTCAATTCTATCCTTCAGCTTTTCCCTTCAACTTCCTTCAGCATTTCCAAGGTAGTTTTAACCACAATTCCTAGCTGACCGCAGGACTGAGGCTGAGAGCTTCTGCTCTCAGCAAAAAGGCTGCCCTTAGTTCACAGAACACCATGTGAATGTCTGTGTTTCTGCTTCCAAGATATGATCTAAAAAGAAAGTAAGAAATGGCCTCCTGGCTCCTACCAAATCCCTCTTTAAGTCTGCCATTCCAATAAAGAGCCAAATATCCAGGCAGGTCTCTTTTTAAATATAGCTTCTGAAATCAACCTACCCAGTCTGACATTTAAAAATCAGCTGATACAGGAAAGCAGGAATGGATTAGTTAGCAAAAGTGGAAAAAGGAATAGATCAGAGGCTAGATCACCAGAAGTCTATAAAAGCCATAAATGCTCAGGAAAAAACTGCATGGAAAGCAGAAAGTTAATTTACAAAGACATGAAAAGGTAACCCATCAAAGTCTTTTTTGTGACCAAGTAGTCTTTGATCACAGGGCTCTGGCCATGTACAACTAAGACTAGGTTATACTAGCACTGAATATTCTGAGGGTAATTTAACAGCCCATGAATTAATGTTTCCCTTTATTTCTGCTTTGTGGTTTCCATTTTGTATATTTCTCAGGGCTTAACCCCTCCCACAGAGTGTGCAGAGGATGATGTCGTAGACTCCACAATCATCCAAATATTTTTCATGATGAATAGATCAGATTCACAACATTATGAGAACTTGAAGGAATTCACAACTCCTACAAATATACTCCCACCCTTGCTCAAAGGGTTCTCTGTTTATAGCATACCTTCTGGAAGCCCAGCCTTCTTCTTCAGTCCTATTAACAGAATACACAGCAGCAAAGCTGCCCAAACTATCAGCAGATCAGCAGAAACCAAGAAAAAGCATCTGAGCTTCAGATGGGAAGGCCAAGTGTGCATCCATAATGACCGCAATAACATTGATCAAGCCCTTAATTCCATACTGTGCACCCTGGTGTTTATTCAGGATCTCAAGTTTGTCCTCTCAACAATGCCATGAGTCAGGTGTTATGGAACCCATTCTGCACACGAGGTTGGACAGGATGCAGGAATTTGTCCTCAAAGCTCATCATGGCTGGTTACTGGCAGAGCCAGGAGCAAAACTAAGTCTGGATAATACCAGAGAACTTCAGTCTCCACAACCACTGGGAACCTAAGCTTTGGCTCCACCCCCACATTCTTTGCTTTTGAAGCTAATGCTTGTACCACATGTCACAATCTGCAAAGTGCTGTCACACGTACAATTGCATGAACCAGATGTCTCCCACCTTTCTAAGTCCCTTTTCTTGGCATGGCTTGGTCCTTCCTTCTGTGGCGTCCCTCCTAGGCTGACAGTATTTCTCCTGGCCACTCTCTGCAGCCTCTCCAGGCTCTGCCCTGTGTCAGCTCTCCATTACCTACAGTCTTCCTTTCATCCTTTCTCCTTCCTTCCCCTTACAGAGAACCACAATGCCTGGGCTCTGCCACTAACTGACTAGTAATTAATACGAGATGTTGGGCAACTAATTTACCCTCTCTGAGGGTAATAATAGAATCTTCTTCATAGAGAGAACTAAATAAGATTGTGTACGTACTGGGCTTAGCATAGTGTCAGGTAATATAATAAATGCTCAAAACTTTTTATGAGAGAATAAATACAGTCCCTTCCATGAACATACGGATTTGGCGAAGGGAAAAAACTGAAACCATTCGGAGATTCTCATTACTGAGAAAAAGGTCTCCATGATGACCCTAGTCAGGAGGACTCCATCGAATGTCCATAAAGTAAGTCTTTATATTCGTTTTCTGCTTTACGATTTATAAAGCACTTTCATAAACAGAATCCTATGCCATCCTTGCCCTAAGGCAACTCACTCGCTCTTCCTTCCTTCCTACCTTCCTAGCTTCCTTCCTTTCTTTACAAGATTTATCGGTTTATTTTGAGAGAGAGAAAGAGAGAGCACACAGGAGGAGGAGAAGAGGGAAAGAATCTCAAACAGACTCCCTGCTGAGTGCAGAACCTGATGCAGGGCTCTATCTCAAGACCCTGAGATCATGATCTGAGCCAAACTCAAAAGTCAGATGCTCAACTGACTGAGCCACCCAGGCACCCCAAAGGCATCACTTTCTAAGACCTGGTGCAAATGTCTGCCTCCTTTTTTAAAGATTTATTTATTTGACAGAGAAAGAGATCACAAGTAGGCAGAGAGGCAGGCAGAGAGAAGGGGAAGCAGGGTCCATGCCCAGCAGATCAAGAAGATCGAGTCGGGCTTGATCCCAGGACCCTGAGACCAAGACCTGAGCCGAAGGTAGAGGCTTAACTCACCCAGGCGTCCCTAATGTCTGCCTCTTGATGGAAGTCTTCCCTGGGCTTCTTATAGAAGACAGCAGGGATTGATTCAGCATCAACCCAACCCTTCTAAATATAGCCCCTTCCTATACTGCAGAGGCTAATGCATTTCCAAGGCTCCCTTGCAGCTAAGGTGTCTGATGTGACTGAGAGCTAACAGGTCAAATGCACCTGTATGAGTTATGATTTCAGAGCTGAGGTCAGTGGGAGAAGCGGCTTAGTGATGGAATCCATTTTTGCTGGGCAGATCGTGGTAGATTCTAGTGTGGGCATCTCTTAGGTCAGATTCACAATTAGACAGGCTACATCAGACAGGGGCAGGGGCAGCAGCACCCTGGGCAGCCCTGTCCTGGGGCAATGGCTTTGAAACATCTCTCTTTTTAGCCCTACAGTGACTATTCTCCATAAATTCTTTTCTTCTTAAATTAGCCACAGCAGGGGCACCTGGGTGGCTCAGTGGGTTAAAGCCTCTGCCTTCGGCTCAGGTCATGATCCCAGGGTCCTGGGATCGAGCCCCGCATCGGGCGCTCTGCTCAGCGGAGAGCCTGCTTCCTCCTCTCTCTCTGCCTGCCTCTCCGCCTACTTGTGATCTCTGTCAAATAAATGAATAAATAAATAAAATCTTTAAAAAAAAAAAAAAATTAGCCACAGCATATTCTACGTCCTCCACTTGACCCCCAAGCAGTCATTTAGAAGAGGAATTCTTCCTGCCCTTCTTTCTATACCCAACATACTTTGCCCTGCCCATAATTCTTGTTACACTTGACTTTTCATTATCAGTAACTTTTAGATGTTTCTCTCTTCTTTAGATTGAACACCGGCTTGGTGGAAGATGTGATGTCATTTTCATCTTTGATTTTTCCCACAGTGCTTTGCAAAATATGTGCTGAACTGAACTGAGACAGGTTCCCATAGTAACACGGTGGCAGGTGAAAGACTGATTTTGAATTATCACTGGATTTTATTATTCTATATTCTCTCTTTTGTTACATTACCTCTAAATTGCTAGATTCCAAGTAACCTATCTGTTTGTGATAGATCAAGTCGCTCTTCAGAAACAGGTATTCTCACCTTTTCACTTCCACAGAAGTAATATATTTCCCTGCCCCATAGATCTTGATTTTGGCCATATGGCTTGATTTGGATTTGCAGTGGGGTGGAGGATTGTCTCCACCATTGTTAACATTGGGTTCAGTTCTGTGATCTGCTTTGACCAATCCTATGTGACAGACACTCCTGAAATGTTCTCGCACACTCGAGCTTGTGCTCTCGGGTCTCTGTCATTGTCATAAGAACATGCCTCAGGTAATTCACTGGTTCAAGGGAGAGAATAAGGGACTACTGGAGCAGAGCCCACCCTAACTGAGTTCAGCCTAAATTAGCCACCCAACAGCTCCCCTTTGCCCTGCTGACTCCCAGATGCACGAACAGTAAATGCCTACTGTTTTATATCACTAAGGTTTGTGATTATTTGTTACACAGTATTATTGTAGCAATAAATCATGTCCCTGGAAAGGCAAAAAGGAAATTCTCCCTTTCAGAGAAGATTGGATATATAAGAAAAGGCAGGTGCATCTTGAATGAAGTTTAATACCTCCCCGGAACACATTCCCCTTCCCCTGAAAGCCCTCTTGGAGGCTCCTTTCCTTCATTTCCGTAACAATATACATTGCTAGGACTCTAGCTACTTTCTGACTGTAGCTTGCCACCCCCACCTTGTGTCTTCTCAATAGACGTTACTCAAAATGGTGCTTCTCTTCATGAAGTCCGCTTCTCTCCTGTAAATATCATATTCAAGGACCTGTATCTCTCTCTGTGGGAAACTCCCACACTCTACCCCCAATTGTGAAATTCTCCTTGGATCATAGCCACTGAGTTCTAGCTGCCCATGGACTGTGTCTGGTGGGCATTCCCCAAATACCTCTCACACAAGACTCCCAAAACAATGGCCAGCAACTTCTTCAAACTTACTCTGATCTTTCTTCTCTCTTTTCTTAACCATCTTCTGGGCCATCCATACTCAAAAATCTCAGGCTTGGGGCACCTGGGTGGCTCAGGGGTTAAAGCCTCTGCCTTTGCCTCGGGTCATGATCTTGGGGTCCTGGGATCGAGCCCCACATCGGGTTCTCTGCTCAGCAGGGCGCCTGATTCCCCTTCTCTCTCTCTGCCTGCCTCTCTGCCTACTTGTGATCTCTCTCTCTCTCTCTGTCAAATAAATAGACAAAATCTTTTTTAAAAATCCCAGGCTTAAATAGTTATCTTTCTCTCATCATAGCGTACTCCAGATTTAATAATGCCAAAAACTTGCAGATGAAATAGACATGGCTTGGATAAACACTCAAAGAGAGTTATTTAGGGTCATGGAGCTTCTAAGTTAAAGGGATACTACCTGGAATAATTTTGTAAAGGAAAGAGTGGCTTTGGTAATGTGACTTTGCCCTGAACGTGTTCCCTAATTTCAGAATTTTTTAAAGTTCTCAGTTATTTATTTATTTGAGAGAGAGAGAGCGAGCGCTCATGAGTAGGGGGAGGGGCAGGGAAAGAGGGAGAGAGAGAATCTTAAGCTGACTCCCTGCTGAGCGCAGAGTCCACTCGGACCTCGATTTCCCAACCCTGACATCATGACCTGAGCTGAACTCAAGAGCTGGACACTTAACACACTAAGCCACCCAGGTGCCCCTCTAATTTCAGAATTTTTACTATACATATTTTTCTTGAATCGGGAGCAGGGCAGTGGTGGACAGAAGGTGGAGCCTCAGTTGCATAAAGATTGAGGGAATCAGTGAGGGTTTTGTGGAGGGAAAAGCACATAGGAAAACTGCAGTCATTCCTGCTTTGATTATCAGAATTAAAGGCTATCTGCTATCCTATGCCACCATTCAAAAATCAATGACTAATAAAAAATAAAAGCAGTATCAATGCAGACTGGCAAAACAAGTATTAAAATTTACCATGCAGAACACAGCCCATAAAATTGTTGCAATTAGATTTCTTTCTCTCCTTAAAAAGGGTATCACACACAACCAGTTTTCATACAGGCATTTAATGAAGGCCCTCCGAAGAGACCCTGGGTGTCACTCTTGTATTGGGTACTTTATTTACTCATTTAATAAAATTCCAGGTTTCCTTCAAATCCCAGTGAATTTCTGTCACATTGTACATTATTAAGAAATGTTCTACCATGGATAGCAATGAAAATTCTGAGCACCGCCTCCAGGGAGAAGGCAGCTAGAACCTATCAGAGCCCCTAACCAAGTTGCCGAGTTAAAACTGACTCAGAATATTTATTTGGTAAATTCTAGAAATGAGTGATGACTATGTTTACAGAGTGTGTGGAGGGTTTATTGACAGAACAAGTGGCGAAGTCTTCTTCCAGGCACCCAGTGGCAGCAGCGCACACACATTTTCACATTCCATTAACTGCAGAATCTGGGGTTTTATATGTTTATTTTTACTGCGTGGTATATTTTAGCTCCTACGCTAGCCAAGTCTTTTGTGCAAATGGAAATTGGTTAAGCTTTCTTCCTGACTTTTCTCCCAATGGGTTGCCTCTGGTTTGTTATCCAAAAAAGTCTTTGAGTCTAGACCAAACTTTATTTATTCAAACATACCAATATTTATCTGACATTAATACTGATGGGGAATGGTAGGAGATGTTTAGAAGTGTGTATGGGGGAATGGGCAGAGGGAAAATGACTTGGCCTGAGAAGCATTAAGTTGAAAAATCATCGTGGAACCATTACTCTCTACCCATAATAGAGCACCCTCCCTCACATACCAATTGGGGTCAGACCTAAGGCCAATATTTTTAAGACAGTATTGAAACTGTACATCACACCAATTGTCTTATATTTTACATTATACATAATATAAAATTTATATATGTGTATATACACACACATATATATGTATACCTGTGTAATATTGGGGAAGGCGGAGCCATGAGAAGAGAGAGACTCTAAAAGAGAGCACCTGGAACTAAGGTACAAAGGAGAGGGATGAGACTGAGCACAGAGCTCTTGCGGATCAGAAGGAAGCTCCTATGGCCTGGACACTTGAGAGGTGTCGGTGCAGAAGGAGGCACACCCCGAGTTGCCAGGTGCCTTAACTGTCCTGCTGAGGAACCCGCATTTTGTAGAGGAGGTAGTGAGAAGCTCTTTACACGGTGGAACAAAATGAACTAAGGGCTGTTTCTATGTGGCCCTCAAATCTGTGAAGAGAAAGACTAGATGTGCGTGCAATGCTAGAAACAAGCGGATCGGCCTGAGACGTCTGTGGCAGGCATCTAGGTAAGAAAAGAAGAATGAGGACATGCACTTCAAATAGCTTCCTTGTATAAGAAATAATTAGTGTTGGGCGCCTGGGTGGCTCAGTGGGTTAAAGTCTCTGCTTTCGGCTCAGGTCATGATCTCAGGGTCCTGGGACCGAGCCCCACATCGGGCTCTCTGCTCGGGAGGGAGCCTGCTTCCTCTCCTCTCTCTGCCTGCCTCTCTGCCTACTTGTGATCTCCGTCTGTCAAATAAATAAATAAAATCTTAAAAAAAAAAAAGAAATAATTAGTGTTGGCGAGGATGTCATTAAAAAAGGAACCGTTGTGCACTGCTGGTGGGAGTGAAAACTGGTGCAGCCCCTGTGGAAAACAGTATGGAGTTTCCTCACAAAGTTAAAAATAGAACTACCCTATGATCCGGGAGTTCCATCTGGGTGTTTACCCAAGGAACATGAAAACACTTGTTGGAACAGATGTATGCACACTTTTGTTTGTTGCATATTTGCAATAGCCAAGTTATGGAAGCAACCTAATTGTCCATCAACAGATGCATGGATAAAGACATGGTGTATGCTTACAGGGGACACTTACTCAGCCATGAAAAGGAGATCTTGCCATTTGTGACAACATGGATGGGAATTATGCTATGTGAAATGAGTCAGACAGAGAAAGACAAATACCGTACGATTTGACTTATGTGTGGAACCTAAAGAACAGAACAAACAAACAAAAAGCAGAAAGGGACCAATAAATACAGAGAACAAACTAGAGGTTGCCAGAGAGGAGGGGTTGGGGCTGGTCAAAATGGGTGAAGGAGAGTGGGAGGTACTGGGAGGAAAGGTAGGGAACAGGGAATCTAGTCAATGGTATTGTAATAGAGCTTTATGGTGACAGATGGGAGCTACCCTTGTGATGAGTTTAACATATAGAGCCATGGAATCACTAAGTTGTGTCCTTAAAACTAAAGTAACATTGTATGCGAACTGTAGTTCAATCAAAAAAAAAAAAAAAAAAAAGCTGACTGGTTGATTATTGGTGGGGAGGATACAATGTACCAATTCCAGTTGGTTTTATTTTCCTGCAATGTAAATATATTTAAGATTTTTTATTATTTTTATTATGTTTTGTTAGTCACCATACAGTACATCATAAGACTTAAAAAAAAAAAAGAGAGAACTTCCCTTTTCTACCCAGTATTTCAAGACAAGGTTCCTTTGGAAAGTGATATTCAAAGGTTTCATGTGATTTTTCTGAATTGCCATTACATAAAAAAATACATGAACTATATGGGAGTCCTTTACAACCTCTGACTTATATTAAAAATCTCCCTATATATCTGTGTGTATATGTGTGTGTGTGTGTGTGTATATATATACATATATATATGTATAGACATCTATGTATACATACACATATATATATGCATAGATATCTATGCATACATATGTGCCCATATATATATATGCATATGTATGCATAGATGTCTATGTGTGTTTAAATGTGTGTATACAGCTTTTGACCAGAAATTTTAAAATTATGTGATAAAAGTTAATATACCTATGAAATGAAGAAAAGTACATGTATCAGAAAATACCTTTTTTGAAATGATGTAGAATGTGGCTATCTATAGTTGGAAAATATAGCTTCATAAATAAGTTTAATATGAAAGACAGTATCCTTCCATTGATTTTTTTTTTGTTATAAAAGGAACAAAAATTTTATAGGGTATTCGTATTAAATTAATTTTAAACCTCTGAATGAGGGTATTAGCAATAAAATATTTTATTTAATATTACTTTTACGATAATAGCATAGGCAACTTTATTATATGAAATATTTTGCAAAATTGGAAATTTCTATATAACATATGCATTTATATTTTATATTTATATTTAATATAGTCATATTTGTCTTTAATAAAATAACTAGTAAAGCCATCTTATATTTAACTTCATACCAAAAAATAAATTAAAAAAATAAACTGCTTAAAGAAATTCTCAAAATTTAGTTCTCTTAAATAACTGAGGATGTGAAGGGGGGCAAATCTCTTAATAGAGTTATAGATGAGATTTGAGATCCAAGGCATTTTCTCTGTTCAAACTAGAAGAAGATACACAGTAGGAGCTAGTTGCCAAGACATGGTCTGATAGATTCTAGTGTTTAGAGTACAACAGAAATCATAACTCAGTTTTGCAACATAGATTACACTTACAATGTATGAGTGTAAGAAAAATAAAACTGCAGGACCACAGCATTGCAAACTAAAGACAGAGCAGAGCTTGCTTCTGTACAAACTGAGAAGCAATTCCCTGTTAGTCATTGTTTAATCTTTCCTGTTCTCTTTCATAAAAACCCCAGTCTCTACCACTTCTCTAAGCCCCTTGATCAACACATTAACTAGGGAAACAAAAAAGAAGTACCTTGAGCACCCAGGTGAGTGTTGGGCACATAGTAGGTGGTCTATATACATTTTTAAATGAAGGAGCAGATTCAAATGAGAATTCTGGCTCCCCTCTTCTCCAACTACAATATTCTGATGCACCTTGGTACCACCTGGCCATCGTTTCCCCCCCGGGGGTAGCAGACAGAAAGACAGTCTCCATCCTGAGTTAGGCAGGTGATATTACAATCCACTGAAGCCAGTTCTGCAGCCATACTTCCAGCATTTGAATGATACTGGCCCGCCCCTCCCCGCCCGGAACAGTGAGGTGCTATCATTTCTATGACATCCTAGATCGGGAGACACTTGCCTAAGAACCAGAGCCTGAGTCAAAGATAAACAGTAGGAAAAGTTACAATGAAACCAAGAGAGGTTTTGCCATCTGGAGTCAGACCTGTAAAAGTTGACTTTATATTTTTTTTTTCTGCCTTCTGAATTGATGATGATTTGGCCAACAGAACACAATTAGACAACACGAGCTCTGCTAGACTTACACAGAGACAGAGGAGGTGGCCTCCTCCAGGACAAAGTTAGAAGAGCCATCTTCCCTAAAATGTCTTCCTTATCAAGTTGCCTTCATCCTGAGAAAATCCCATAGGGATCATCACTCATGGGATGTGATGACTCTCCCTCCTACACATCAGAAGTCAGATAAGAAAGACGATCCAGGGCAACATCTGGGTTAACATCTGTCTTCTGCTCTGCTCAGGTTATGATCACAGGCTCCTGGGATCGAGTCCTGTATCGGGCTACCTGCTCAGCGGGGAGTCTGCTTCTCCCTCCACTCCCCCCCTCAACTTGTGTGCTCACTCTTTCTCACACGCGTGTGCAAAAATAAATAAAATCTAAAAAAAGAAGAAAAAAAAAAGATGATCCCAAGACATCACTCTAGACAAGCCCAATCAAACACTCAGGGAGAGCAGTATTTAAAAAAGACTTCTATGGGTGTGCTGATGATGGCCAAAGCAGGTAAGAACAGCTATGCCTCTAGGAAACCACTCTAAGTGTGGAAGTAAGTCACCCAAGAGGGTAACACATTAGCTCACACCTTTATCCACTGATCCATTCATTCGGCAAACATTTATTTGCATCTACCCTGTGAGAGTAGCAATGTGAGAAGATGCAAAGAAGTAAGGATATTAACAATCGCCCCCTCCCCCTCATTAAACCCCAGCAGAGTACCAGGGCTGGCTTGGTGGGTAGGCAATCTGCGCAGCTACATGGGGGCCCTGAGCTTCGAAGAGCCTCACACTTGGGCTTTATACTGTGCCATCACCACCTTGAAATTCTTGACAATTTCTGAACAAAGGGATTATCATTTTTATTTCGTATTGGGCTCTCCACTAGCCAGGCCTGGGATATCGAAGCTCAACTATGGTTGACCCCAGCGGAACACTCTGCCTCACGTTGTGCTTCTCCCCATCCACCAACAGCACCATTAACACAAGGGAGGGAATCTCAGGTGATAACGGGGAGTTTCAGTGCATCATCCCTGTGCTAAAATTTATCAGTTGTTTCTTCCTATGAGGAACTTCTCATCACCTGCTCCTCTCTTCCCAAGATTGCCACCATCTTTTCCACCCTCAAAAAAGTCCCTATCTTCTAGCAGTGGCCAAGGTCGGCGGGGGATGGAGTGGCGGGGTGGGGCAAAGGTGTCATAAAAGTATTTGGGAAGTATTCCAATACTCATGTGTCAGGAAATGCTTCCTGGGCAAGCTGAGGGGCTGATAGCCTAATTTTAAGATGGGTTCATACACACAAATTTCCTATAACCTAAGCCAAAAGCTAGAAGTGGCCTAGAGAAGACGATCCTAGCCATAGTCCTTCAAAGGAGGAAACAAGCATATACCTCTGGGGCTTCCAGGATGAGACTGAGCATGAGGTCAGCTACAGCAGAGGAAGGACGTAAGAGCAAGACACCAGAGACAGAGAGAGCAGTGTGAGAAAACGCAAGGAAATGAGAATACTAAAGTTCATCTCCATTATCAAACACGGAGTCCCGGGGCTGGTTTCAAGAAGTCACACAGGGCCCACACTTGAGAAGGGCCTCACACTTAGCTTAATGCTTTGCTGTCACTGTCTTGAAATTCTTGATAATTTCTGAACAAGGGAGCCCCGTATTTCCATTTCACACTGGGCTCAACGCTGTGCAAAATGGCTTGCATGCGCTCTCTCATTTAATCCACGAAAATCTATAATGTATTATTTTAGGGTGATTCTTGAAAGCAGGGCGCCTGAGGAAGATGAGCAGGAGACAGAACAAGAAGGTTGAAATAAACTTGACCACTGCAGTCCCTGAATGATTATGGGCTCTTTTCCTTTGGGACAAAGAAAATGTGAAGGAGTAACAGGGTGATCAGGGTTGTATTTTGGAAAGTTTATTATTATAAGAGTATATAGGCTCATTTGGAGAGGGGCAAACAGGCCTTAAGAAGACATTTAAGGTTCATACTTCAAACATGGGTAACAGGATTAACAACGGAAATCAACGTTTAACAAGCACTTACTATGGTAAGTGGTATAATCCAGGTATTATACTATCCAGTCCCTGTCAAAACCTTTTAAGGGAGATATTTTTATTATCCCTATGGCGTTGATGAAACAGAAGAGGCAAGGGGACAAGGCACTTTCAGTAACTTGTCCATGGTCACACAGCCAATGAACAATAAAAGCATTGTTTATTTAGCTCCAGATCTAGTGACATAAGTGACAATAAAAACCTTAACAAAGATGTCTTTTTAACTTAAAAAAAAGTTCTGAAATACATTTGGAAAAATTTCAAATATAGTATTAAAGAATGGCGTTTTAAAGAAAAATCAAAAGGGGAGGCGTTTTAGCCACTTTGGGAGCGCATTATGAAGCAATGCCTCTGGACACCTTTGTTCCTGGCTAAAAAACAGAAATACAGTCAATACAACTGGCTGAAAAATCCAGCAGTAGAAGAAAGTGTTTTTGAAAATGTAACATATGACAACATGAGCTTTCTGAAATAAAAAGTGGTAAGAAAAATTACTTAATAAATCAAACTAGAAGAATTATATAATAATTTGGGGAACTGTCCAGGTTAGAGTCATAGTTTACACTGTGTACAAAAATAACCTTCACCTGGGTTAAGGAGTTAAATACAAAAAAAAAGAATGACAGAAAAACCAGCAGGAGATGGAATGGAATATTTATCAGATTTGTGAAAGACAGTAACTTCAGTTTTGAAGAAGTGGAATAAATCATGAAGGGAAAGACTGACAGATTTGAATACATAAAAAATTTAAAACTTCTGTACAATGAAAAAGCAGCAAGACTAAAATAAAAAGGACATTATACCGAAGACAATATTTGCATTCTATCTGACAAAAAGGGCCTTAAAACTCAAACTATATAAACCTTCATTCAAATTCATAAGGAAAACATCAGACCTCAAAATATAAATATGGAAGATACAGGGGAGGGGGGAAACAATGAATACACAGAGAAGTAGAATCAGTAAGAAAAAAAAAAAGAACATTGTTCAGCCCACCAACAATTAATACAATAAAAGGTAAAGCAAATTTAAGATACGATGTTTCACCTCCTCTGAATAGCATTCTCCACCTCCCCCGCCATTAGCTGGAAACCTGTGAACTCATTCCTTGCTGGTGGCATTATAAATGGTTACTACCTTCTTAAAAGACAGTATCACAACACACAGCCAGAGTCAGGCTGAAAGCCACATTGATTTTCATCATCAGCAATGACATACTGAGCACTCTTTCTCCTGACATAATAAAAGCAAGAGTGAGTGTGAGCCTGGACATGTTCATCCATTACCATTCACAATGGCAAAAACACTATAAGCAACCTGAATGCCCAAAATTATGGGAATGGTTTTATAAACTGTGACACAGGGTGCTGACCAGAGTCAGCCCCTTTACGCTTTTCTTCTCAGAAGTTTAGTCAGAGGGATGGAGAAAGAGACAGGAAGTTGTGTGAGGGGAAGCGATGCTCAATGAAAATCATAAAATGATTTCCTTCAAGGCTGTCAGAGCCTGTCTGTACATGTTTTTTGACTGAGGGCAGCAATAGCTGAGAGAAAACGAATGCAAATCTGAGAAGGAGGGAGAGTGAGGAGAGACGGGAGAGGGTAGAAGAGAAGGGAAGTTTAGGGATAGAGAGATTGCCCATTGGATGAAGTCCAGGATGGGAGCCCCAAAGGTAAACATGGAAGAGTTTGCTCTGGAAAGAGGAACTCCTTCCTCTGGAGTAAAGATGAAAAGACAAACAGAAACGCCTTTGAAGTGAAGACAAGGACCAATTTGATTTCTTACTCAGGTGAGCCTTTCTGGCTCTGATTCTAGAAAGAATCTAGAAGCACTGAGGCTGAAATTCTAACCCATGTTGCAACAGCCTTTCCTAGGTCAGTGTTCACTGGAGTTCTTCCCAGCTCGGATCGGGAAAATGAGCAAAAGGGCCACCAGGGGGCAGGTTTGGTTCTGGCAAAGGGACTTCAAAGATCCTTTGCAAAAAAAAAAAAAAAAAAAAAAAGAATAATAATAATAACTAATTAATTAAAATAATAATAATAATTTCTTTCAGCTCTGGGTCCATTCTTTGTTTTGCATCAAAAACTACAGCATCAAGTCCAGAGCAATTTCCTTAATGGTTGTGTTGTGGGTATGAATTTTGCTCCATAACCTCAGGTGTGCGCAAAATGTCACAGTACTTTATAGCCTTTGAATAAAATTAAATCCTGCCTCAAGCCAGGGTCCTACCAGGCTGGACTGAAACTCAGTCTCTGCCATTATTACAGCTCCCACAGTCCCCAGGGGTCCTGGAGAGGTTCAGTGTCAGCGTCTAGGTGACTGCTCCAGTATATGATATGCTTAGAATCTGAACCAGCATGATCCCTTGTTATGTGGTATCTGTGCCATGTCCTTACCTGTTAGGAATGAGCAGACATTCCAACAACAGGAACACACACACACACACACACACACACACACCTCCTTAGGATGCTCACAGAGGGGAGCGGGAAGTCATCCCTACCTGGGGAACTCACTCTCAGCACCCCTCCTTCAGCCCCTTACTCTCCTGGGCCTGCCCCTCTGCTTCCAAACTCCTTGCCTTCCTCTCTGTGTCTCTTCACCAGCCAGCTGAAGCTCTCAGAAAACCTAGGAAGACAGACACCTCAGGGCTCCACAAGTCTCAAGAGAGGCGTGGAGCCCAGAGGCCCCATCTAGTTCTCAGGATGGGGAACAGAGAAGACACCAGAACAGAATTCGCCCATATATCCTAAGTATGCTGTCACATTTGCCTCAAGATTGCCATACCGAAAACCTTCTTGTTGATACATCCGAAAGCACGCAGCCGTGAGATTTCTTCTTCTGGTAGATGACACAGCACTGGGGCATCCCTCATAGTTCATGGCGGGCTGAGGACTGACCATCACACTAGCTGCCGTGAAAGGACAAAGACCAGGATGCGACCTGGCCTCATCCAAGGAGCTTCCAGGGACACTCACACAGAAACAGGTAGCTCAGGCCTGACGAATATAGGTGAGAGTTTCAGACGAAAAGCCAGAAGGCCAGAACCCACCGACGTGTAGATTGCAAATTTTTTAATCATGTGCCAACACACAAAACATCTAAAGCAAAGGACAGTTCACAGAAGGATCTGTGGATCTAGTCTCTGTTGAACAGTGAGACGTGGGGCCCAGCTCTGCATTCCCGCTGGGCCATCATCATTAGAAGCTGAGTAGATGCTGCCGCCTTTAGCTGAGGCCGCTGCTCTCTCCTCCGCCACACCTGCCCTATCGGATTACGGCCAGTCTACCTCCCTTACTTGGGCTACTTGTCTAGCTTCTGTGGGTGCTTGAGTTGGCCACCTCTGACCCAGTAAATGAAATAAAATTATACTCAGGATATAGCAATGTGTCCTGGACTGGTTAAGTTTCTGCCTTTCCTCAGTGTGCACCCTGACCTAGTCGGAAATTCAGAATTATTTCAGGTGGCCTTAGGATTTGAGCAGATACTAAAGAAACTGCCATATTTCAGCTACCAAACTGGTTCACACGCAGTTGCTGTAGACAAGGCCTGTGCTACTGCCAGGACACAGCAGAGTATATCGTGCTTGTATGCTGAACCGGAAACCCAAGCTACCAAAAGATGTTTGGAAATGCAGCTTTCACTCTTTCATTTGGCTTCAGTTTCCATCACTGTTATCGAGATTGCCAAAAAAATAAAATAAAATAAAGTGCCCAGTGGATCAGCCAGTCCCAGGGAGCCACACATATGCCCATTCTTCTTTCAGAACCCGTCTTGTCCTGACCTCAGGTGCGTGAGCTCAGCCTCAGCCCGCAGAGACACCTAACTTCATTTTGCTCGATTTTAATTTTCAACAGATAGGCCCAGCTCCAAGTTTCTTCCACAGTAACTGAGAAGAGCCCACGAAAAGAAGAGTAAATGAGAAGAAACAAGAGAGCAGAGCCTCATAAACTTAGGAGAGGAAACTAAAACAAAAGAAAAAAATATTTTTTTAATGAGGACATCTGTACTTGTCTAGCTTTCCCGGGGAGTTTAGCTCACTAGCCTTAAAAATTCCGCTGGATGCATCTAAAAATAATGCTTAAAGTCCCAAAGACCAAAAAGCAATATAAGTAAATAAATTAATAAGAACAATAATCTAAAAATATGTGTTCTGTGTGTTGAAAGATGTTATTGAATACAAAGGAAAGCTCACTGGGAACTCGCCCATTGCGCATGTATAGCCAACAAGAATGCTGTTAGGATCTTTTGTTGGTTGAAATTGTATAAATACAAAGGGGTAGCGCTATCTAAAAAGACTATGACTTAAACTAGGGAAGAGTAATGAGCATAAACCCATGAAACATTCAGAGTATCCCATGTCTTTTAGCAGAACAGACACCCCAAATTTCCCAGCTGATTTCTTGTTTTGTTTTGTTTTTTAAATATTTACCTGTTTATTTAAGAGAGAGAGAGAGAACAGGAACAGAAGGAAGAGGCAGAGGGAGAGGAAAGAGCAGGCTCTCCACTGAGCAGGGAGCCTGATGTAGGACTCGACCCCAGGATGCCAGGATCATGACCCGAGTGGAAGGTCGATCACTTAACCCACTGAGCCACCCAGGCGCCCCCACAAGCTGATTTTTGAAGAAGGCCATGCTTACACCTGATGCCCCCAAGTAGTTCCTTGGCTCTGAGCCACAGAATGACACAAGCAAGAACAAACGACTACAACTAGTAGGATATCAGACAAATCGCAGATAAAACAGCTCTGTCTGAGAGGACACTTAACAGGACAGCATTTCACCTCAGTCTTTAACCCACTGAACCACCCAGGCGCCCCATCACCTCAGACTTAATAGTTTGGGGGAAGAAAATAGAGTATCTACTAGACGTAGGAAATTCATTAGTGAAGCATTTTTAAAATCTACATTCCAGCCAGTATCAGAACAAGAGTCTCTCAAGTCGCATTCAGAAATACTTCATGTAAAGGGCACGTCTATATTAGATTCTCCTTAAATATAAATTTTAAAGAAAGCTCAGCTTTAAAATGAGTTCCATCCACAAGCAAACAAGATTTTTTTTTATAATAGATGAATCTATTTTAAATGTCGTATCACATTGTTAAAAGAGAGACTCATCCTTGAAAATTAAAAACAAAACACTGTTGTGTCTTTAAAGAAAGCTGTTTTTAGCTCGAAATCCAAAAATGAGTGATTGGCTATACCAATGTCACAGATGGTGATGGAAAGAAAATTAGAATCAGAATCCTCAAAAATATACAGAAGCTCTCAAAACGTGCATGAACTCTGATGTGCATACACGAACACACGTGCAGGAAATAAATGAAGCAGAGCAGGGGGGCACTGAAGCCCCACCAGCACCCCCAGAAAGTGGCCTCTTGGGTGTCTTCCCCACGAGGCTCCCAAGGAAGCCCAACACCCCACCCAGATTATGCAGTCTCATCTTCAAGTGCTGTTAATCAGAAACCTTCCAGGGAGAATAGTAA
This sequence comes from Martes martes, assembly GCF_963455335.1. Classification (NCBI taxonomy): domain Eukaryota; kingdom Metazoa; phylum Chordata; class Mammalia; order Carnivora; family Mustelidae; genus Martes; species Martes martes. Next base: position 144,244,961 of record NC_137888.1, read on the forward strand.
ATTCCCTCTAAAGATATCTGGAATAGCATATCAAGCTATATCACCAAATAAGCAATAAAACAACGCACCCATCAAGTAGGTTCTAAAAGATTTATTTTTCTTCTCCTGTTGAGGAGAAAGGTGCCTGTAATAAATGACTAACATTAGTCACAAATCTGCAGGTCAGCAAACAACCACAACAAAATAAAGTTGAAATGACCACATATGAGTACAACAAGACAACTTGTTAATTACTGTTAAGGATGTAAATTCGTTTGGCGCAATGCAGAATTATTTATGAAATGTTGACCAAGGAAGAAATCTGCATCAGAACATTGAGTAAAGACGAGACAAAGCAAACTGATGGAATGTTCAAGTACATTCTCTGGGACTTACACTTCCGGGTTTGTCTCTGCAGAATCTCCCTAACTCCTTCACCCTCCATCTCTAATCACTGGCATGAGGCTTCTGAGGAAACACACAGAAACTTATTAGGGCCAGTCACTTTAGAGAGCAAAGCAGAATCTACCACGATGCTGGGAGCCCTGGAAATCCTCCTGAAGATCTCAACATAGACCACCAGTGGCAATGCCTCTGAGCCTAAAATCAGTGCAGATAGTGTGGGTGTTTTCATAAGTAGAGAGAAAGAGAGATGGGAAGGGAAGACAAATTATATACTGCATCTGGAAACAAGTCATGAGAAAAAATCGTTTGTGAACTAATTGATTAAAATATGGTATAATCATCATCTCCAAACAAGGCGATCCCTGGGGTGTAAGAAGAAGAGATTAGAACAACTCTAAATAATTAAAATTTCAAAATTCATCCTTAAAAGTGATTATGTGCATTTTTAAATGTATGTATTATATTTAAAAGTAATACATGTAGACAATTTCAAAACAATAACACATATTGGGGTGAATGCTCAATTTATTTTATTTATTTATTTTTTTAACTGTTAGCAGATTGTAGTTGATACCTGGGTAGCCTCTGCATAGGCAAACACTCAAGGAACCCAATGGTTTCGTGAGGTCAATAACTCCATACTTCACTTTATTATTATTGTCGTTGCTGATACTAGTATTTTTGACAAAAGCAATACATGTTAATTGTAGAGAATCAAGAGGTTGAGGAAGAATACTAAAGAAAGGAAAAGTCTATCTCTAGAATCTAAAATAAATCTATCTCTAAAATATTTTGATGTCTGTTGTCTGCCCCTTATCTAACCATATAAGCCATAGTTCATATGTACATAAGCATATGTGCACATAAATACACACAATTTTTTCAAAATTGGCATTATACTACAGTGGCTGTTTGTATAACTCATTTTTTTCAATTAATAATAACTTAGGAATATGTTATTTTGGAATAGAATTATAATTGTCTAGGCCCTAGAAATTTGCATATAAATTATGTACTATAATTTAACCAATTTTCTATAGTTGAATACTTAGATTCTTTTCAATCTCTTGCTATTTTAATATTTGATGATCAGACATGAAGGCCTTTGGATGCCAAGAAGAACGGACTCGATTTTATCCCGTAGACCAGTCACCCTCCAGGGAGGAACTCTGGGCAGATGTTTTAGTTTTCAGAGTGTGCAGGGATTACTATTGGCATTTAGTGGGAACACAGAGAAGTCACCTGCCTTGGAATGTGTAGAGCAGTCCTGAGCAATTAAGCCTTGTCCTGTGTCTTGCCCAACTTTTCAAAATCCTACTGGAAATGAATGAGGTGAGAAGCCTGATCTGTCATTATCTAAGCCCATTTTCTAACCCCGTTTTACCTACACATGCAAAATATTCTGCACCCATTTTTAACAAACACTAAGTTTTCTACTACCCTGTAAATCAAAGAGAAAAAATCGTTTTCTTCAAAGCTTTACCAAGAGTTGTGTGCCCTTTCTGAAAATGGTATCGTTAATAGCACTCCACGCTTGTTACTTGAAACAGCAACATCACCGACTTACAAAACACGGCGCTGTGGGCGGGTCACACTCCCTGAGGGCATGTGTGAGAATCTTACCACTCACTTTATGTCTTCCAGGGCCATCCTGCCCACGCATGGTGTAGAGAAATACATATCCGTATTACAAAGATCCGTTCTCCTTCATGTTTTATGCAAGGACTTGTATTGCCTTTTACAAAATTAGGTGGAGGTAGGTCACCTTTCTTACTGGTCTCATTGGAGGAGAGTAAAGGAATGTCAAGGATGTGTATTATGAACAGCGGTCGTTGGGTGCAGGGGGTTGGAAACTGCTCCTGAAAAGAGCAGGAGGCCATCAGAGGCTTCCAGAAGAGAGACATGAGGAAGCAGAGCTGGAGGTATGGAAATGCAGAGAGCAAAGAAAACAAATGGGTCAGTGGGGATGGCACCAGGCAAAGAAACCGGAAAGGAAGCAAACGCGATGTGGGCAGGGAAGGCAGGCAGACCTAGAATACCCGAAGCTTGCGAACATCAGAAGAAAGTGCATCTTAAACAAAGAAGTGTCTGGAACTCAGTGACCCAATGTAGTCTCATGGAGTGACTGCGGAGGTGCTGTGTTTGCAAAAGTAATCTCACACACGTGCACGTACATTGGCCAGCACACACACAGACACAAACTCACATACTCTGAAACTCCGCGTTCGTTATCAAGGAATCCCTCTCCCTTCCCGCTGCCAAAGGGAAGACTCATCATGCCACTGATTCCGCCGTCTGACAGCTCAGCCTGACGCTAGCCTGAACCAGAGGGGCAAACCCTTATTCGGTTTATTTATTTGTTTGTGATTCTCCGTCCAAGATAAACCCCGAAATAAATTTTAAGTGTGCTTCAAGTGCACTCTGGATTATAAATCATATACTTACAATCCCATACTAAAGTAAGCAGAAAAGCACAAGAATCAGATATATATATGTGTGTGTGTTTGTGTGTGTGTGTGTGTCTGTGTGTGTATACATGCACACATATATGTCTCCACACACCTTCCTTCCTTGTCAAACCCATGCATACACACCCACACAAAGACAATAAAAGGAAACTAAGAATCTGTGAACCGATTTTTATGTGTTAGCAGCATACATGCTTACTAATCAGAAGTGACCCTAACAATTAAAATAGTATGACATTAGACGGGACAAGGGAACCATGGTTCTAAATGACAGCAAAACATTCCAAAAGGAAGGCATAGAGAGTCACGGATATTCACCATAAGAGAATCAATGCTGGAAAATACTGGGGATAGAACAGAATGTCCCGATTCATACTCAATTTCCAGTTAAGATGAAAAGGTTATTATCCGATTAATAATCTGATTTAGCATGTATATCCGCCTTCAAGTTCAAACTTTTTTGAGAATGGGTAATAGAACTATTTCTTCACATAAAGGAAGACAGAGTCAAGAAGAAGCCCAAATACACTGGGACTGTTTAGTTTTCCTGATGCATGTCCACACGACAGTACTCCGTCAGTAAAACACAAAGAACACATTCTTGGTTGCTTTTCTTAACAATGAAAAAGTGGGAAGAATGGCAACCAGATCTTCCTCAACCCTGAGCAATTATTCCTCCACGTCACACACACACACACACACACACAAAGCCAGTTGTAGTCCATCAAAGTACACAATGTCCCTAGAAGCCTCACCATTACATTTTCACACTGTCCTTTTCTTTTCTCTTTTATGGGTTACTTACCATCTGAAATGCATTCTGTAGCACTGTTCTAGTTGCTTAGTATGACAAAAATGCAAGACAAAGCCCAAGACAAAGCCCAGGACTGTTAACTGCCTGGCATGGGTAATGAAGGGTTTTTCTAGGCAAAGGAACAGATAGCAGCATCCCTCTCTCCCCTCCTCTGCTGCCGGATCTCGGGTTTGACAATGGGTAGACTATGTATATATTGGGTATATATTATGCTACAGTGTAGGAGGTTTAATAGGCCATGAAGAAACAGAAAATGACTTGAAGCTAAGAGGAGATGCTGCAGGTGAGGTTAGAGCTGGTTAGGGCTTCAAGGCCATGGTCTTCCCTCTTCCTCTTAATTAGCCAAAAATTCCAAGCTCCTTGTCATGAAAGACAAGGACCCCGTGACTGTCCCATCACACTCCTGGGATCTTTAAATCACACCCTCTTCTCTTATGTCTCTAGGTCATCATGCAATGATTCTTTCTGGAATCTACTTCTCTACAATTGCTCCCAACAGGCTTCTCCTGATCGTTTAAGACTCAGTTCTAATGTGTCACACAGAGAGGTAGATAACCTTTCCCTCGGCAATCAGTGCAAACAGGGTTCATCTCCATCCGGGCCCTTACTAATTACCTTGGGATCGTCCCCTTACTCATGTGTCTCCCCACTTACGAGCTTCTCAAGGGCAGGGGCCAAGTCTGGTTGATGTCTGTGTCTCCAGTTCACAGCATAGCGAGCACTCAGTAAATGTTTGTTGCCTGCCTGACTGGGAAGTAGTAGTGCTGCTAATTGCTTATGAAAGCTATTAACGGGATGGCCGATTTTCTCACAGAGGATACGGAGGGGTTTGCAGGTTAGACCTCTTATGAACCAGGGCCATGGAGGTAGCTGAGCTTGAGAGGGAAGACGCAAGGGGTAGAGCATGACCCAACCTTTATGGTCCTAACCAGTTGTGAATTCCTGCTCTCTGTATCACGGCCCCAGAATCCTCAGGGCAAACTCCCACTGGTTTACTTCAATACCCACCATGTCCACACAGCAGGGGGGGTGGGAGCAAGTAGTGTTGGCTCAGGAGACTTCACAGTTCTTGAAACTGGTGTAGAGGCAGGAATTTAACTGGCAGGACCATGCCAGGACAGGTGTAGGGGAGAGAAAACAAGTCCCCAGAGCCTGGGGCTTCTCCTCACTCGGGACTCTCAGCCCTCACCAGCTGTGTGTGGAGAGCATGCCAAGCCCGTTTGGTTCTATGATCAGTTGAAACCCATTGCTGGCATCTCTTTTCTTTTCTTTCTTTCTTTTTTAGTCACATAAGCCCCTTGGGCAGAAGATGCTTCTGTTGGTGGAAAGAACAGAAGGGCTCACACTCACAAAGGGTACCAGATTAAGGTTTTTAACATTATCTCTAAGGGAGGTGATGCGAGTTGTCACAGACGCACACTGGTGTAGTTGTACAAAGAAGCCATTCATGACGGAACTTTAACCTTTTGTCCTGTTATCAGATCATACTTTCTGAAGTACGCTGGGAATGAGAACTTCTAATGAATCCTATGACTATCTTGCAAACAGCACCATTATTTGGAATTCATGTGTGGATCAAGTAAGTTACATTGTTCAAGCATAAACATGTTGGCAACTGTTTGGCATGTCATGACCTTTCAGGACACTAGGAGCCACTTTTCTCCATCTTCCAGAGGTCTTACAAGTACAGAATTCGTCATAGGATCAACAGAAAATGGAAACGGAATCATTTCATCAAAAAGAAAAATGCGATTTACTTATTACTTACTAAATTGAGTTTTTCCCAGAATTCAGGTCCTTCCTCCATCTTTCTAAGGCTCGGTGGAATGTACCAAAAGCAAATATTGGCATATTCAGGCTGAGGATTAAAAAAAAAATTGAGAGTTGTTTTCTTAACCTAAGATTAATCTTAGAGTGTAATTAAGCTCTTAGCTACTTTCTTTAAGAGTTGTCATGTGTGTATCACATTAATAACAAGTGAGAATCTGATAGACTTAGACATTCATTCCTCTTTGCTTCTGATAACAGCCTATTGGGAAATTTTCTTATCAGTTGGGTGCACCTAGAAGGTGCTCGTTCCTCCAGGTAAGGGATGAACACAAGATTGGGAATAAGCATAATAAAATTTGAAGCTGCCTCAGCCAAGCTCTGACCATTAGTTAGCACCTGATACACATATGCCCAGAGATGCCCTGGTTTCTCCTTCTTCAACCCTCATCCTTAACATATTTCTTACACCACCATATCCTGCCAATAAGTCCATGTCTATGTAAGGTAGCCAACGGTGCCTTCCATTACCTGCTATCCCTGACAAATGGAAAATCCCCACTTGTCCATGAGTTGATAACATACACCATACTTGGAATTCACTTAACCAGCCCTGCTATGACCCTAGCCAATACTGTTTTGGGAAAAAGAACATCACCTTGACTCTTGGCTCTCAAGTCTCAGTGGCAGTCTCAAATATCGTTTAGGATGTGAATCAGCTAGGGGGTTCATTCAAATCAGATTCTCAGACCCTGTGCTCAGAATGCCCAGAGTCTGATGTAGTCCATCATAGAAAAGGCTGGAGAACTGGCGTTTTACAATGCAGCTCAGGTGATTCTGAAATAAGTAGTGCATGGTGGACATTGGAGAAACTTTGATCTAAAGTGGCCATAGTCCAATCACCATCTCCAGTAATCTGTTTTGGTTAAACATGGGATAAATCTTCCAGAACAGACTTTAGTCTAGCTATTGTCACATAGACAAAATTTTCTCCACTACACATTTATCCTCATTGGACAAAAACATAGGCTTGTCATCGGCAATCACAGGACTTACAGTGACCAGGTGCTTTGGAGAATTATGGTGGGGGCTTACAAATCAGATACACAGGAAAGATTAGTTTTTGGAAAGATTATAGGTCATGCCTGCCCACTCAACAGCTTCCTCATTGATTCTTAGCAGTCACAGTATTTGAAATAACTCCCATTTTTCTCCACAAACACAGTTTGTAGGTAATGACCAATGTTATAATAATTCTCAGTAGCCGTTGGAATTATACTCCAGTATCACTATAAAGTTTCCAAGTATTTCAGAAAGATGAAACAGCTATCATCTTATATCTTAAAATCAAGACCAGTACTATAGTTCTGATTCTAGTGGATTTTAAATCACAAGTGAATGCCCAGGATCATTACCAGCTCAACACGATAAGTCCTTTAACCTCTGAAATTTGAAACACGCTTATTGGATTCGACCCCCCCCCCCAAAAAAAAGAGGAAAAAGAGCCAAAATCTTCAAAATACAGAGTAATTCAAAATGGAGTAGTATTTAATTCAACTCAATTTCTGCAAACGTTTGTCATAAGACTACAGTAGTCTGTACAAATCCACACAATTTATACTTGGATTTCTGATATAATTGATTTGGTTTCTCTAGGAAAGAAATGTACTGGCCTTTGAAATTCTTTACTCATTTAATGTGAATAAATCTTTTAAAAAAAGTAACTAGGGTTGACTAGAAAGTGAAAGAAAAATACAGTTATTATCTGTCATTGGGTTTTAGGAATTCATGTCTTTATATCAGTGACGATTTTCTTCCAGATCCCATTTATGTTAGTTATTAATTTACTGCCGCTCAGCTCAAATCCACACTCCATATGTTATCAAAATGGAAGTGGACTCGATAAATATTTTTCCTTGCCATCTGGTCCAATCTTAGACTTTATCAGCAGAGGGTGCTGGAGGGACACTGAGAAGGAAGAGGTAGCTCTTCCGGGTTCCGGTATGCTAACCTCATGGATCTCCAGTGTGTGTGGGTTTTTCAGCAACACTGGTGCCCAGCCACAACTGGACCCCCCCGATAGCTTTCCCCGGGACCCCCCCAGATGGCTTCAGAGCAGACTGATAGGTACCCTAAATGGCTTCTTCTGGCACACTCCCCTCAAGGGGTGCCAGCAAGGGACCTTGCTTTGGATGGCTTCTCTGGCCCCCCTGTGGGTAGCTTGAGTGAGTTTCAAGGTGCAACTCTGAAAAACGGCTTCCTCTAGCACTCTGGAAGGTAGATTCTGGGCAAATCCTGGGAGGGGGACGTCTCCGTGAATTCTCTGCCCTCCAGTGAGACACACTGTGCCCTCTCCAACTATGACTGGATCTCAGCCCTGGGAGGGAGTAGCCTCTTGCCCAGGTGCTCTATCCCAGTTCTAGGAGTGGTGGCTGTTTTCTACATCTGATATTTCTGTATTTTTTAGGGTTCTCGTTTTCCCTTAGGAAGCAATCGCCTGTTAATGCTACCTCCTCCTCCTCTTCTCCTTCTCCTTCTCCTTCTCCTTCTCCTTCGTCTTCTTCTTCTTCTTCTTCTTCTTCTTCTTCTTCTTCTTCTTCTTCAATATGAAACGTCTCAGAAATTTGTGTGTTATCCTTGCACGGGGCCATGCTAATTATCTCTGTATCATTCCAATTTCAGTATATGTGCTGCTGAAGCAGGTACAATAATTCTTTATACTGTACTTTCCCACTTCAGATTACTGTGCAGTTTTTGTCTTCTTATTGGACCCAGACTAACACACCATCAGCTCATTATTTTCATTTGCATGGCAACATCATAAATAATTTTGCAGTAGTTTTTACCTACTACCGTATTTGTCCTATGTTTCATAAGTTAGGACCTAAGCCTTTTAAGTCAGCTTTTAAATTTGTTTTCCGTAGTTTCTGTTTTGATATTTTTGAAGTGACATATCTAGGAATCCTTTTGCCTGGTTTCTTTGAGAAGGGTGTGGCTTGGGTGCCTTGGCATTTGAAAACTGGTAAAGTCTTTCGCTCATTGTTTTTTGGTTTTTGTTTTTTAAAGATTTTATTTATTTATTTGACAGGCAGAGATCACAAGTAGGCAGAGAGGCAGGCAGAGAGAGAGGAGGAAGCAGGCTCCCTGCTGAGCAGAGAACCCAATGCCCTGATGCCGGGGCTTGATCCCAGGATCCTGGGATCATGACCTGAGCCGAAGGCAGAGGCTTTAACGCACTGAGACACCCAGCCGCCCGTTGTTTTGTTTTTAAGATTTTATTTATTTATTTGACAGAAAGAGAGACAGCACAAGCAGGGGCAGCAGCAGAGGGAGAGAGAGAAGCAGGCTCCCTGCTGAGCAGGAAGCCCAACAAGGGGCTCGATCCCAGGACCCCAGGATTGTGACCTGAGCCACCCAGGCACCCCCCGGGCAGTCCTTTTGATGCATCATCTGATTGGAGGAAATTTGATCTTCCTTTGGTGGAATACCTTTACTGTCATCATTTCCAAAATTATTAAGATTTGGAAAAAATATCCCTTTGAATATTCATAAGGAACATATTTGAGTTTTTCCTGTCTCTTTGCCAGTTTGAATTTGGTAAAGTGACTTTCTTCAAGGAGCCTTAAGAGTACTAAGGAGTATTTTCAGAGTAGAACCGTTCATATGCCACTTCATTGCCCCTGTATAGGAAAGCCTGACCTCTTGGGTGCCTTAGGAACACTTGAGTCTACGTATTCTAACACCGTAAAATTGAGAAGGCATAAAAAGGAATCCAAGTCTCTACAGAAGACAAATGATAGTGAAGGGTACAAAAACACCTGTAGCGGTGAAAATATTGTCACACCTTTAAAAATTCATGGAGGGGCGCCTGGGTGGCTCAGTGGGTTAAAGCCTCTGCCTTCGGCTTGGGTCATGGTCTTGGGGTCCTGGGATGGAGCCCCGCATCGGGCTCTCTGCTCAGTGGGGAGCCTGCTTCTCCCTCTCTCTCTGCCTGCCTCTCTGCCTGCTTGTGATCTCTCTCTGTCAAAATAAATAAATAAAATTTAAAAATTCATGGAGAAGTACAGAAGTGTCACTAAAAAAAGATGGACACATTCTATCCTGATTTTCAAAGAGAAAAAATAGATACAGTCTAAGAAATAAAGCAGGCAGCTTTGAGGTCAATTCCAGCAAGGATTACCGAGCAAGTGACAGAAGACCCCTTGGGGAAAGATGTCAAAGGTCACCAAGACATCGTAGCTGGCATTCTCTAAAACCATGTCACGTCAAAAGAAATTAATCTCCTTTGCTTACAACGTCTTTAGATCACAATAATAATAATAAAAGACAAAGCTAGCACTAGGCATTTTAATAAGCAGAAATGCAGAATCTAGCAGGTAGGGGGACGTAATCATGTAAGTATAGAATGGAGAAAGGGGGCATGGTGGATCTTAATGGACTTTAAGCTTTTTTATTTTAAATATCTGATGAAACTACTAAAAAATTTCATAGGCAGTGCTGAGGAGCACAAAAACTCTGGGTCTTCGAGTCACTCAGATGTGGTTTGAATCCCCATTTCACCAGGTCTTTGCTTGGACAAGTGTTGAACATGTTAATCTCCAGCTTCCTAATCTGTGAAATGGAGATCCTATCAGCTACTGCACAGAGGCGGTTTGATGAGCACAGAGATTATTTCCAATATTTACTACTGTATCTGGCACACAGCAGGCACCCTATTAGTGTAGCGACTATTATCTGGAGCTATTTTGGTAGAAAGAGATGTCCTTTTCAAGTAGATGAATAGTCCCATTTAAATCTGTACTAGGTGAGACACGTCGCTATTTCTGCATACAGTATTTGAGGGGGAATGTTCAAGAATTATAGTCCGCCCATAGAAGGATAACTGAAATGTTCAATTCAATAAGCAGAATTTTCTGTGTTCTAGATACTGGACCAAACGTGACGATGAGAAAAATGACTTACACTGTATGCTCATCTCTGGGAACTCAGCAACTAGTAATAGAACTATGTACAGGAATGAGAATTATGAAAGAAATTTCTCGTAATAAGAACATTTCTGGCAGCAGGAATAGTGCACATGTAGAAGCCCAGGTATACAGAGGGATGGCAAGGATTTGGAATGGATAGAGGACAAGGTGAAGAGAGGTGAGGATGGACATGGGAATGAGTGTCACTTCACGAAAGGCTTCCTCATCTGCCATGCTTGGGAGATTGGGCTTGAGGCAATGTGGACTCATAGGAGAGTTTCAATCTAGGGAGGAGATTTCATTTTAGAAAGGCCACAGCGTGGCTTCCGTGTGGAGATGGGTAGGAGGGGCATCTGAGACTTGACGGGGATGAGTTATGAGACAGGGCCCACCTGAGGAGTGACAGGAGCCTGAACTGAGGCAGTGGCTTCAGGAGTGGAGAAAAGGGCTCAAGATACATTTAAGAGAAGGGGAAGGGAGACAGTGAAGACAACATCAAGATTTTTGTTTGGATGGATCATAGTTCCAGTGAGTAGAATCTGGGAAAAGAGAATGGCTACACTTCAGCTTTAGAAATGTTGAATTTGAGGGGTGCCCGGATGGCACAGTCGGTTGAGGGTCTGATTCTTGGTTTCGGCTGAGGTCATGAGATGGAGCCCCATGTCGGGTCTCACTGAGCATAGGGTTTGCTTGAGATTCTTTCTCTCCCTCTGCCCCTCCCCCCAGTAAATGAGTAAATCTTAAAAAAAATACTGAAGTTGGGGTACCTGTGGGAGTCTAACTGAAAATTTCAGGACATACCTATGTACAAAGGACTAGAGTTTAGAAGACAAGATAAGGATAGAGCCATTATTGAAGTCAATGATAACAAAGTTTAGAAATGGATTAAACATTTCAGGGGGAGTATGTAGACACAGTGAAGGACTAAAGGCAGAAGAGTGGAAAATATTATCTAACCGGGTACCCAGATGAACAGACGTCCTTCACATAGAGACTGAGGAGGAAAAAAAAAAAAAAGTCACATGGAAAGGAGAAAAACTGAGAGAGAAATTCAAAGAAACCAAAACAAAAGAGCATTTCAAGAGGGAAGGAGTCGATAATGGTGTAAGATGCTACAGAAGTCCAACAAGATGGAGATTTTAGAATGTGCATTGGATTTTGTAATTAGAAGAGTGCTGCAATCTAATAAAACTAGATAAAAAGATAACTATAAATTACAAAATGCTTGATACATATTAATAGTAGGGGTCAATAAGTAATAGAATATGAATAATTAGAGGTCAGGGGAGGAGGACTGAGCTGTGAATTATCTGACACAGGAAACATTCAGGAAGAGGTTGACTTTCTGTTATGGTTACTGTCAAGAGAAGTTTCCTGCCTTGAGCAGGGAGGTGACTAGATGTCCTTGAAACTCCTTGATAATCTGGCAAGTCTGTGAAACCTAAATAATTCTTCCTAATGTGGAACTCAGGAAGAGAAAAACAAAACAGTTGAATAATTAGGACTCTCCCAAGAGATCAAAATAAAATATGTGAATGATAGTATAGGAATGAATGTACCTCTAGGAAAACATCTATTAGATCTTAGTTCTCACACAGAAAAACAAAGAGATGATTTTCAGGGGCCTATGAATAATGTAGAATTCATTTGAAGTGATAACTTTCAATCATCTTCAAGAAGATAATGCATTACTTTTGCTCTTTTCAGGAAAAGATATTCAAGTATTGGATACTCGGTTTTATTGTGTTCATTTCCTGTTTTCAATATTCCACTTAACATTCTGTCTGCTAACAAAAGTGAATGAATAGAAGTATTCATTATAAATCTATTTATTACATATAATATAAGTAAAATTTTATATGTGCAAAAATATATAAATACATATATAATTATAGGCTTTCATTTTTCCTAAACTGAAAGACTTAGTTTCACAGACCATAATCAAATCTCTCTCCTCTTAAGTATGCATTAGGGTTATATTTAATCAATCCAAAGTAAGCATTTGTTAACAAAAGGGGTAATTGCCTTGACACTTATATGTGAGATTCAAGGTCTAAATTTACATTATTTCTCCAAATGGAACACAGAGAAGAGAGGCAAATGCAGATCACATACAAATACCCTTGTAAGAAGGAATTCTGGAGTACCGTTGAGAAAGCCACCTTCACTCTTTGGGGGTCATCCAGCTCCCGTCGATAAAATAGCCAGGACAGGAGGCTGCCTGAGGGTGAAAACCCACCTTCACTTGCATTAGAAGGTTGTGAATATTTGCAATTCCCTAAAGATGATGGTGCGAGTTTCCTCCCTTCATTTTTAAGCCTTTAGGAAGAATATATAAATAGCTTCTAAAACAGTTCACCTTTTTTTTTCCGTCACTTTTTCTTTCAACTCTATCAAAAGATTGTAGTTCCAAGGTATATAGCACTTTCCATAAGCACCATGGCCCCCGCAGCCAGAGAAATAAAGAAAGTAATTCAAACTTGTAAAAACAGAGGGAAACTCAACCTCAGGGAAATAAAGAAGGCAACTCGAACTCAAGAATATTTAAAAAGTCACTCGGACTCCAACTCCTAGAGCCATCCTAGAGCTGTTGTTTTACCCACTACGTGCTTAAGTGTGCATCTCTTAAAAATACACACATTTTCTTATGGTGTCATAATGCCATTGTCAGACCTAACACCATTATCAGTAATCCCTTGGTATTATCCAATAGCCAGTTTCACATTAGAAATTTCCCAGCTGTTTCAAAATTTACTGTTCACGGGGCACCTGGGTGGCTCAATGGGTTAAGCCTCTGCCTTCGGCTCAGGTCATGATCCCAGGGCCCTGGGATCGAGCCCTGCATTGGGCTCTCTGCTCAGAAGGGAGCCTGCTTCCTCCTCTCTCTCTGCCTGCCTCTCTGCCTACTTTGTGATCTCTGCCTGCCAAATAAATAAATAAAATCTTAAAAAAAAAAAAATCTACTGTTCACAATCGTTCAAACTGGGATTCCAACAGCCCCACATGTTGCACGTGGTTAGTGAGACTCTTCAGTCTCTATGAATCCCCGTGATCATCACTCCCTCCTCCTTAATTTTTCTTCACACCACGGAATGTTGAAGAAACCAGGTCAGCTATCCTGTAGAATGTCTCACCCTCTAAAGTTCCTTTTTGCTTCTTTGGGGTGTTACCAGAAAGTCATTTAAACATGGCTTTTCTTGTTATCTTTGCAAGTTCCATCATGTCCCTGTTTTTCAGGAACTTTGGACTCTTTCGTAGACAGTGCTAGAAGGACTGTCACCATACCTCACCTGGGCCAGTGCAACGGCATCTCAGTTTGTCTGATTTGCCCTTTTCCTTGTCCGCCCTTCACATCCTCCCTCCTGCCCCATTCCTCCCTTCCCAGGA